>NC_136482.1:33743279-33768279 GCF_053919585.1 Euprymna scolopes
AATAAATAATAATTGTAAATAAAAGGTTCCGTTCGAAATTCTGTCCAAATTTCCGAGTTCGATAAGATACCCCTGAAGATCGGAGGTTACATCGACCGAAACGTTGTGATAATCTCCATCTTACAAATTCAGAAATGTCTGATTAGTGAATATTACCAGATGTCGCTATAGTAAGCAATTACGACTTTATACCCATTTTAAAATGAATTGTTCCGAAATCGAATTCTGCCGGCCCATCGACTAAAAGAGTAGAGTTTTTAATAAACACTTTTCAATAAGTGGCATTCATTTCATTGATTTCAAGAATATTTAATCGACAATTATTTTACCGCAAGAAGAAAGAATGTCTATTGTTTTTAAAAAGAATTAAATTTCTACAAATAAATAAATGACATTTGTTTTATTAATTTAAATATTATTTAGCTGGTAATTTTTATGAAAGGACAGCCATTTTTTATTTTAATAGTACTGATCGAGACACACATTTATTATCTCAAAAATAATATTATAATTAACAATAAATTATGCAGATTTCGGTAGAAAGCACCTAAGAATTTCAATGGGATTTCGCTAGTGAAGAATATTATGAGAGGATTAGAAGTTCTCTTCCCTGCAACCTCTTTCTCACAGAAGAAACGTTGCGAGTCTGTCTCTGCTCTCTCGTTATTTTAACAGCAAGTGCTCGTCTGAGCTCCAATCTAATTTTCGGAATTTTAAATGTGGGGGGGGGGGGTAATCATTTTATGTAATTATTGAAAAGCAAACTGACGCCTTCTTTCACTTTACAAATTGAACAGTTATTTTTAAAAACATTTTTAAACCAAGCATAAGAGTTTGTGCTTAAGATATATACGTAATAATTTGAAGAATTAAAAAATAATTTTAGATGGCATTTAAATTTGAGGAGGAGCTTTTTATGGTAAACTTACATCCCTTTGATCCCCTTCTTACAAATTGAACAATAATATAAAATCATTTTTATTGGTTAAGAAGAACTCCAAAATGAATCGGATGCCAATTAATTATTTTTATTTATCATTCTTTTTGTCGCTTAAATTTTCGGTTAGGTTTTTAATGTTTTTTTTTTTTTGTGAGGGGAAGTAAGAGTGTAGGGGTAGGAGGCGACACATTGGAATTACGCCATATTTATGAAATATTAGAAGAAGAAGAAGAAGAAGAAGAAGAAGAAGAAGAAGAAGAAGAAGAAGAAGAAGAAAAGTTTAGCAAGTATAGAACTGCTGGACGAAACCCTTTCAAGTGTTTGGTGTAATGAAGAAAGCAAATCCAACAATCCTCTGCCATCTAAAATGAATTCAGAAAGAAATCACTCTATTTTCATAATGAGACGTTTTCCTCCCTTCTCCCTATGCCGATTACGTTATTCCTTTCTTTTTTTTTTAACTTTTGAGTTTAAAACGTTTGTTTCCTTTTTTTTCTTCCTATTTTTTAAACTCCACCGGCTAAAACATTATTGTATATGAATACAAATATTAATGTGAATATTAGCGAAGCATATTTTTTTCTTTGATTGTGTAGTAAAGATGTACACTCGTCGGTATCATTGTAGAGTAACAATGTCTCGATCCTTCTAATAAAGCTCTACTTTTTGTTAGGCGATTACGTGCAAACATGATGTTTGAGGCTTCCTTCAACAACGTTAAGTTAAATTTATATACGAAACTGATCCCTAACTCTAAATCTTAAAACTAATTGTTTCTTATTTAACTATTATTTCATACAGGTTTTTCAGGCCTTCACATGTAATCGCCTAAAAGAAAGTAGAATCACTTTTTTTGGGGGGGGGTAGCTGAAGATGTCCAGTTATAAATTTACCCACTCGTCTCTAATAATACGAAAATATTTCTTTTTTAATAAAATTACATGACAAACAGTTTAAGAGATTACAAATGCATGAGATACGCAGACAATAACTACAATTAGATAAATGAATAAATAAACACATTTTATATATATATATATATATATATATATATATATATATATATATATATATACATACATACATATGCATATATACAAACACGCATATATATATATACATATATATATATATATATATATATATATATATATATATATATATATATATATATATGTGTGTGTGTGTGTGTCTGTGTGTGTGTATATATATATATATATAATCTGCTACTCACCTGAATACACGACACATACACACACGAAAAGATGAGAGAAATACGTGGAAATCGAGGAACTTATATAGCAACTGCGTCACAATTAGGAAAGCAACAAGGACAATCCGAAAACGAAAGAAAAAAGAAGGATATCTCCAATGCGAAATGTCCACGCAAAGCCTTCTCCTTTTCACGTCTAACCACTGCTGCCAATGTCTGCGGTGCGGCTTGTGCGTCTGAGAGACCGGTTCCGGGTGGTATCGAAGGCGTGGTACCGACAATAACGATGCATGAGTAGTATTGCGACGTTTGTACGGTCGATAATAAAGAAGGGGAAAGAGAGCGAGAGAGGGAGGGAGAGAAAAAAAACACTCGCTTCTTTCGACGCTAAAGCTATTGCTATTACAAATGTTACCTTAATTTTAAATTCACAACAGAGAAATTTCAGCTTCCCTTTTATTATGGGGTTTCTATTTTTATAATTGTACAAGGTCTCAACATAGTGTTAGTTCAAGGGAGGGAGTAACTATAATCAGGGGTCACTTGTCTGTAAGGATGGTTATATGTTGATAGGATGTAAAAAAAAAATGAATATTAAAATGTCAGCGACGTTAGTGACCACCAGTTAATTATTCCTGGAACTTCGGGCCAAGATCACAGTATAGTATCTGTTCTGATGCTTCACTTCACATTTTCTATCCTTGGTCAGTGGAGGAGAATCCTTCATGATTGAGGCAATTTTAATATTTGTTACTATCCAAAGTTACTCTTTTTTGATGAGCTGGATTTTCCCCACATTAAAAACCGACCTTGTGTCTAACTCTGCTCTCGTGGAGAGGCAATTAAATAGAAACATTATGTCTTTTAGTGTATTCCTAACACCCATACAAAGGAGAAAGTAATCCTTGGGTTTATTTTTTTACAAACGAATAACCGCTTATCAAGGCCCAAAGACCACTCGAGGCTTAATTGAGTTGGCAGAAAGTAGGATTTATAAATCAGCACCCTAGAAGAAGAGCACTCTGGCCTAAAAAAAAAATCTTGGGCAGCCTTGTTGGCATTTCCCGGTAGTGGCACCTCAGGTAATTAACAATAAATTAAACCCCTATAAAAAGGGAAAAGGCAAAGCTTGGTAGAGTGGACCTCCTAGAACTAAACATAGCGAGAGAATACCTCAGTAAACGGAACAAGTTATCTCAACAATGACCTAGACTCTGTTGTTTTGGTGTTGCAGGACCCCCATCCCCGGTTGCGGTTGATTGAGGAGTTTAGTAATGATAGTTGTAACTGATCAGAATTGATTATTTAAAACGATGGCAACAATAATTTGTTTACATTAGACTTAAAAACGGCAATGAGAAACAGCTTTGTGGTACTGTGTTCTACTGACTGACAGTGGAAGTTTTATTTATTTAGTTTTAGGTAGATGCAGAGATAAGGATAAATTATTAACAGTAGTTGTGAAATTTTTATAGGAGCGGGACCATAGATTGGATCTAAGTCGAGCACCTGCTATGAAAATAATGATATAGTAAAGAAAGACCTTTTTTTTCTGAAGAAAAGAGAATTGTACATCTGCCATTAGATTTCAAAGTCGGTTTGTACTCTGTCAAGGAAGGAAATGGTTCTCTGAGGTGGCCATTCCCAGATGTGGTAACAGTACCTCATCATAGTATGTATTTGATTCTTATATACATAGAGGATTGCTTCAGGAGTGAGGAACTTTATGGAGCGGTAGAATGATTCAACCATTTCTCCAACGATCATGACAACGGATTTAATATAAGTCTTCCATTTCAGGTTTGTCCAGAACCTTAAAGTAGAGGGCTTCCTCAAGGTGAGAGGCATTCATTTAATTTAGGCAAAAATGAAGTCCAAAGCATTGATGGTGAAAAGAGAGAAGCTTGATTTTAGAAGTATTAAAAGTAAATATCCACCTTTTTCTCATTGTACTATGTGTTCCAAGTCGGAAGATATGGAATCAGAAGATCCTGATCATTAACGCTCTTCAAAGTGTTGCCATAGGTGGTTATGCCATCTGATTAAATATCCACAAATTATCTTAGAATGTGATTTGGAATGCACATCCAGAAGAGGATTGGGCCCAGAATTAATCATTGAGGCATGACAGTATTGATACTATGAACTATGGACTTTTCCTCATCAACAACTACTTTTATAAACTAATTAGAGTCAAAAGATTTGATGACTGAGAGGACGTTTCCAAATATTCCCTACCAAGAAAGTTTGTTAAGCAGACTTTTATTCTAAACCCTATAAAAGCCCTTTGATATGTCAAGAGCTATTGTTCTAGAAACAACGCCCCTGTTAATAGATTCATTGATTCTGTGTGATATTAGTCAACACATCAGCTGTTGATCTTGCAGGACGAAATCCGTATTGCTTATCACTGAGTAGGCTGTTTTTTTGTAGATGTGATTGAAAATTTGTTGATTCATCACAAATTCAAGCAACTTACTCATGCCATACAGAGGACTGATTGTTATGAGATGCAGATAACAAACCATCAGTATTTTCAAATACTTAACTGTGATAATTTTTTTCAAAGTGTTGGGAAGTATTTCTCCTTTAAGCAACGATTAGACAACTTTATAAAAATAGGAGTTAGTTTCAGCTGCAGCTTTTAAGCACTTTGATTGAAAAGTTGTCAGGGACGGTAGCTTCTAATGGGTTGAGGGTACCGGATTGACAGTTCCTGGCTGCTGTTCCAGACTGGTAGTACAGGAACCCTAACTCTTTGGTAGCACTTAGAGCAGCTGCTCCATCAACAGTTGAATAATATCGGGTTGTTTGTAGTGCCATGACGCGCATGGAAAGGGACCCTGCACTCATCCCTGGTGGGCTTTCCTAAGGCCACAATCCTAATTGGAGAAAGGTCAGCTGATGGTCTACTTGTGATGCATGTCTGATGCTCTGCATAACCTCTTGTTTAGCTCCCACTTACCTAAACCGAAACTCTTTAAAAATATGACGAGAGTAAAATCTAAAAATAAGCTTAAACCAGGCTTAGAGACAAACGAATTCAACTTGCCTTCTCCCTTGAGGCTTGCATTCACAAATATCCGTGGGCTTAGAACTAACTCAGCTGATGTTGAAGCATTTCTCTTAACAAATACCCCGGATATCTTTGCACTAAGTGAGACTAACCTACACTCCTCCATCCCCTCTAACCACTTTAACATGCCTGGATATCTTCCACTCTGCCGTAAGGACTCTGACAGACACATGCACGGACTTGGAGTTTACATTCGTAATACCCTCCCCCTGACTAGAGAAACAAACCTAGAAACAGATGATCAAGCCTTTATGTGCTTTAGACTAAACATGCAACACAATATGAGCTACTTTTATTTTCTCTACCGCTCTCCCTCAACTCAGGACTTCACCATAATAAACAAAGTATCTGACAGCATAGACACGGCACTGTCCCTCGACACTAGCGCACAAATACATGTTTTTGGTGACTTTAATGTCCACCACAAAAACTGGCTTGGATTCTCTACTTACACAGATGCAGTGGGCAGCACAACTCATAGCTTCTCTATATCTCAATCCCTATCATAAATTGTTACGTTTCCAACCCAGTTTCCTGACCAGGAAGAACAACACGCATCACTTCTAGATCTGTTTTTGACCACAGTTCCCGATGACTGCATAACGAAGGCCCACAGCCCACTCGGGAATGCTGATCATGCAGTGATAATGGTTGAACTCGCCCTAAACTCTAGAGCCAAAACTGAAGAGCCAATGCTCAAAACAATGAGATATTATAAAAAAGCTGACTGGGAAGCCATCAGGGAACTAATCAGAGATGCTCCATGGAGAAATATTTTTTTTCTCCCTGCTGAACAGTGTGCAAACAAGACCACTGACTGGTTCAAAACTGCAATCGAAGCGCATGTTCCCATGTGGAATATTTATAGTAAGCCCCACTCTCCCCAATGTTTTACGTCGACTTGCGCAACTGCCATTGCTCAAAAGCAGCATGCATACCATAGGTTTAGCCGACATAAGTCCAGTTCAAACAGACTGAAGTATATAGAAGCTAGAAATAACGTTAAGAAAGAAATAGCGACAGCTAAAAGAGAATTTACGGAAACCACTAAAAAGCGCATCGAAGCACAAAAACTAGGAAATCAAGACTTCTGGAAAATCTACAACAGTGTAGTAATTTTTTTTTTTTTATATAGGCATCACCACATTATCAAGGCTAAGAGGCCACTCAAGGATAAGGGTTAAAGAGCGTACAGTAGAAATTGGACAATATAGTAATCATTAGTAATGAAAATTTGGTAAATTTGATAACTTATATGGAACAGCTCATCAAGAACTTATTTACGTTAGACTTGAAGACAACCATATTGTAGTCAGCCGGAAAGCAGGAAAACGGAAGACAATTCCACAGGCGTGCAGTTCTAAGAAAGAAGCTTTGTTCATGGAATCTACGTTTAGGTTTAGGCACAGATAAAGAGTGGGGGGAATTATTGATAGTGTTTACAGCTAGACGAGTGTTTCTTGTGAAAGTTTGGCGAGGGGGGACCATAGATTGAAGCTCAGTCGAACACTTTCCATGAAAATAACGATACATCAGAGATAAACTCGCAACATCTCTTCTGTGAGATAGAGGTTGCAAGGAAGAGAAAAGGACATCTCCTACAAGGCTACGAAGTCTATTTTGAACTCTATCAAGGCAGGCCAAGTCCTTTCTAGCAGCACCTGCCCAGATGTGGCAACAGTATTCCATCCTTGGACGTACCTGGCTCTTATATAGATAGAGAATAGCATCAGCAGTGAGATATCTACCGGATCGATAGAAAGATCCCACCATTTTTCCAGCGGCCTTGGCAACAGATTTGATGTACGTGTTCCATTTAAGATCAGGAGTAATGGTCAAGCCAAGAAGCTTGTCAAAACTTGAGGCCTCCTGAAGACGAGAGCCATTCATTTCAATTGATGCCAGATGTGGATCAGAATGTAGATGATGTAAAGAGAGAATCTTGATTTTAGATGCATTAAAAGTAACCAGCCACTCCTTACCCCATTGTACTACGTGCTCAAGATCAGAGGAGAGAGAATTGGAGAGAACTTGATCGTTTACTGTCTTAGATGTGCTACCATAGATGGTAGTGTCGTCAGCATAAATGTCTACAAATGATGTAAGGATGTGATTTGGAAGATCATTAATGTAGATCAGAAAAAGAGTTGGGCCCAGGATGGACCCCTGAGGGACACCGGCATTAATACTGTGAGCTTCTGATTTTTTTGCCCCTCAACTACTACTCTTATGAACCTATCAGAAAGAAATGATTTAATAATTGAGAAGACATTTCAAGCAATACCATAGCTAGAGATCTTATGAAGTAAACCTTTAATAAATAATGGGCAATCAACAATTCCCCCACTAGCCAACAATCACGAGGTTGTCTCCTCAGCAACCGAAAAGGCTAACATGTTTGCCAGTCGGTTTGCCACAAACTCCACACTGGACCCTTCCAACCACCCCCTACCTGACTTTCCTATGCGGACAGACGCCACGCTAGACGATCTGAAAATCACCCCCGCTCAGGTGCATGCCATCATAAAAAACCTTGACATTTCAAAAGCATGTGGACCCGATCTCATCCCAGCTGTGCTATTAAAAAAGTGCTCAGCCAAAGTAGCTCCAGTTCTCTCCAAACTCTACAACAAATGCCTTAATGAAGCTTGCTTTCCGGGCTGTTGGAAAACTGTTTCTATTGTACCAGTATTCAAGAATTCTGGCGAAAGGACTGACCCATCAAATTATCGCCCCATTAGCCTCCTCCCACTTTTTGCCAAAATATTTGAGACCATAATTAACCATGCTCTAGTCCATCACCTTACAGATGCTAAACTTCTGACTGACAAACAATATGGATTTAGACAAGCCCATTCCACAGCAGACATCCTAACTGTAATCTCTGAACGTATATACCATTCACTGGACAAAGAGGGGGAGGGCAGAGCGGCAGCTCTAGATATATCTAAGGCTTTTGACAGGGTATGGCATGAGGGTCTCCTCAGGAAAATTAGATCATACGGCATCACTGGTAGAATACTTAACATAATTAAATCCTTCATAGATAAGAGAAAAATCCAGCTTGTCCTCGACAGTCGTACATCTAAACAATATGATATAAATGCGGGGGTGCCCCATGGTTCTATCCTTGGACCTCTATTGTTCCTGATATTCATAAATTATCTCTCTGACAAAATTGCCTCTGAGAATGGTATATATGCTGATGACACTACACTATGGCAGGCACGACAGGAAGACGAATGAACACATTTCTAAAGAAATGGCAGAAACACTAGACGAAGACCTCCAATCTGTGGTGGAATGGGGACAAAAGTGGTTGGTCACGTTCAATGCCGCCATACTCAACTAGCTTCATTCAATAATTACAAGAAACCCTCTCTACCACCTATAGCAATGGCCAACGACTCTTTATCTGAGAGTACATCTTTCAAACTCCTTGGCCTAACGTTCACAGGAAACATGAGTTGGAACAATTATATTGAAGGCATTGCCAGGACCGCTGCAAGAAAGGTGGGTTCTCTCTACCGTGCTAGAAAACTACTAACACCCGAAAGTATCCTGTACCCCTATGAGGCCACCATTCGCTCATGTATGAAGTATTGCTGTCACATTTGGGCTGGTGCATCTGCTACTAGTCTCTCGCTGCTTGACAAGGTTCAAAAGAGAGTTGCAAACCTGATAGGCCCTGAACTGGCATCTAAGCTTCAGCCTCTGTCCCATCGATGAAATGTTGCATCTCTCTGCCTTTTCTACAAGTATTTTAGTAGTGAATGCTCTGACGAACTGCAAGCACTTGTGCCCCCACGACGTGAGCACCCTCGGCAAACCTGACAGGCTGCTAATTCCCACCCCCACACTGTAGAAATCCCTAGATGTAAAAGATCTTTCTATTCCAGTAATTTCTTCCCCAGAACCGCTAGACTCTGGAATTCCATTCCAAGTCCTTGCTTCCCCAACAGTACTGACGTGCAGAAGTTCAAGTGTAACGTGAATTGACATCTTGCTGCCCAATTCCCTACATAGTACCCCAGTAGTTGTTGCCCCTGATAGTAGCCCCCTACACCAAAGTGGCAATTTGCCTTGTTTGGGGTGAAAATGTAATAAAAAAAGAAAAAAAAAAGCTTTGCCGGCATCAATGTTCTTGATATGTTTGGCAACATCCTGACAGGGATGTCACTTATAGTATTTTCAGTCTTAGAGGGAAATTTAGGAGGTAGGCGGCCCTCATCGCAAGGGTGGAGTTTGATGTAAAGTTCTTAGCAAAAACTTTGGCTTTATCAGATGCTGAGGAAATCATTTCTGGTCCATTGATGATGGTTGGGATAGAGGTCACGGATTTATTCAGGACCCTGTTGTATGTGCTAAAACTTATGATGATGAATAACCCTATCACCCCTCCCCCTCCAAAAAATACTGAGGCGATAATACTTGGGAGAATAGTATAATGACCGACAAATATATATTTAACCCTAAAAAGAAGGAGTTAATATCTGGAAGGATGTTTCCATGACAATAGAACAGATACTACACTACTTCCTCTGAAAAAGGAGGAAATAACACTTGGAAGTATGATATCTTGACAACAGAAAAAATTCTAGAGTAATCCCTCCCTTTAAACTAAACATCAAAAGATAGTCTGAATGTGTACAGGGAACTGAACATCATTTAATAATACATTAATAGAAGTAATAGCATAGTTTCGTTTCAGACATGCAGATACCAAATCTCCATTAATAAAAGATTTACTTACTAGAGTGACCCTTTATTTAAATTCGTAGAATATGAATATTAAGAGTTCCCAGAACGTTCTGCTGAAATAAATATGTTTATTTATAATGAGAAATTGAATACACATGTTTGTTTCGGCTGGAAGAGTGTGCGTTTACATGTGTGTATATTAGTGTACTTCTTTTGCCAGTGAGAGTGTGTATGTATGGATTTAATTGTATATGTGCCTGTTGAGTGGTATGTTTGTGTTTCACTGGCTACAGAGTAATTCATAGATGTCTCACGTTATGTGCGTGCTATTGCTGAGAGATTTCGGGTTCCAAAGTTAGACTGGATTGTGATGTACATATGTATGATGTTCCTGAATGAAAAACAGAAAAGAGAGAAGAAAAATGCTGTGTTTGAGTTTTACAGTTTGGAACCGAGTATTAATTGCGTTTTGATTGATTGAAGGAAACTGCCGATTTTAGCTTTTGAATCGAGGAGGAGTGATACGTAAAAACAGCATTCGCTACTGCTGCTACGTCACTCGATAAATTTTACAAATCACTTGACGTTTACAATTGAGCTCACATGTACAACAATCATTGTATTTTCCTGAAATTTGACTTAGAAAAGCCTCCTCAGGATTCTAGTACTCTGTTCTCGACCTTTCCATCCTCCTAGACCCTTCATGACCATTTTTCATTGTACATACCAATGTCTTTTTTGTGGTACAGAGGTAAAGGTAGAGGTGTTGGATTATGGAATAATCCATCTTACATATCTAGTCTGGCTGATACGGTTTTCTTGCGTTCATCCAAGTATGGGTTATGTATTTCTATTTGCGTTAATTTATTTCAACCTGTGAGCTAATATCTGGGAGGATGCTATCATTACATGTTACCAAGATCCTATATTTTCCATGTTTTGGGAAAGTCTTCCTAGTGCTCCTACATTGGTTGGTATTACTGTAATTTTCTTCATGCTCCATATTGCCTTGAGTTGCCTGGCAGTTCTGCTTGCCACATCTAGCTTAACCCTGTGAATTGCTGGGACGACAAAATCTAGTATTTGGTAGGTTTTTTTCTCTCTTTCACTGATCAACAACAAATCTGTTGTTTACGGTTTTTCAGCTGATTTAGGACAAATCTGATGCACTAAATCTGAATTCATATTGATTTTGCTCAATCAGGCCAAGTTTTTTAGCTATGGTCATACGTGCGCATGTGTGGAGCATTTTAAAAGAAGTTGGTGTAAAATGCAATGTTTTGATTGAAAATGATTATTTAGATGACAAGAAGTATTCTGGTCTGAGAGTTCTGGTTGATTATGTCAAAAAATAATCAGTTTGAAGTCATAAAAACCTTGAAATTTTCCAAAAATTTGTCTTCATCATACGCGAAGAATGACTGGCCTTTACAGGAGAAATTGATGCCTTGCAAAGAAAGGAGTGTCATCAACGACCCTCTGGTGGACAAAGACAGAATATTTTCCCCACCACTGCACATCAAACTCGGTTTAATCAAGCAGTTCATCAAGGCTCTGGACAAGGATGGTGACTGCTTCACTTACTTGTGCCAGGATTGGTCATGGAGGAACTGAAAGCTGGAATCTTTGATAGTCCTCAGATTGGGCAGCTCAACAGAGATCCAGATTTCAAAAACTCAATAACCAAAGTAGAATTGGAAGCATGGAAGGCATTTGTTCTGGTAATAAAGAACTTTGCAGCAATAAGACCAGAAACTAGACAGAACTTGTCAACAATATGCTTACTTTCAAAAGCCTGGGCTGCAACATAAGCATCAAGACACACTACTTTTTTCACATATGAACTGGTTTCTTGAAAACCTGGGTTCAATGAGTGACGAGCAGCAGGAGAGATTTCATCAGGACCTAAAAGAAATGGAGACCAGGTATCAGGTCACTTTTAGCTATGGTCATACGTATGCATGTGTGGAGCATTTTATAAGAAGTTGGTGTAAAATGCAATGTTTTGATTGTCGAATCTGAAGAGAGATCTCCCTGCTGCTGAGCAATCCAGGAGTTTAAAAAAGCGGAAGTTCAAGCCCAGAAGTTTGCGAAATGGTTAAGCAACATGCAATTTACGTGTACTTACCTTTATCAATACCCACCATTCAGTTTACAATAATCGATTTTTCTATCAGGTAACAAATATATGTTGTTGGCAAAACATTTTTTCTCTTAAAAACATATTTATGATGATATGTGTTGACAAAAATCAACTGATAATGGCACAATAAATACAATCGATTTTGTCACAAGATCTAATTTTTTTTCCCAAATCAACTTAGTACAAAACCTGACCTGATGGAGAGAAACAGATGCCGTTTCCTATATGCAAGAGAGCTATATGTTCAGTCCGTTAAATCCAAAGTAGCTGAACAGTGGCTTGGTTCCCAACAGTTTTGGCAAATAGCAAACAGGATCATGAACAGAAGCGTGTGTTCTATCCCAACCATCATCAATGGACCTGAGGTCATCTCGTCAGCATTGGACAAAGCCAACCTATTTGCCAAAAACTTTGCAGCTAATTCTACCCTATGCGACCAAGACCATCATCCCCCTCGTATTTCCTCCTATAACAGACAACATGCTATGTGACATATAAATATCTGTATGTAATGTCGCCAAGCTAATCAAGAACCTTGATTCTAGTAAAGCAACTGGCCCTGATGGCATTCCAATTATATTGTTGAAAAAGCTTCAACCAAAACTTGCTTCAACACTCACAAAACTGTTTTAGTGTTGTATTAAAGAGAATTACTTTCCAACACTCTGGAAAACCTCATCAGTATGTCCTGTATTTAAGAATTCAGGTGATAGATCATCTCCCTCTCAGTACAAACCAATAAGTCTCCTGTGCATCATGAGTAAGTTACTAGAGTTCATATTAAATAAGGAAGTAGTCAACCACCTCAGCAGAAATAACCTCCTTAGTGACATGCAATATGGTTTGTGTTCTGCTAGATCTACAGCAGATGTGCTAAAGGTTTTATCTCATAGAATTAGTGAATTTCTCGACAAAGGCTTCCTCTCTAGGGCAATTGCTCTTGACATATCAAAGGCCTTTGATAGGGTATGGCATAAAGGCCTACTTCACAAGATATCCAGGTATGGTATAGCTGGAAATGTCTTCTCAATTATAAAATCATTTCTCTCTGATAGGCTTATAAGAGTAGTAGTTGATGGGCAGAAATCAGAAGCTCATAGTATTTATGCTGGAGTCCCTCAGGGGGCCATCCTGGGCCCAACTCTCTTCCTGATCTACATCAGTGATCTCCCAAAACACATACTTAGATCATTCGTTTACATCTATGCTGATGACGCTACCATCTATGGCAACACATCAAAGGCCGTAAATGACCAAGTTCTCTCTGATTCTCTCTCCTCACACAATGGGGAAGGAGGTGGCTGGTTACTTTTAATGCATCTAAAACCAAGCTTCTATCTTTACATCATCAATGCTCTGATCCCCATCTGACATCAACTGAAATGGGTGGCTCTCGTCTTGGAGAAGCTTCATGTTTTGACAAGCTTCTGGGCTTGACCTTTACTCCTGATCTGAAATGGAGCACGTACATCAAATCTGTTGCCAAAGTCACTGGGAGAATGGTGGGATCTTTCTACTGCTCCAGTAGATATCTCACTACTGATGCAATTCTCTATCTATATAAAAGCCAAGTACGTCCAGGGATGGAGTATTGTTGTCACATCTGGGCAGGAGCTGCTAGAAGCAGCTTATCTTGCTTTGACAGAGTACAAAATAGATTTGTAACTTAGTGGGGGATGCCCTTTTCTCTTCCCTGCAACCTCTTTCCCACAGAAGGGACGTTGTGAGCCTATCTTTGTTTTATCATTATTTCCATGGCACGTGCTCGTCTGAGCTCCAATCCCTGGTCCCCTCTCGCCAATGTTTCTTGAAAAACACCCGTCTAGCTGAAACCACTGTCAATAACTTTCCCCACTCTTTAACTGGGCCTAAATAAAAACGTAGATTCCATGAACAAAGCTTCTTTCTTAGAACTGCACGCCTGTAAAACTCTCTTCCGTTTGCCTGTTTTCCAGCTGACTACAACTTAGTTGTCTTCAAGTCCAACATAAACAAATTCTTGATGAACCGTCCCCTTAAGTAATCCAATTTACCAAATTTCCATAATTAACGACTCCTACAATATTATCCCATTGATTACTGCACACTCAATAACCTTTATCCTCAAGTGGCCTCAGGGCCTTAATAAGTGGTGACTCCTAGGTAAAAGCAAACAAACAAACAAACAAAAAATTCAATAGTGCAAATATTCTAAATCAGTTGTAGAAATATAGACAGCATTCAAAAAGTAAAACAATTGTTACCCATTGTTATAATAGTCAGTTTTCTTTTGGGGGAAACTTTATCCTTTTTATATCCCCATGGGATTTATATGCTTTTCATTTTTTAATATTGGCTCTTATTTATGCCTATATATATTGTTTTGATATAGATTAGAGTATATAGATATAAAAACCTTTGCAGCAGTTATTACCTCAGGCGGTAGAGGAGAAAATATAAGCCCATATATTTGTTCAACTAACTGTTAATTTGACCATATGGATATATATCTTATAAATAAACAAACAAGTAAATAAATAAACAAAGAGTCTGAAAACTAGAAACAAATGAACGGATAAAAAACACAAGGAATAGAATAAAAAATAAAAATAAATAAATAAAATAAAATAAAATAATAAATAAATAAATAAAACTTGTAAATAGGAAAATGAAGTCGCCACTAAAGCAGTAAAAACAACCATAAAACCTAAAAGAGGGAATAGCGACGATAAGAGTATAATATTACTCCAGATCAAAGCGAAAAACTTAGTCCAATAAACAACCGCCAAGTTAAAAGAATACCAACACTTCCCCACTACGACAGTTTAACCACTCGAAATCGTACTTCCTCCTCTCCTCCCTCAACCCTAATCCTTTCCTTCACACATCCATCCAAAACCCCTAGTGCTCCCATTCACGAAATACACAACCCAGATTTTTCCAGAACGCAAACCACACTCGAATATCTTATAAAACTAATGTAATCTTGACTTCCGTTACAAAATCGATTCTTTTTCGGTCTAATGAAGTGTTATCCTTGAATTGGGAATCCACTGAAACATGTATACACACATGTAACCAATAATGTTTGTATAATAAAATGACTATATATATATATATATATATATATATATATATATATATATATATATATATATATATATATTTGTATAATATATACAGGAATTTACATCGGTAGTCGGTACCGACGGTTTCAAGCCCGGTAGTTGAGGACTGCTCTTAATGTCCACCTCAGGCTCTCTTCAGCCGACTAGAGCCTGAGGTGGACATTAAGAGCAGTCCTCAACTACCGGGCTTGAAACCGTCGGTACCGACTACCGATGTAAATTCCTGTATATATTATACAAAAAAATATATTGCTCTTATTTCGAGAAAGGTTTTTCCCTAATAATAGAGCACTGTATGGGATTTCTTTTACTACAAAAAGTACAAGTATATATATATATATATATATATATATATATATATATATATATATATATAGAGAGAGAGAGAGAGAGAGAGAGAGAGAGAGAGATAAAAAAGAACAAACTAAGTCATGTGTCCATCAACGTTTCGCCTTTATTTAAATAAATGAAATTAATAAAAAAAAAAAAAAAACACCAGTACAAATATTTAAAAATATATTTTGATATAATGAAATGTATAACCTTGTTCCATTCCAGAAACGAAAAAGTTGGGGGGGGGCATAACGTTGTGAAAGAGAGTAAGATTTTTTTTATCGTCATATAGCCTTTAATATTTTCTAAAATATATGATGCAATTCATATTCTTTTTGGAACAAATATGTCCGTTATAATTCACCGCAAAACTACACACAAAAATGATTACATACATTTCTACTTACACCATAACAAAATAAAAACAAGCAGGATAATTGGTTTCTTCACTCAGAATTTGCAGTCTGAATATCTGGACGAAGAATTCAAATTCATCACAGAAACTTTGAAAACATTGCAATACCCCACATATTTTATATTAAATGAAAAGAAAAAAGCCACACAAATATTTTCCAAACTAAATAAATAAAATTCATATACATCAGACATTTTTCCCGTAAACAGACATCTTTTACCTACACATAGCTACAATAATTTGCAACACACTAAACAAACTGGGAATTCCAATCATACAAACTACATCACAAACTAAAACAAACATTAAGAACATCTCCAAAACAAGCCAATTTCCAATACAGGCATATACACTGTTCCTTGACAAAATTGCTATCATATATACATCGGTGAAAACCAACATACATTAAAGAAAAGGCTCAATGAACATAAGATATAAGAAATAGCAATTCTCTGAATGCGTTATTCTCTCATTCTTATTGCAGCATAAGAAAACTTTTCACTTCAAACAAGCAACAATAGTTCAATTTATTTCAAATAAAACGTGACGGAGACTTCTTAAATCAGTGCCTATCGTAAATTCAAGCACAATTAAACAACATGGAGGTTTATAAAATGTATCGCCATTAATAAGTAAATTCCTATTAAAAGACCTTAGACTCAAGTTAAATCTCTCACGCCGTAGAAAACACTACCTACAATTATTAATACATATAATCAGTCAATAAATTACACACACACACACACACACACACACACACACACACACACACACACACACACACACACATATATATATATATATATATATATATATATATATACTAACAGGACCCGTTTGTCATCATTGCCCATAAAAGAAAAATAATATTAAATATTCTTTTATTCTTTTTGAATTGCTTACTACCTGTTGTTTCTTAAGTAGTTATTAATCAGATCTTGTAAGTTTTGAAAAGTAAATGAAAGTTGTCTCAGATAATGGATCTGATGTGCCTATAAATATGAAATGATATAAGTTAAATGAATTTATGTAAGCGAATGTCTTTATGGAATGCTTTGTTATTTATATAAAGCTCTTGGATACAAAATATTTGATGTTATACCTTCTGCTGCCAATATATGTAGATATTGTGGGAGCCTGCCCGTGAACATTCTACATAACCCCCCCCCATGGCTAAAGCAAGGTGAAGCAAAGTTGAGACCAATCACTGCAAAGGAATTTCCTTGTGACCTGTTTATTATCATGACAAAAACAATTTAATTGAAAACTGAAGCCTTTATAAAAATGAATTAAAAAATCTGATGGAAGAATGGATATCTTGGGAATGAATGTCAATTCGTTCTTAGCAACACCAGTTAATATGACGACTTCTTTCTCATTGGGTTGCATGTGTTTAACACACAGTCTTGTTACATTGCAAAGTCATGGGGCATCAAGATTCTGGAGTAACATAACTGGCCACTCCGTGTTCAGCTTGAATTTGTGTAGTAGCATACAAGGTAATTTTAATGAATTTAAAAATTCTATATGGTATTGTACAGCATGACCATCGTGCAACGTAGTGCATGTGAGCGCGTGGAAAAATATCAGCAGCAGCGAAAGATAACTGGCTTACGAAGAGATTAGCAGCAATAGCCGAAAAAAGCGGATATGAAAATTAGAAAGTGTGCAAAGAAATAGAAGGGAAAATATGAAAAATACACCATGTGCTTGGAACAGAAGCAAAGTGGGCGTCGAAGAAAATGGACGTGTAACGTCGAAGACAAGAATGGGCCGGCTGGACCCACCATGCGGTTGGAAGAAAGAGAAACGCCGTCCAGGCTAAAATGGACAGTTAGCAGCGAGAGACTTTTTAAGTGGTCGCGAAAGTAATTGTAATAAATGCTTGTGTTTAAAAAAATGCCGACTCGGATTTTTATTTATTTATTTATTTTTTGTTCTGTTTCTTTTTTTGTTTGTTTGTTTGTCCACTTGCAACATAACGGCTACGTTACATATATTTATTTTTGTAGCCGCGACTAATCCTTTTTAAACGATATCAATATGAAAAATCAAGAAAGAAAAAGAAAAAATAACCATAGAAGAATGCAGTCACAATAGAGGGGCGAAAAAAAAATAAAACAAAAAAACGCAGCCACAAATAAAGACTTAAAAACAAACCCGGCCGAGAGTGGAAAACATGGAAAAAAGTAAAGGATATTTCACCAGTCGGGGAGTCACTTGTCTTCATTTTTTTTCTTCTTGTTTGATCACTTTCGAAGTTTCTTGTCCTATCAGCTATATTTCTTTATTTTGTGGTGACCGTTATGCATTATTATAAGTGATATTGTTTAATACTCATTTTAACGTAGCCAATAGCTTGTTTGGTTTTAGAGAGAAATTTGGAATAAAACATTCTTACTTGAACATATTTTTATAAGTTTGTGTTTGGACTTTTTGAGTGATATCTCAATTTTTATTGTTATGAATTACTAAAGTTTTAAAATTTGAAAAAACTTGGCTGGAGGTTTTGCAAGACTGGAATAAATGTTTAAACAATTTCAACGCGTGAAAAAGTAAATATAAGTACTAAAGTAAGTACTAAAAAGTACTAAGAAAATAAAAATAAGTGTGACTTTATTTCTATAAAGAGTAGTAATTTTGCTTTAAGCTTATGTGTCGTTTATAATTGACTATGGATTCTGCCATTGTGGAAAAGGATTATTAACTATGAAGACACTGTATTTTTTTACTTTTTAAATAAGAAACTGCAACAGAAAAGACACGGTCATTTTTAGAACGGACTATTCTGAACGACTATAAAATAATTTTGTTTTAGTTGCGAAGTTTTTCTCCGTGTTTGGTGTTTTTGTTTGTCAGTATTTTGCTGCGTGGATTCAGATAAATAGGGAACACTGAAATATTAAAATGTTAAGTAATTATAATTTTGAAATAAAAGCAAGACTACGTGAAGGTCAGGTAGAACACTTGACATGAAGGAAATTATACTTTGTAACTGGAACTCTTTATGACGATACAGCAACTTGGTAGAAAGATAAGTAGCTACTAAATATTTGGGGTGCTTACAGTCCTTGGTTATACAGATATAGGATGTAAATAGCCACGAATTTTTTTTTATTCTGTAGACAGTTCGAAAGTTGTAAGCAGAATTCGGACAATGGATCAGATATTCAGGTAATGCACATAACCTTAGTCATCGGAAGTTAGTGACTGAACTTTGGTGGGTGGGTTTACGAACGAAAAAGCTCAGAGGATAGTGTAAATAATTTTATAAATTTATTGTGTAGAGAGCGAGTAGCACGAATAAATTCAGCGAAATCCTTCGCTGCATCGCGTGCATTTATTCTACATAAAATATTTTTCATTTTAAACCAAAACAAAATTTTACCTAAAAATAAAAGTTATTTACAAGTTGCTTTAATTATTTGTCATTCTAAAGTATAGAAAAAAAATTAATTAAAAAACATTATTTAAAAGTTGTTTAACTTATTTTACACGTTTTTTCTTGCATTTATTCTACATTGGTAAAAATAAAAGTTGCTTTAATTATTTGTCATTCTAAAGTATAGCAAAAAAATTGATTAAAAAACATTATTTAAAAGTTGTTTAACTTATTTTACACGTTTTTTCTTGCATTTATTCTACATTGGTAAAAATACAAGTTGTTTAAATTGCCAGGAAATGCACGTAATGCAGCAAACGATTTCACTCTCTCTCTTCATAAATTCATAAAGATACGAAATAAATAGATTCACCGAATTCCCGTCGATTAGTTTTGATAGCAATGCCAATACTGCTTTTTGGTCAACGAAATGGCAACTGGCAGCCATGTTGACTTTTTACTTATTGAATGCTTACTCATATTTAATCGTCGATTGCTCGAGTTTCGATCGGTAAAATAAATTAACTTTTTATACGAAATGACTCCCCATGTAATAATATTTAAGATAAAAAAACACATTTTGAATACCTTATTTTTCTTATATCATCCGCAAAAGCTATTTTAGAGATATTACCATAACACATTTTTATACATGAGTGTTATGGATTGGTTGGTTGGTTGTTTTTGTTTTACGGCATATCAACCCTTTTCAGGTTATTTAATGCAGAATCCAAAGATTTTGAAAAAAAATTTTTGTAATAGAATATATTTGTTGTTTTCAAGTCGGTTTCTATTCAACCCATAGTTGGGACCCTAACAGGTACTACCATACCGGGTCAGAGTGGACCTGGGAGCAATGACAATTAAAGGGTGGCTCTAAACTCCCCAAAGCCCGCAAGCTGGGACCTCACCACTGGATATAGTTTAAGGTCATATTTAGAACTGAGTGTTATGGAAGATGGTTAAATAACACAGACGTGGATATCAGGTTGAATATTATATTTGTGGTAAAACGTAGTACATGGATAACCGAGCAGATAAGATTACTTTCTCTCGCACTCGCTCTCTTAGTCTTTCACTCTGTGTAGACTCACTGTCGCTCAGAATCGATAGCAGTAGCTGTCAAGTGTGGAAAGGTTCATTCGTAGGTTTTTTTATTTTTATTTTAAGGGATTAATTCTTAAGAGTTCCGTAAATTTCCTCTTTCTCTCAAACTTTCGTATTTAGTCGTATATTAAGTGGACTTAGGATCAACCCCGTAGTAAATGATCTCGATAGGTTCTTCCACTTCATAGTGTATGTCAATAGGATCCACTTCATGTCTCTTATGTGTTGGAATATGTCATCGATAGATCCTGTCCATATTCCAGTTATGGCATATTTTCTTTTTAAGCTTTTTAAAAAGGTTTTCTAGCCTGGGAGAAACCGTTCTATTGACATTTTTCGACCTTACTTATTTTTTACTGTTTGGGAATTAATTTGTGAAACAAATGACTAACTTTCTCTAGCATGATTTCTGCCGGTGATCTAACTGATGGTGTAATTCAGTTCGGCATTATACAATGGACTTTCAAGAACTGTTGCAATGCTCTGTCAGTAGATTTTCCTTTTTGAATGGTCTTTTCAGTGTATCCACAAACTTCTCCGCTTACTTATTTGGCCTCAGGTGATATTGCAGCGTTGTTATGCGCTAAGTTGGAAAATGTTGCAAAAATCATTAAATTCTGCTGATGTAAACCTTGTGACATTGTCATTGACAAAGCAATCTGGTACTTCAAATCTTGCGAACAGTTCATGTAGGAATCCGATTTTTACAGCTGTTGCCAGCATCTTGCACCTTAGAACATGAAGCCACTTAGAGTACTTGTCGCTCACGATATGATAGTAATTCTCGCAAAGCGGGGCAGCAAGGTTAATATGTATGTGTGACCATATATGTGACAAAAAATATATTTAAAAAAATCTTAATATTTTGTCCAAATATATAAGTAAGCAGTTTTGAAGAATAACGGAAATATTATATCACTTTTGTACATCCATACTTCAATTGACAGACCTGCCGCCATCTTTGAAACTTAGAGTCTCGTTTTATGCACCATTACCGATTATGCCTCTGTACATTGCAGGACAGTAGACACAACGCTGCACGAGACTCTTCATACAGTTTTTACCGAAGTGTCCAGTGTGGAAAACTTTTGTATTTGTTTTATTTCTATTTTGTATTTTTTTAATTACAACTTTTTTTTCGATGTAGAACAACACGTTATAACACAGACCTCCAAAGCGCTATTATCCTTTGTTGCGATTTTTTTGTTTTATCTCGCAAATAAATTCAATTTCGAGCGCCTCGATTTTTATTTTCGACAATGCTAACGATAGATCCCGAAAGGTATTTGTTATTATTGTCTTTATTTCACAGTCTGGTCGCAGAGCCGCTTGATTTTGATTAGCAATTAGTTTCGATAGCTTATCTGCATGGCGAAGTCTATTACTTGATAAATACTCCAATTTAAAATTATATTTTAGAAGGATAGTACCTCATCTTAAAAATTTACTTTCCGTACAGTCCGTTTTCGAATCAAATATTGTTAATAAGGGTTTACTATCCATTGACAGGTTGAACAACCTTCCATGCAGATATTTATAAGATTTCATCACCATGAAAATTATACTGAGAGCTTCTTTTTTAATTTGGTCGTACGCTTTTGCTACGGGGAGTAACACATTAGAAGCGTGTGAAATGTTTTTTTTTGGGGGGGAGAGGGGGGGGCTCCGTCTGGCATATGATGTAGTATATACTATACAATACGATGTAGTATATATGATGTAGTATATACTATACAATACGAGCTAGCATCGCAATGATATCTATTCGGAGATTGGAATAAGTCAGAAATAGTTTTGATTTTAGTTCAGTTTTTATTTTCTTCAAAAAACTGACTGGCACTCAGTTACCCAATCTCAAATTTTATCTTTTTTCCGTAAATCATTAAAAAATGAGCATGCTCTCTATGAATACTTGTTAATAGTTGGCTTGTCCAAGAAAGCTTTGGAGCTTGGTAACATTTCTTGGGGAAGGCATATTTTTGATAGCTTCTGCCCACTTTGGATCAGGACATCTTCCGGTCTTGTTAATAATATGTTCGATATACCTATTTTTTTCATAAAAGTCGCAATTCGCTTCCTTTATCTTGAATCCGAAATTTCATATTCCTTTGAAAACGTCGTGTGTCTATTTGTAATGTTCCTCGTTATATTTATTTATCATTACAATGTTATTTAGGTAGGCACACGCGAACTCCAGACCGTGCAACCTTAACCTCGAATGGCAAACTATCGAACTTATATAAATCCCTATGGGTATTGACACATAGGAGTTTTTAGCACTCCTCCTCAACAGGGATCTGAAGATAAGCATCTTTTAAGTTCTCTTTAGAAAAACCTACTCCAGTTTATTATTTACCTCCTCCTCTGTTGGGGAGAGGATAGCGGTCATCTTTTAGACCTATGTAAAGGCCAATTGAAAACTATGAACAGACTTGAATTTAGTTGGACTTTTTCCTTCCATATACAGTGAGAGCAGCCCATTTGCTGGAAACCATTTTGAACAGTATTTTCAAGTCGATTTAACTCTCCATTTATTTTTTTCTACTGATACTAATGGCGGCCTTTATTTTTCTTTTAAATACGAGCTGAATGTTTTCTTTCAGCTCGAATCTGGCTGTTGCGTTAGTACATTTTCTTAGTCCTGCCGAGAAAACTTCATGAAATTTATCTTTTCATTCGTCTTTCAGGTCTTGGGCATCCGTTTAGTAAAATTTATTGATCCGTTGGTCCCACAAATTAAACCGTTCCATTCAATCAGTTCCAAATAAGTTTTCAGAATGTTTATATTTGCCACCCGCTCTCTCTCCGAATTCATAGCAATATTCATAAGGTGCGGAAAAGTTCATTTATACGTAGGTCTCCTCAACAAAGAGTTAAGAATGTAAAAGTTACTTTCAATCATGAAATGTTCATATTGTTTGGGTAATAAAGGTTGAGTTAGTAGTCACAGGGCTTAGAATTGTGTAGATCAATATGTTCCTGGTATGAATATGCATGTGTAAGTAATATACGTATGTGAGTATTTGGCAGCGTGACATTGTGTATGTGTGTGCGTCGGTTTACATTGTTCTTGTTAGTGCTTGTGAGTTAGGAGTAATTCTTTTCTGTGTAAGAATATGTGTGGAAAAATCTTGTACATGAGTCATTGAGTCCTTTTCGCCTCCACATAAGTCAAAGGCCCGGTGAGAAGGGGTAGACGTTCTGTTCAAAGCGCAGTTAGCTTTAGAAGTCTGGAGAAAATCTGATTTTATTGATAAGATCTTATAGGAGTTTCTAAGCTCGGGTCGGCTTACTATTTTCACATATATGTGTTAATTTTAGGGCTTGAAACGAGTTTCGTTAGTTGAAAATACTTTGTTAACATATTTCCGTGAAAACTTACTTGCTTTGCGGAGTAAAGAGGAAATTGAATAGAAACAGAGAAAGAAAGAAAGAAAGTAAGCAATTAGAGCCATTCGCTATTTAGTGCCACAAGTGAAATCTACAAGTTGGGATCACTTCGCAATTTAGTTGCCACAAGTGAAATCTACAAGAATAATTCCTTAACGGAGTTTTCCTTTTCTTATTTATTTATTTTTTGGCGGAGGTCTGGTCGATCAGTGAATAAATAAATGAGATGTTCTTTTTGTTATGGCAAGACGAAAATAATTTCCTTTTTACGTAGAAATGAAACAATGATTTCTGCTTTAAGAAGATGGTCGATTAATTTGGAATTTAGAGTTATCTTTCCTTTGTCCGTCTACGTGTATTTGACACATTGTTTGGCTCAGTATTTCGTCACATTATAAACATGTTTTTCTTTTTCATTAAATACTGCAATTATCTTACAAAAAAAAAAACTAAAAAGCCTCATAAAAAGTATAATATACTATGTTACTGATGTACATACGTACATTAAGTATAAATGTAAAATGAATAAGGATTCTAGACATAAGTTTAGTATAATTATATCTTCATTTAAATCTTCATAGGAGGACATACGCGGGGAATTAAGTTTATCCTTTTTATAATGAAATAAGGGTCAAAATAAAATAATTATGGCACCAAACAGCCGTTGTTACGTAGCAATGTACGAAACTATGTCTTTATATTTTAATTATTCTTTACTAAAAATGTTTTAGAAATTGGATGCTTATTTATATTGCGATACATGCGAAATACGGCAGTTAAAATTAAATAACAGGAATGTTTACGTATCAGTGAAAAATATTAATGTACACCAAAAATTACGGAAATATTCGAGTAGAATTTTATATATTAAAAAATTAATTTACTACTCAGAGTCCACGAACTCCGAACCACAAGACCTCATAGCGTCTTAATATTAAAAATATGAGATAATCTTCTGCAAGCTTGACACGAATATCATTCGAAGTTCGTTGACTTGAATTGATTTTATTTTTATTAAAATTCTATTTAAAATTCCATATTTTTTGCTCAACATTAATATTTTCACTGATAAGTAAGTATATCCATGAGTTTTCCTGTTATTTCATTTCGAACTGCCATAAAATAAATAAGCATAAAAAATCGTTAGCTTCGTTAAAGAATGTTTTTAATCGATGCATCTGCATCAACCAACA
>NC_136482.1:33775779-34060779 GCF_053919585.1 Euprymna scolopes
ATTTTGGGTATAAATCAAATTAAAAAGTTTGATCCATGTAACTTACATCTAAAATTTCAAGTGTTTAGATCCGAAATTGGCGGAGGAGTTTGGTAGAGTCTGCAAAGGATACCTCTTTCAACTTTGACCTTTTTGCAGCCAAATTTTCACCCAAAAACTGATTAAAAAGCTTGCTGCATGTCTTAATATTCTTTATGTAAAATTTCAAATGTTTAGACCCAAAATTGACTGAATATTTTGCTAAAGACCTCAAATGTCAAATCTTTTGAACTTTGACCCCTAGGCAGCTCAAATTTTCGACCAAAAACCGATTTAAAAGCTTTCCCTATGTCTGAATACACTTTATGTAAAATTTCAAGTATTTAGACCAAAAATTGTCAGAATAATTTGGTAGAGACTGCAGAAGTCAAATTTTTTAAACTTTAACCCCAATATTGACCCCTTAATATTTATTGTTTTGGGTTGAAATCAAAATAAAATGCTTGATCCATGTAACCTACATCTAAAATTTCAAGTGTTTAGACGAAGGAGTTTCGTAGAGTTTTCAACGGTCAAATCGTTGTACTTTAACCCCTTGACAGCCAAATTTCTGGCCGAAAACCTTATGTGAAATCTCGAGCTTGTAGACTGAAAATTGACAGAGTAGTTTGGTAGGGAAATTTACACACACACACACACACACACACAGACATTTTCACTTCAAACAGGATCGGTATATATCGCGCGTTTTCAAAAATTATGCTCCCGCTTCGTTCACTTTCAGTAATTTCTACATTTTTCTGAGTCACCTGATTCTCCTAAAAGTCGGAGTAACTTTGACTCTGGTGTATAAATTTACTGCTATCACCAATTTACACCGGAAAATAATCTTTGTAGGATACTTACCTTGATACTGCCGTTATTATTTCGTTTTCTGTTTGTTTGTTTTTTTTAGATAAAAAATATCTTACACGATCATGCGTAAATAAGGGAATATAAAATCGCGTGATGATATATCAAGTAAAATGTTATCGTTAAAAACTGTGCTTTATTTTCATTTAAAATATGTTTTTTTTGTGTCCAGAGATATAAATTTAGTAAAAGTATTATTGTTCGCAAGAAATAATGAATTTTCACAAAGATTTCTGATAAAATATGGATCCATTATATTCTGTGATCATTAATTAATAACTACTGAAATTTTCATTGATGTTGATTGATTGGTGAAGTTTTAAGTGAAGTGATGGTTATTTGCTGATTCTTTTCATAATTGAGATTAAAATATTTTGTCTATTGAGTCATTATTTTATATTTTCCTCGGGTAACGTTGGGACACGAATTCGGCTAATATCTATCTATATATCTATAAAAGTATGTATGTGTGTGTGTGTGTGTGTGCATTTCACTACACAATAACTCTGTCAATTTTCAATGTACATACTCGAAATTTGATATACAGGGCACTGAGATTTGAGAAAATCTTTGTAATTCGTTTTCGGCCAGAAATTCGGCTGTTAAGGAGTCAAAGTTCAACGATTTGACCTTTGAGACCTCTACCAAACTACTCCGCCAATTTTGGGTCTAAACACTTGAAATTTTGGATATAGGTTCCTTGGACATGGATCTAACTTAATAACTTAATTTGAGCCAAAAACAATAGATCTTAAGGGGTCATAATAGGAGCCAAAGTAAAAAAAAATCACTGCTTCGGTCTCTACCAAATTACTCAGACAATTTCTGGTCTAAACATTTGAAATTTTACATAAAGAGTATTCCGAGATAATACAAACTTTTTATTCGGTTTGGGGTGAAAATTTGAGTTACCAATATATAAATGTATGTATGTATGTATACATGTCCGCTTAAAACTTTCGACAGAGGCGACGGATTTTTACAAGATCAGTATCGTTTTGAAGTTTGACCTTTCAGACGACATATACCGAAAACTTAGCTAAAAACATTAATTTCTTCATTTTCAACTGGGCACTTTTCTACAGGGGGGGGTCGCTTTTTTCACCGATATTTTCGAAAGTCATCCTCTCCTTTCGATTGTCTAGCCTTAATTTAAACCTACGTCACTTCCGGTTTGGCGGTGGTCGTAACAGAAAAGACGTCACGTTTATTTTTTTTGTTGCTCAACACACACCTCCAAACACCCGGGAAACGCCAGGCACGCATGCTTGTTATACTATACGGAATTTCATTGTAAGGAGTCGTAAGGTTAAGATGAATAAAATTCTTGTTGTCGAGTGTTTTATGTATACACGTGATGTAAAGTTTAAACAGTTAACCAATCAGATTCATCGTTACACACACACACACACACACACACACACACACACACACACACATGTGTCAATGTTTTCATTAGTTAATGGCAAAGCTTTTCTCGGACAAAGGTTCGGCTGACTACTATTATTATTTCTTTCTCCTTTCTTTGGGTTTGTTATGGTTTTAAAATATAGATAGTTCATACACACGTAGTATTTCTTATAAATGTGCTTTTGTCTAAGATATATTGTGGTTGGGTAAATAATGCTTCTTTTCTTTTTTCCTCGTGATTAGTTTCTTATTTCTATAAGGATGGTTGCTATATTTGTTTGGGTTATTACTATTTCTAATAAGTATAGTTTATAGTTTATAGTTTAGTTTAGTTTAGCATATATAATCAAGCAGTATAATTCCGGATTTTTTTATGGGAATATTTACTCTTATCATCATTTCGTCTTGAAAATATCTCTCCATATCTTTTCATCTGGCTTGGATATCCTTGGCTTTTAATTTATTCTTTTATTTTTCGTTTTTCCCCCACTTTATGAACAATTCGCTCTAAAAACTTTTTTTTTGTGTGTAAAGTAGCTTTCATATAATTCTGTTTCAATTAATGACAGCACTAGCAAATTCATAGCTTCACTATAATATTCATCTTCTAATATGATGAGAAGAACGCATTTCTTTGAAACTCCGCGGATTAAGGAAATTTTAATATATCTTATTTGAGCATTCTGTCGAACAATTAATTCATGTAAAATATAATTTACAGTCTTTAATTTGTAGTGTTCTCTCTCTCTCTCTCTCTCTCTCTCTCTCTCTCTCTCTTACTCTGTCTGTCTGTCTGTCTGTCTGTCTGTCTCTCTCTCTCTCTCTCTAATGTATATGTGTGTGTGTGTGTGTGTGCATGCGCGTCCTGCTTAAAATAAATATACGTTTACAATATAAATATATTTAATAAGGCTATTTTAAAATTGCAACGGTTTATTAAGCTCAATGAAAATGGATTTACACTTTCAGAGCATATGTAACTTTACTACCCATTTCAAAATATGCGCTTAATTCACATTCATAGTGTTTAAATTACTGAGTCTTACATGTGTTTCATTGAATGGCATAAACCAAATAAATCATACAAAGACTTTAACTCATATATTCTTATAAAATTCATTTTATTTTTTTAATATTATGTGATTGCTTCCCACACATAAACTCCTGTAAACTTTCTCCAATATCATTTAAAGACTGGACTTTTGTAAAAGCAATGGGGATGTCTCTAGTTAGTTATAATTAGTTGACTGAAACATAATCATGAATGCGTTGCGATACCTAATTGTATATGTAAGAATGAATAAAAGTATATGTATATGTGTGTGTATGTATGTATCAGGTCATGTCATATGCTACTGGTACCATGTAACCCAGTACTACCTGCTTCATGGTCGGGTCACCGGCGACTAA
Source organism: Euprymna scolopes (assembly GCF_053919585.1). NCBI lineage: Eukaryota > Metazoa > Mollusca > Cephalopoda > Sepiida > Sepiolidae > Euprymna > Euprymna scolopes. The sequence continues at coordinate 33,779,491 of NC_136482.1, forward strand.
ACTGGTTCCCTCACCAGACTTGTTTGGTGAGGAGGGTGACTAATCTCCCTGAAGACTGAAAAACAAGACCTTCCAAAGGGCGAATGAACCCTTTTTCGGGATCAACGGCCAACTAGCAGCATGTGTGTTTGTGTGTATGTATGTGTGTGTTGGGGTGGAGAGGGCTCCCATAAGCCGCGGTGAAGGCAACCTTTCTAGGAGAAGCAAATCTCTGATTTAAAAAAAACATAAAGCGGGGGACCAGTACCCGCATTAAGCTGGTCTGCAGTTTAACTTGTGGCTGGCTATCTTGCTCTTGCTTGTTGTTGGATCTCAACATTTTGAACCAGGAGAGAGACTTAGCTGTCGTACAAAGCTAAGACTCTGTAACATCATCTTTATATAGATACTCCCTCAGGCATGTGTCTATAAAAATGGCCCTGTCGCGATGGAAAAGTTGTGACGCGTGGAGGCTTGAAATGCTGGAAGCATGTAATAATTGATCTCAATGACCGTCTTCAGTGTCATGCCTGCCTGAGCGTGTCAATTCACCGGTAGGACTAAAAAAAAGTCATTTTTGGGCTCATGTCTGAGGGAGTGACACTCGTCTGACAAGACGTTGCAATCATCATCAATCATCATGTATGTGCATACACTTACTATGTGTATGCACCTCTTTATCTCATTGGCTCAACTCCATTTCTCTGATGCTACTATTAAATGCATACACTCATTACACTGAAGATCGTAAAAAGCGCCTCGAAATTCTGTTTTTAAAATATTTTCTATTCTTGCACGGCAATAAGAAATATTATATATATATATATATATATATATATATATATATAAACACATATATTTTTACATTATTTTTTACATTATTTTTTACATATATTTTTTACATTTTTATATATATTTTTACATATTTTTTTACATGCACTTTTTAAAAAAACAAATTTATCATCAGGAACCTGTTCAGCTGTATCACTACTTTTTAATGGTTGTAGAAAAATACGGATGCTTCCAAGTGTGATTGTAAATGCAATCGCGTTTTAAAAGTCGAGCGTAACAACTGAACAACTGAACCGTGAACCGCCATCATTACCGCCACATCTAAGCAAATTCTATAAGTATAAGTACAGGCAATTATCAAGCTACCTAAGTGTTCTATTCTTTGATGAAGGAGACAGCGTAACTATGTATTTTTGTTGTTTATTTACCGGTTCATTTATTTTCTTTTTCTTGTTTTCGTTTTTTTTTTTCTTCCGTTCTTTATCATACCTTCATACCAAATTCTCTTTCATTCGTTTTTTCGTCTTTCTTTTTTTCCTTAGTTTTATCATTTCTTATGATTCTAATTTCTACTCTATTTTCATTCTTCAAACCTCATTTTCTTCATCAGTTTCCCATCACTTGGATGTCGTTTTTTTTTTTGGGGGGGGGGGTTACTTTCTTTTTTGCTCTCTTTCTATCTTCATTTTTTTCTTTTCGATTTTCTTTATTTCTCACTGTTTTTCTTTCACCCTTTTTCTTTCTTTCACTGTTCTCCTTTTTTCTTTCTTTGTTTATCCTTTCTTTCTTCCTTCCTTTCTTTCTTTCTTTCGTCCGTTATTTGTTCTTTGTTTTCCTTTCTTTTCACATTATATGTTATTTCTTTTCGTTCTTCTTTCTTTTCTTCCATTCTTTTTCCTTTACCTCATTCTTTCTTTTTTTCTTCATGCCTTTCTTTCTTCTTCTGTCCTTTTCCCTCCTTTGTTTTACCCTTCTTCCTTTCTTTCTTTCACTATTTCTTACATTGTTTATCCCCTTTTCTTTCCCTTCTTTTAACCACTCTTTCATTTATTTCATATTTTCTTCTTTCCTAACTTTACTACTCCCTTACACCGTTTCATCTGTTTTCCTTCATTTATTTGTTCCTTTCTTTTGTTTTTTCTTGGATTCATTTACCCTCGCTTTCTTTCATCCGTTCATGCTTTCTTCCTTTTCTTTCTTTTTTTTTACGTTGTTTCATCAATTTTGATTCCAGTGTTCCACTTTCTTCCCCTTTTTTATGTTCTCTCTCTCTTTCTTTCTTTCTCTCTCTCTCTCTTTCTCTCTCTCTATCTCTCTCTCTCTCTCTCTCTCTTCATTCATTCCTATATTTTATCTTATCTTTACTCTTTCTTCCTGAATTCATGTATCCCTTTTTTTGTCATTCTTTCATGTTTTCTTTCATTTTATTCCTTTCTTTTTCTTACGTTCTCTCGCTCTTTCTTTAATTCACTCGTTTATGTGTTCTTTAGGTACGTGCAAATTGAATGCCGATGCTCAAAATGTATAAACACTTTGACCCCCTCCTTTTACTTAAAAAATCACCAAAAATCAGGAAATTAACCAATTTTATTGACACTCTTTAACCATTATCCTCGAGTGGCATTTCGGCCTAGAAAGACGGTGACTTCCTTGTAAAAAAACCCTCTTTCTTTCTTTAATTATTTCTTCCTTCCTTACTTTTTTCCTTGTGCTCGTCCATCCATTTTCGTTCCTTTCTTTAATCCTTTCTTTCTTTTTTCAAGTTTAACACTGTTAAGGAAAGTGTTCAATCACATAAACGTGGTAAAAAAGTACTAAAACTTTATAACTTGGAAAGAAGGCCTGAAGAACAGTATATTAATGACTATAATCCTGTACTTTTGATGATGTGGAAATCTAATATTGATATACAGTACATCTTAGAAAGTTCAATGGTATTGAATCATTATATCACCAACTATCAAACTAAATATGAAAAAGGTGAGACTGAACGTGTGTTGTCATTGGACGACTCTAAATCTCTTTATAGTAAATACAAAAATGCTGGTCTTTCATTTCTAGCCAAAAGAGATTTAGGGGCTTATGAAGTAGCTGATAAGTTGTTGGGACACCATTTGTTTGGGGCATCTGAGACTGTCATGTGGGTTGTTGCAGACATGTCTGAATATAGAACCCGTAGATTTTTGTCACAAAAAGAATTAGAAAATCTGTCTTCTGATTGTACAGACTTGTACTATGGCAATATGGTTGAAACATGGTACCCAAATAGACCTTATTCAATGGAAAACAAAAGCTTATATTATGTTGCTAGAAATTATGAGAGAATCAAATATTTAAAAATAAATGATCAAAGTCATGAAATGAAACTTAAAAATAACTTTGGTTATTTCTGTAAAGTTAAAGAAAAAGTTGTTAAAACTCCAAATGTGAAATTAACTTCAGAGACAAAAGACCGCTTTTTTCATAATCTATTGATGTTGTTCAAACCATGGCGTCTAGAATAAATTGATTTGCTTGATGGTTGTAATTCTTATGCTGAATCATTTAAGAAAAATGCCTCTTCCATATCTGAAATGATGAATTATGTTAATATTGAAAAAAAAAATGAATGAAACAATTGAAAAGGCCAAAGTTTGGGAACAAGAAGCCAAAGAATTCATTGAAAATAACCATGATGAAGATGATGAAAATGATTGTGATGGTCAAATTAATGTGACTGGAAAAGATGAATTTGATGATGAGGTGGATTTGAACCTCAAATAAGACAAGTTACTCAAGAAAAAATATTGGAAAATGAGCAAAAACTCAACCAAATTCAAAAGGCTTTTTATGATGAAATTATTGCTAAAATTGAGCAAAGAAATTTCCATTGGAATAAGGAAAAACCAATTCCAAGATGCAATTGTGATGACTGCCCACAAGTGCTGAAATTTATTAGTGGTCAAGGCTGTGCGGGAAAGTCCTTCTTGATCAATGTACTAGCAGATAAATTATCATAAATTTATCCAGCTGTAAATGGTGCAACTGTCATAATTTGTGTCCCAACAGGTGTCAGTGCTTTCTTGTTGAAAGGATCCACTTGCCACAGAGTTTTAACTAGAAGTGCAGCATGGTTCTACACCAAAGTATGAAGAATTATCTAAAACTAAGCTTAAGGAAATGAGATCTATGCTTAGTTAGTTATGTGACATTGTTCATCATTGATGAAATAAGCATAATTAGCCATTTGCAATTGGCATTTATTCATCAACGTTTGCAAGAAATATTTGGTGAGTCAAGAAAAAAAATTTTTCCATTTGCAAAAATGTCCATAGTTACTTTTGGTGATTTATTTCAGCTTCCTCCTGTGAATGAAAAACCTGTATTTTCAAAAATTTCAATTTATGATGCAAAAAAATCATGTTTAGGAATAGCTGGTCTAAATTTATGATCTTATTTTGATTACGATGAATTAACAATTAATATGCGACAAAAAGATGATACTGAAAACTTTGGTGACATTTTAAATAGAATTAGATTGGGATCACCAAATGATAACGGCATTAAAATTTTAAATTCTCACAAAATTAATACCAAACGAAAAGCTAATCTATCAGAAGTTGCTAATCTTTTGATAGAAAAAGCAAAAGGAAATGAATATAATTTGCATTTTGCCAACAAATGAAGCTGTGAATGAAATTAATAATAAAATGTTGAAAATGTTGGAAATCAATGGCATCAATACAGTTGAAATCGCAGCTGTAGATTCAAATATGAGACAAAAGTCATCTAATAAAAAAAAAACTTAAAAAAACAACCTAAAAAGCTTAAAACTAACAAAGTTTGCATTACAGCTGGTCTTGAAATTGTACTGAGAATTGCAATTGGGGCTCGGTGCATTTTGAGACAAAATATTGATGTAAATAAAGGTCTGTGCAATGGTACTATGGGAATAATTACTAATATTAATTCAAAAATGGCAATGTTTTTTCTGTGACTGTACAATTTGACAATATGGATGAAGCTGTTGACATTGAACATATACAAGCTGATTATGAAGTTTCACCAGGACTTTTTTGTCTAGAAGTCAGATACCTTTGTCATTGAGTTACGGTCTTACTGTACATAAAACCCAAGGAATTTCGGTTGATGGCATTATAGTTGACTTAGGATCTGATGTGTTTTCAGCTGGAATGGCCTATGTTGCATTATCCCGGGCAAGAAAATTGTGTAATATTTATTTAATTGATTTAGACCCTTATAAATTATTAATGTGTGCCAAAAGTGCATGGAATGAATATGATAAATTAAGAGCCAAAAGAAATAGACTTGATTTGCCCACACTTGATCCATGCTGTGTAAAGCCACCTAATTTGTCATTTTATAAAACAAATAATTCGAAAAACGCAAAAAATATGATATTGATAGTGAATTGCTATTAAATGTAAATCCTCCTATAAAACACCTCAAAAGAAGTGGCAAGAGTGACAGCGTTCAATTAGATTTAAAATTAATTAATACAAGAAATTTTTGTTTTGCTAATTGTATTACTCAGATTATTTATCAACAGCTTCCTTATTTCACTAACATTATTAAAACAGATCCAACCATAGAATTGCCAATTCTTTTAGTTACTGGCACCCACAGTGTTGCTGATTTAAGAGAAATGATGGGTGGAATATTTAATGATGGAGGACAACAAGATGCTCTTGAATTTTGGGAACATTTATTGAACACATGTCCCAACAGTGCTCAAGAATTATTTGTTTTTGAGGAGAATAGAACCAGAAAATGTATCAGAAAACATGAGGTTTATTGCCAGAGACTGGAAAATGATCAGTGCAACTGTAGACACCAAGTTGGCTGTCATTTACAATCTAATTGGAAATAATACCAAACAAATAACTCTTACACTACATCCCATTGATGGTCACCAACAATTTAAAAGTTTGCTTAAAACTGATTCCTATGCCATTAAATATTGCAATGAGTGTCAACAAAATACTGAACACTTGGAAAAAGTTACTTATACTTTTCCGGAAAGAATGAAATATTTGTGTGTTGCACTTAACCGATTTTTAATCATCAATAATGTTTTTAACAGAATAAATGTTGAAATTATGTATTTTAATGCAAAAAAGCAAAATATTTTTGGCACAAATTTCAAATTAAATGCTGCCATAATGCATACAGTGGAAACATATGATTTTGATCATTTCACTTGTATTGTGAAAATGAAGAAAAATGGAACATTATTAGTGATTCTGAATGTGTTTATTGTAATATCAAATTTCCTTTTAAGATGAGTAACATTACTGCACTATTTTTTGAAAAAATTTAACTTTTTACTAAAATTTAAAGATTGAATAAAATTATAACATGTTAAAAAATTGATCAAAATTGAAAAAATGTCTGGTTTTCATTTTCTAGATTTCTTATTGTTTGTTCAATATCTTTATAAAAAATATAAAAACTTTTCTTTATTTAATTGTAAATGCCTTTTCATTTTAAAGTATCCCAAAATGTTGCATTTAATAAAAGCATTGTAAATTTTTTGTAGTTAATAATTATTATTTAAGATCTCACACCAATTAAGCACTTGCATAACCTATCAACCAGTGGATTTCACAGGTTTCAGAGAGACAACTATTTTACTAGTAGTAATAGTTGTTGTAGAAGTCGACTTTTTATACAGGTTGGAGAATGGTTAGAATTAAAAGGGAATTGGGTAAGATAGAGAGAGTGGAGTTGGAGGGATAAAACAGAGGTGAGCTGAGAGAGATAGATAGATAGATAGATAGATAGAGAGAGAGAGAGAGAGAGAGAGAGAGAGAGAAAGTAGGCAAATAGAAATACAAAGAATAAATAGAAGTAAAGAAGAGAAGAAAGACAGAATAGTAGATTTAATTGTGTATGCTTCTTTGTTTTGCTCATTTTTAATGTTTTAAATCAGATTCTAATACTTAAAAAAATCTTTACCTTTTCTACTGAGTAGAATATTGAAAAATAAATTCAACTTGTTACATACATTCATTTTTTTTAATCCAAATTAATAAATTAAATAAAATATAATCTTAAAAAGATAGGATACAAGTTAGAAAAGCATTTAATCCAAGGCATGAAAATTGTTAAACAAAATGTTTTTACTATAGGCTTTAAAAGTAAAGGTACAAGATTCAATTTGAAATTTATTTATCTTCAAAGTGCACTTTTATAAATTTTACAAAGTAAGGTATAAAAATTTAATTTAAATTGAATCAAAAAATTACCTTGGATTTATTTTATGTAATGTACATTTTGTTGCACTTTAAAAACATTATCTTTCATCTAGCAATTAATGATATAGATATAAAATTTTCAACGGTTTTTTTAAGTGCAACAGAATGTACATTACATAAAATAAATCCAAGGTATTTTTTTGATTCAATTTAAATTAAATTTTATACCTTACTTTGTAAAATTTATAAAAGTGCACTTTGAAGATAAATAAATTTCAAATTGAATCTTGTACCTTTACTTTTAAAGCCTATAGTAAAAACATTTTGTTTAACAATTTTCATGCCTTGGATGAAATGCTTTTCTAACTTGTATATATATGTATAATTATTTACTATAATAATCAAATACCTACAGACACTAGTGTTTCACCCTTTCGAGAATCTTCAGTTCAGGGTGTCACGATTAACACCAGTATATATATATATATATATATATATATATATATATATATATATATATATCGTCACTTATCTATCTATTGCTATCTATAACTCTGAATCTATCTATAAATGTATCTATAACTCTCCCTCCCCCCATCTCTCCCCCATCTCTCCCCCATCTCTCTCTCTCTCTCGCTCTCTCTCTCTCTCTCTCTCCCATCAGCTCTGTCTGATATGTCGTGAAACAGACAAAACAAATCCTTTAGCTGCTCTTTTTCTTCCTCTGTTTATAAATAGATATCTGTCCATTTATCGATCTATAATTCTCCTTAACCCATCTAATATCTGATGAAACACAAACCAAATTCGTTTTATCTCGTTCAGAACCCCCTCTCTCCCTCTCTCTCACTCATATATATATATATATATATATATATATATATATATATATATATATATATATATATATATATAATCACTTTCTGTCTTTCCTTTCCCTACACTTTCATTTGCTCGGTTTATCATTTTATTTCAACTACCTTTATAGTTTCTCTACGTTTGCCTACATCAGCTGTAGAAATCGACCACTTTTCCTTTAACTGTGACAGCAGTAATACTATTTCTGCTGTAATATTTCTGAATACATTCATAAAATTGGCGGCTGACGATAAACAGAGGGTTGGCTGTTAACTTACCCGAATCAAGTCAAATCGCACACGCTATGCAGACGCTTGCCTACCAACTGGTACAAGAGTGCATTCAATAAATGAAGGGGGGTATAACACTGTTTTTTTTTCCTAAATTCCGCATTGTCTGGCAACAAATCTTACAAACTGAATATCAATACCCGAGGAGCATCGAGCACTCAGACAATACAGTTTCAGATTAGATTGCTAAACACGTGTTGCCAATATCCACGGCAATAGCGTCGAACGTAATTAATGTTCAGAATACAATTTCGGCGTGGCATATATAACTACTTCATTTACTCACATTTATACTTGCGAAAGTATAAATTTTATACGTAAACTTTAAGTATTTACTTCAACAGTGTTCAATACGTAGGTAGAGCAAGTTGTATATATATATATATATATATATATATATATATATATATATATATATATGTATGTGTGTGTGTGTGTGTGTGTGTGTGTGTGTGTATATATATATATATAGGGAGAGAGAGAGAGAGAGAGAGACAGACAGAGAGACAGACAGACAGACAGACAGAGAGATGTTATTTGTTTTTGTTTTTGAGATACGTTTTGAATGAATTCAATTATTTACGAAAGTGCATTTTTACCTAAATGCGAGTTAGGAATAATTTTCCCTTTAACCATTTTGGTACCCTCACATGGGGGGGGGGCATATAGATTGTTTCTTTTTAAATACAATTATCCACTCTGGTGAGTCATAGACGACGAAACACGTGTCAGTGAATAATTATATTTTAAAAACAATATATATATATATATATATATATATATATATATATATATATATATATATATATATATTTATATAAAATGGGTTAAGAAATTCCATCCAACGAAAGAAAGATGTATATTTAAATAAGGGAGTAGTCACCAACAATGTGTATTTTTTAACATTATTTTATTATTCTCAATGAAAAACCAAGACACGGAATAATAAAATAATGTTAAAAAATACACATTGTTGGTGACTACTCCCTTATTTATTTATATATATATATATATTTATATATATATATATATATATATATATATATATATTACTATGTTTATATATATGTATAACTATTCCTGTGAAAATACATTTCTTTTTTTTTTCAATTATATTTCACTTTTTATTTATACCAATCCTTAATTCATGAAGCTCAATATAATTACAGAGCAGATAACAAATAAATGGCAAAAGTCTATATTCAAAGTTTCATTATGTTGGCCAACATTATGAAATTTGGTCAACATCATGAAACTTGGAATATAAACATCTGTCATTTATTTTTTATATATATATTACAAAGGAGTCACCACTTATCAAGGCCCGGAGGCCACTCGAGGATAAGATTTAATGAATGTACAGTAGTCAATGGGAAAATAACATAGTAATCATTAGTAGTGGAAATTTGGTAAATTGGATTACTTAAGAACTTGTTTATGTTGGACTTGGAATATTGTAGTCAGTTGGAAAGCAGGAAAACAGAACTGAGTTCCACAGGCGTGCAGTTCTAAGAAAGAAACTTTGTTCATGAAATCTACGTTTAGATTTAGGCATGAATAAAGCGTGTGGGAAATTATTGATAGTGGTTTCAACTAGACGAGTGTTTTTCATGAAAGTCAGGCAAGGGGTGACCATCAATTGGAGCTTCATTACGAGCACTTGCCATAAAAATAACGATAAAGCAGAGACAGGCTCGCAATGTTTCTTCTGTGGGAAAGAGGTTACAGGGAAGATAAAAGAGCATCCCTACAAAGTCTATTTTGAACTATGTTAAAGCAGGTTAAGTTGCTTCTAGCAGCTCCTGCCTAGATGTGGCAACAGTATTCTATCCTTGGACGTGCGTGCGTTTTATACAGGTAAAGAATTGCATAAGCAGTGAGATATCTACTGAAGAAATAGAACGATCCCATCATTTTTCCAGCAGCCTTGGCAGCGGATTAGATGTACGTGTTTCATCTCAGATCAGGAGTAAAGGTCAGACCTATTAACTTGTCAAAACATGGAGCCATTCATTTCAATTGATGCCAGACAGGGATCAATGCGTTGATGATTTAATAATTGAAAAGACATTTCCAGCTATACCGTAGCTGGATATTTTGTAGAGTAGACCTTTAAGCCATACCCTATCAAAGGCCTTTCATATATCAAAAGCAATTGCCCTAAAAAGGAAGCCATTTGCACATCTGCTGTAGATTTAGCAGAACGGAAACCATATTGCATATAACTGAGGAGGTTAATTTTGCTGAGGTGTTTGACTACTTCTCTATTTAACACAGATTCTAGCAACTTGCTTATGATGCGCAGGAGACTGATTGATCTGTACTGGGAGTGAGATAACCTATCACCTGAATTCTTAAATACGGGACATACTGATGAAGGTTTCCAGGATGTTGGGAAGCATTTCTTTTTAAGACAACACTTAAACAGCTTTGTAAGTATTGGAGCTAGTTCTGGTTGAAGCTTTTTCAGCGCTATAATTGGAATATATATATATATATATATATATATATATATATATATATATATAGTAATTTATAAAATATATATGGTGATTAAGCTACACTGAATATTCGGCGTTTCATCCACTATAGGATTCGTCAGGCTTATGCGCGAATTCTGTGGTTGTTTCTCGTTTTTATATATGTTGAGGATTTTAATTAGCCAATCAGCTTTCTAGTATCCACCGCGCCCCTTCCTATCCGCCAATGGGCATGCATTTTATTGAACAAAGGATCTGTTTTAGAACTAGGTTAGTGGTTTAAGGCAGACGATTTTCCTCATTTCTGCTCTTTTTTTTTTTTTTTTAATATATAAATATACATATGCGTACACACATACATGCACACATACATACATACATATATATATATATATATACATACATATATATATATATATATATATATGTATACATATATATATGTGTGTGTGTGTGGTCGTTTATGTATATTCATGTTTATTTAATTTATTTATTTGTTTGTTTTCTATTTTTTTTTGTTAGTTTTAAAGCTATTTTGTATCACTATCCTAGAGTAAGTTTTATTTTGTGAACACAATTGTTTGCTATTTCTCGTCTACAGTTTAATAGATTTTGGGGTTCTTTAAAGTACAGGATAGCAAATTTTTTCATGGAGGCATAATTTACATGGTTCATCTAAATGTCTGCACGTGGTAGCTTGTCTTATTATTTTCCATTCGACTACCGGCGAATGTCCGCTTTCTTTGAGTTCCCATATATATATATATATATATATATATATGTGTGTGTGTGTGTGTGTGTGTGTGTATATATATATATATATATATATAGTAAGAAGTCTACGCGGATCGATCACTAGCATTGAGCCTTTTTAAAAAATGTTGTTTTTTTATTCATGTTAATATACCTGAACTTAATTAATAAATTTGTGAATTCACAAATAAAAAGGGGATTCAACTATATTGCAGTGAAAAATAAGAAAGAAACCTTAACTTAAATTGTGAAATAAAAAACGGGAATCATCAGCTTTTTAAAATATAGCTGTTTTTTTTTTTTAAAATGAAAGCTTTTTTTTACAAAGGAGTCCAACCACCACTTATAAAGGCCTGAAGGCCATTCGAGGATAAGGGTGTATGAGTGTACGATAGTCTCAGCGACAACGGTGTAGTAATTGTTTGTGGTGGAAATTGAGTATAATTTAATTATTTAATGAGAGGGCTCAAGAACTTATTTAGATTGGACTTGAAGACGACTATATTGTAGTCAGTTGGAAAGCAGACTAGCGGAACAGAGTTCTACAGGCATACTGTTCAAGGAAAGAAGCTTTGTTCATGGAACTTGCGTTTAGATTGAGGCACAAATAGAGAGGGATGAAATTGTTGATAGTGGTTATAGCTAGATGAGTGTTTTTAGATTATAGCTCCATTACGAACAGTTGCCATAAAAATAACGATAAAGCAGAGACAGGTTCCCAAAGTCTCTTCTGTAGGAAAGAGATAGTAGTGAAGAGAAAAGAGCATCACATAGGTTTCGAAGCCGCTTTTGGACTTTGTCAAGACAGGATAGAGTGCTCCAAGCAGTTTCTACCCAGAAATGGCAGCAGTACTCAAAGTTTTTACAATATATTTGTTTTGGTTTGACCTTTACTCCTGATCTGAAATGGAACATGTACATCAAGTCTGTTGCCAAAGTCGCTGGAAAGATGGTGGGATCCTTCTACCGCTCCAGAAGATATCTCACTACTGATGCAATTCTCTATCTATATAAAAGCCAAGTACGTCCAAGGATGGAATACTGTTGCCATATCTGGGCAGGAGCTGCTAAAAACAGCCTATCCTGCCTTGACAGAGTACAAAATAGACTTTGTGGCTTAGTGGGGGATGCCCTTTTCTCTACCCTGCAACCTCTCTCCCACAGAAGAGATGTTGCGAGCCTATCCTTGTTTTATCGTTATTTCCATGGCAGGTGCTCGTCTTAACTCCAATCTCTGGTCCCCCCTCGCCAATCTTTCACGAAAACACCCGTCTAACTGAATCCACTGTGAAAAATTTCCCCCACTCTATATCTGTGCCTAAATCAAAACGCGGATTCCATGAACAAAGCTTCTTTCTTAGAACTGCACGCCTGTGGAACTCTGTTTCGTCTGCCTGCTTCCCACCGGACTTCAACTTGGATGTCTTCAAGTCCAATGTTAACAAATTCCTAATGAACCGCCCCCTTAAGTAAACACTTCATCAAATCTCCACACTAACGTAATGTACTTGCAATAACCCTTATCCCTGAGTGGCTTCCGGGCCTTGATAAATGGTGATCATTGTGTAAAAAAAAAAAATATATATATATATATATATATATATTACAGTAGGATTGCGTCGGCCAAACTGGGTTGGTAAAATGACACAAGTGTTTTTCCATCGACCTTAGCACAGATTTGATGTAAATCTTCCATTCCACATCAGGAGTAAAGGTCAGAACCAGAAGCTTATCAAAACAAGACGAGAACCATTCATATCAATTGATGCCACGTGGGGATCAGAGCTTTTATGGTGAAAAGATAAAAGATTGGTTTTGGATGCGTAAAAATGAATCATCCATCTTTTGACCAATTCGGACATGTACTCAAGGTTGGAAGATTGAGATTTGGTGGTTCTTGATGCTTGAAGTGTTGTCATAGATGGTAGTGTCGTCTGCATATATGTCGATGAATTAACTTAGAATGCGATTTAGGAGATCATTGATAAAGATAAGGAAAAGAATTGAATCCGGAATGGATTCTTCAGACACACCAGCGTTGATACTTTGAGTTTCGGACTTCTACCTATTGACGTCTACTTGTAAAAAAACTAGCTGGGAGAAAAGATTCGAGGGTTGAGAAGACATTTCCAGATGAATATCAGGAAATGTCTTTTCAATCATCGCTGGCAATAGTTAGAAATCTTGTGAAGCAGACCTTCATGCCAAACCTTATCAAATGCTTGATATATCAAGAGCTATTGCTCTTATGAGGAAGCCCCCAATAAATAGATTCACAGATCCTTTGTGAAATTACAGTAGTACATCAGCTGTATATCTCGCAAGATGGAAACCATATTGCTTGTCACAGAGTAGGTTGTTTTTGCTGAGGTGATTGACAATTTCTATATTTAACATGAATTCAAGCAACATACTCATGACACAGAAGACTAATTGATCAGTATTAAAATACTGTGTAAACTAATGACGTTTTCCTACATGTTAGGAAACATTCTCCTTTAAGCATCGATTGAACTGTTTTGCAATCTTTTTGAATACTATAACTGGAATATTGCCTCTGTGTACGCCATGTCCCTGGCTAGATACTAAGATATCTGGACATTATATATAATGGCTTGGCAGCCTTTATGTGTTAGAAGACGAAGAGGAGGATGAGGAAGCTGAATCTGGATTTTTTAAAAATATCCTATGAAAACATTTAACATTTTAAAAATATTTTAGCGTTGCTAAAAATATATAAAAATGACTTACATTTTATTTTATACTTGTTTATTAATTAATATTTACTCACTAGGAGTAGTCACACAGGACATCATCAGAGATTTCTCTTTGAGAACAACTTGTAGCGTTCTCTGGAGCCTGAGTGACAAGAAGTCACCCCAGATTTCCAGTACTCTCTACTTCTTTCAATAATCTTTGCAGTTGAATTTGTGTTATCGTAACAGCCACTTACCATTGATTTCTCATTGGCAGCAACCTTTGATCTCCACTGGAATTTGGTCGGCAATCAACCTCCCCTAGGTTCCAGTCCTCTTTGCACTCAGCCAGCAGAAGTCTGGCTAGTACTTTCTCTCCTCGATCTTTCCATCCTCCTTGACCCTCTTCACTTATCTAGTGTAGTGCCAGTTTATGGTGACATGCACACACACAAAAGGGGTGGCCAAAGGCAGGGGTGCATGAGGCTTTAACTTTAAATTATACAGTTTTCATGATTCCATGTGATGTTCCTTTGTGTTTTATGTCTAGCTCGTGTCTGTAACTCATGTGTGTTAGTCTCCGCATTCAAGGGTTTTCTTTTTGCTTCCAGAACTCCCAAATATTTGTAGCTATCATGTTAACCTAGTGCTCTCATCTCACTTTGACTGGGTAGTACCATACCTTCCGTTATTTCCAGTTTTCCTCTCCTCATGGTCAGTAGTGTACACTTTTCCAATTCCATTCGGATATCCTAGTTAAAAATTCTGGTTGTGTTTATTAGCATCTGTAGTTCTGTCTTTGTTTTTGCAAACAGTTTCAGGTTATCCATGTACATTAGATGGTACATTCAATCATTTGTATTCGTGAACTTGTATCTGGCTTGACATTTTCTTAGTATATTGTTAAGGGGCATTATGACTATGATGAACAGTAGTGATGATAGGGAATCCCCTTGGAAGAGCCCTTTTTGTATTTTAATCCTATTTTTGCAGTTTTCATTATGCTATCCCTTGTATATTCTCAGCCACCCCTCTGATTCCAATCTTTCCTATTCTTCTTTCAAAGTTTTCCCGTATTCTTCCTAGCTCTTCTATTAATTATGGTGTTATTTTGACTTTCTTCATCTTCCAGATCCCTTTGAGCTATCTAGAAAGTTCCGTGTATTCTGCTTCTCTGTCTCCTTGATCTGTGGTCTGTTGGAACGCAAAATCTACTATCTGACAAGACTTTTCTTTCTTGTTAACTATTATGAAATCCGGTCTTCTTGCTTAGATAGGTTTATCCGTTTGTATGTCCATGTCCCATGGGATCTTGTGATTTTAATTTTCCAGTACTGCTGCAGGTTTGTGCTTGTACTATTTGTCTGGGTGTGCAAGATGCAACTATCTGTATAATTGACAGTGCTCTGCCTTCCCCACTTGATCGTGACTTTTTATATTCTTTTTGAGCAAGTTTGCGCATTTACTTATTATGTGGTTTATTGTTTCGCCTCTTTGTCCACAAAGTTTACATTTGCTATCTTCTTGCGTCTTGTCTATTCTTGCTTTGATGTGATTGGTTCTAATCGCGTTATCTTGTGCGGCTGTTGCTAGGGATTCAGTTGCTCTATTTAGGTTTCCTTTTTGTTGTCATTTCCATGTATTTTCGTTAGTCTCATCTTTTGTAATCCTTATGAATCGTACGTGTAGCTGTTTCTCTTCCCATTTTCTGTCCTCGTTTTATTTCTTGTCTCTTTTTCTATCTTGCTTGTTTCTTCAGTGTTTCTTGCTGCAATAATTATTCTTTCAGCGTTTTGCATTATGTATTTTTCTAATTCTTTTTGTGTTATTTACACAGTCTTCTATACAAATCAGCCCTTTTTCCCCGTCTTTCCTTTTCACATAGAGTCGGTCGGCATCATCCTTTAGGTGTAGTGCAGAATACATTGTCATGATTTCCGTGCTCTTCTGGTCGAGATTCCTCAGTTCTTCTTTAGTCCAACCTATAAACAGTTTAGAGTATATTACTAGTGCCTGTGTGTTTATACCTTTAATTAGATTTCTATTGTATAGTTTCGGGGAGGTTTTTTTTTCCTCTGAGGTATTCATTTCCAATTTTCTCTTTCATTTCTGTTGCTTTGATGGTGTCTGCTTCCAGAACTCCCAAGTATTTGTAGCTATCATGTTAACCTAGCGCCCTCATATCACTTTGATTGGGTAGTACCATACCTTCTGTTGTTTCCAGTTTTCCCTTCCTCATGGTAAGCGGTGCACACTTTTCGATACCGAATTCCATTCAGATATCCTGGCTAAAGATTCTGTTGTGTTTATTAGCGTCTCTAGTTCTGTATTTGTTTTTGCAAACAGTTCCAGGTCATCCATGTACATTAGATGGTGCATTCTTTCATTTGTATTCGTGAACTTATATCCCGCTTGGCATTTTCTTAGTATATTGTCCAGGGGTATCATGACTATGATGAACAGTAGTAGTGATAGTGAATCTCCTTGGAAGAGCCTTCCTCGTATTTTAATCCTGTTGCTTGAAACCGTATAAAACAATGTGAAAATGAAGTTGATTTTGAACATACCTGTTATTCTTAGGATATAGGAATTTTTTATGCCTTATGTATCATTTGCAATCTCAAGCAAAAGAATATTTTACCTACTATATGACGGGTATTACACAACATGTGTATGAAATAATTTTACCTCCCCTACGACAGGAAATTTAAAGCACATATATGAACAAAATTGTCTTTCATAGGACGGGTATTGTACAATACATATTTAAAATAATTTTACCTACCCTCGGACGGGTTATGTAAATACAATTATGAAACAATGTAACGTAGTCTCGACAAGTATCGTACAACATATATTAGCTAATTTCTCTTTCCCTCAACACCACCATGTTTGTAAAAAAAAATGAAGTAATTTTTAGAAAACGGATCATTAGGATTTCCAAATTAATACATAAATGCATTCTCTTGGTTAGTGATTAGGCAACCCGTGCTTCACCATAAAAGTTGTCATTATTGTGATTATTGTCCCATCACAACCATCACCAACACTAATTTTGAGTGAAATGATGCTATTTCTGGAAGATGACTCATCGGATTTTCCAAATTAATACATAAATGCATTGACCCGGTTAGTAATTAGGCAACTCTTGCTTCACAATATAATTCAACATTATTGCATTATTTTTCGCCCCTACATCCCGGCACCATGATTTTTAGAGAAATTAAAGATTATTCAGTAGGTTTTCCAAATTAATACATAAATACATTGACATGGTTATAGATTAGAAACCCCTTGATTCAACATGAATTTCAATAATGTCGTGTTTCTCCCCCCCCCACTCACTATCAATACCATAAATTTAAGAGAAATAATGTCATTTCCGGAAGATTACTCAGCAAATTTTAAAAATTAATACATAAATTAGCATTATACATAGATTAGCAATTAGGGAAAACTTGCTTCACATTTCTGGGCTTCTTTTTTCCCTACCACCGACACTATGATTTTAAGAAAAATTATACCAGTTTTGGAAGATATCTCAGCAGGATTTTAAAATTAATGCATAAATACGTTGACACGGTTATTGATTAGGCAACCCTTGCTTCAGTATAAAATTCCACATTACTGTTTCATTTTCTTTCCCCACTACCGACAGGCACTAAATGTTTTGACAAAAGATGTAATTTTCGGAAGATTACTCAGCAGGTTTTAAAAATAAATGCATTAATACATTGAGAAGCTTAGCGATTAGGCCACTCTTGCTTCACTATAAAATTCCACATTACTGTGTTTTTTTCCCTCCCCCAAATGCCGTTACTATTAATATAAATTTTAGTGAAATAATATCATTTTTTGAACAGGAATCAGCAAGTTTTCCAAAGAATTACATAAATGCATTGACACGGACAGTGATGAGGCATTCCTTGCTTCACCACGATTTTCAATATTACTGTAGTTCTTCCCTCCCTACCAGCGACAACATATTAGCTAGGAAAATGATATCCTTTCTGGAATATGATTGCGCAAGTATACTATAGTATATGTGAAATAAAGTAATTGTGAGATCGTAAACTGCTTCAGCCATTTCCGGAATTCACTCCATATTCACACGTCTTAAAAATATAGATGAGATAAAGTCATTTTCAGATAGTAAACTGCTTCAGGCATTAGTCTATATTCCCCCATCTCTTAAAAATAGCTAATAAATAAAATAATGTATTCCGTATTGTTTTCACTGGTCGCCATGTTTGTTTTCGTGCACGCATGCATTCAATTTTTTTGCGCGCGTGAAATTGCGTAGTGTTTTCACTGGTAGCAATATATCGGTTTAACACTTATTTTATTCAAATTTTTTTAAGATGTTTAACTTTTCGAACTTATCATTTAGAAATAATCAATATTAAAGCACATCAGACTTTTATGTAGGGAGTTTCATTAAGAATCAACACTTGTATCATTTTAGATGTGGCGTGAAAATCCGTTCTGGGAGCATATGAAAACAGAGGTGTCTCTCAAGAAGAAGGCCGTTCATTTTGGCTGTTGAATATAAGGAAACTTGGTTTCATTCATGTTTTAACGAAAAAAATATTACTGATTGTAAATCGAAAAGAAAATAATTCAACTTTATTATTTTACTATATATATTTTATAAATCCTCATTAAAATTTAATGCGCGCAACCGCATTTACCGGAAACGATTTTTGTATTCCCAATCTGCCAAAAATTAATTAAATGATAATGTAAGGTCTAGGTCATGTGAATACTCAAAATAGCTTCGCCATATGCTTGAGAACAAAATTCTACCTATCACAGCCTTAGAACTAGGAATCGGTTGTTTTCTTGTGTGATCACATATATAATACAAGGTTTTACTAAAAGCATGTTTAGGACTAGATAAATCATGTACATTTTACCACTCTCATTTAATAACAGAGCAAACATAAACAATAGTATTTTAAATTCCAGTTACCAAAGCTTTACTTTTAATTTTAATATTTTAATCTTTATTTTGAATTTTAATACGTGTCATGCCGGAATTTAAAGTAATCCATTGTCATTTGAGAATTGTTTCACGCATAAATAAAAAAAAATCAGGATTAAACATATGATTAATAACATATTTTGTTTATGCAGCTCATTGGAAAACCATCTTCGGTTGTCTATTTAGTTTTTTTTTTTTTTTTTTTTTTTTTTTGAAGAACTGTTTTCTGTGAGAAATGCACGAAAACTTTTTAGTGAATGCTCTAGATTCGATAGAATTTGAATTCGCGAATACCCGATTTTTTGAAGCCCCTGTTCATAGTTTTAGTCGTTTGTTTTTGTCCCTTAGTTTTCGCATTCATTCATACAAATATCTGTCATGTTTCCTTCACTTCAGTCCTACACGCTTTAACAAAGATCGATGTGAATTCATTTGCGTATATATATATATATATATATATATATATATATATATATATATATATATATATATATATATATATATGCATATATTTTTGGAAAAAAAAAAGATTCCAGCTGAATGCTCTATTATAAGGAAAAAATTCCAAAAATATGAGCGTATTATTTATATTTGTTTTCAGAAAGTTTAGATGAGATAGGTCATCGGTACCGCCGGTTTCAATCCTGAAAATAGGAGACCGTTTGTAATACCTATATTAAGCTTTCTTCGGTGGATACTCATGATGAAACCCGAGCCTCTTGCATGTAATGTAAGCACTCTACCAATTGAGCAAACACGCCACACACACAAGAAAGCATATTAACTAACACAGATCAAGAAAACCGCGGCGAGATCCGACAGAGTGATCCCTCGCACATAAAAGGTTCGGGTTTCAAATCCCGAGCTCGGCTGTGCCTTAATGATGAGTTCAACTGAAGGCGAAACTCGAGTCGTGGACTTCCGTTTTTTGGGGGGGCTTTTTTTTTTGGCTGTCATGGCTCTTGTGAGCTGCGACGTTGTTTGGCGTGTAAATAATTATATATATATATATATATATATATATATATATATATATATATATATATATATATATATATATATCCGTCCCGTATCACAAACGTTCGCGAGTAAAAATAAATGCAAGATAAACCATTTCAAGTGTTTAAAAGAATTAAGAAAGTACGACAACACCGCCGTCCAAAATGAATTAAGAAAATAAATTCTTCACCAACAAGGCGTTTCTTTCTTTTATATCTTCTTTTTTCTATACCGACTAATGAATTATGTTTTTACCTTTTGTTGTTCTTTTTTACATAGAAATTACCGCTTATCAAGGTCCGGGGGCTACTCAAGGATAGTAGATGATTATTAGGTAGACTGTAACAACACCGTGATGATCAGTGATGGTAGAACTTGGGTAGGGTTTAATTATTTAAGAGGACGGCTTAACATAAACTTATTTACATTAGACTTGAAAACGACCATGTCATAGTTAGTTGGGAAGCAGCCCGATAGTATTTTTTTTTCCACAGACGAGCAGAGAGAATTTTCGTTTAGTTTTAGGCATAGAGAGTGGAGGAAATTGTTAACAGTTTTAGATAGAGTATTTTTTGCGAATGTTTTACAGGGGAGACATAGATTGAAGCTCAGTCGAGCACCTGCCATAGAACAGATGTAGACTAGTAACGTGTCTTATGTGAGAAAGAGGAAGTAGGGAGGCAAAAAGGTCTACGCCCACTAGATTTCGAAGATGGTTTTGTTTTTTAAACTTTCCAGTTTGAGACGTTTTCTTTTTCTTTCTCATGTCAATTTTAACTTTACCGATTGAAACATGATTTTATATGACTATGAATATTATTGCCAAATGCTTATAAAGCGTATTTTACCATCATTATGGTGTAGATTTGTTGCAGATAGAAACGTGACTAAACTTCCAGATACTTCGATATGGTCGATATATTCAATTTGTAATTTATTTACGGGCTCGTAAAAACAGAAAAAAGTAGATAAAAGAAAGAGAAAAAAGAAAAAAAGGAACGGGCGAAGGAAAAAAGAGGGAAGGAAGAGGAAAGGGTAAGAAAAGCAGAAAAAAAGAAGGAAAAAATAAAAGACAGGAGAGAAACAAACAAAAAGAAAGGTTGTACTAAATAAGGAATTTAAAAAAGCGAAGAAGAAATAAGAACAGAGGGAAGAAGAAATAAAGAAACAGTAGATTACAGAAAAAGTACAGAAGGAAGAAAGAAAAGGGGGAAAACTGAAATAAACAAGGGAGTAGAAATAAAGAAAGGAAGAAAAACAGATAAAATGAAGAAAGGGTGAGGAATCTTGGTTGTTTTGTTGTTTTTTTTTACGCCATATCCACCCTTTTGGGTTTCAATCGTTTTGTAAAAAATTTTATTCTTCAAGCTTTTTATATCTTCAAATATTTGTTCATGATGTTTAGTTTGCTTATTTTGTAAAGAAAAATGTTGATTTTGTTTTGGGCTTCTTTTTTTTTTTTGGCATAATTGAGTTTTGCAAAAGGAAAAAAGACAATAGTACCAATGTTTAGTGTTAGAAAATCGATATCTTCAAATAACCTGATCTGGAAGCACGAAAATATTGAAGGAGAAGGAAAAAGAAAGAATAAATGATAAAAGAACAAGGAAAAACATATACCGAAATAAAAGGGAAAAGAAAGGAAAAAAGAAAAAAATAATAATGAAGAAAGATAAAAAAAATGAAATGAAGAAGAAAGAAAGAAAATTGGGGAAATGAATAAGACAAAAAAAAACAAAGAAAGAAAGAGGAAAATAAAGAAAGAAAGCAAAAAAGAAAACTAAAAAGAGTAAGAAAGGAAAGAAGAAAGAAAGAAAAGAATGAAGGAAGAAAGAGAGGAAAAAAGAAAGGAAGACTGAAAGAAAGAAATGAGGAAGAAATAAGGAAAGAAGAAGTAACAAAAAGAATAGGAAAGCGGGAAAGAGTGGGAAGAGAGGAGGCAGGAACGAAGGAAGTAAAAGAACGAAGAAAATAGAAAGAAAAAGCAAAAAAAAGAATATAGTAAAGAAAAAAAGAAAAATAGATTAAATAAGGAAAAGAAAAGAGAATAAACAATACAGAAAAGAGAAAAAGAAATATGAGAGGAAATGAAAGGAGTAATAACGGGGGGGGGCGGTAAAAATAAAAGGAAAGAAAGAAAAGAAAAGACAGAAAGAAAAAGGAAAGAATAAAGAAAAGGAGAATGAAAGAAAGAAAGTGGCACCATCAGAAATAATGAATAAACAAAATGAAACAAAATAAAAGAAAGAAAAAAGTCAGAAAAATGTAAAAGAATGAAAATAAGAAAGAAATAATTAATGAAAAGTAAAAAAAAAAGAAAGAAGGAAAAAAAGATTGGATGAATTATGCGTCAAAACGACGGGAGGAGCAATGAAATTTTTTAAATGAAAAGGAAATAATTTTAAAGCATCGGTTTTTATACAAAAAAAATGAAGACAGCTTTATAAATTGTTTATGTGTCTATGAGTTTATTCAGTTAGTGGAGAAGAGATCGAATGCAGATGTGATAAGACGTAAGAACGACTATGGGAAGAGTGTATGTGGAGGTTATCGAGTAGGAGTCAATTATATCCGGGTACCTAGGCTGTAGTTGACTTTCTGGAGGAACATCAAAAACGAATTCCAATCAGAAATACGTTTCCAAATAGACGGGTGTTTTTGTGAATAAGATAATCAAAAAAATGGCAAAGAGCCAAAAGACAGAGAGAGAGAGAGAGAGAGAGAGAGAGAGAGAGAGAGAGAGAGAGAGAGGGGGGGGAGTGGAGGAGAGAGAGAGGGGGGAGTGGAGGAGAGAGAGAGAGGGGAAACAAAGATAGGATAAGAGAGAAAATAGGTGAAAGAGAGAGAGAGAGAAACACGGGGAAGGGAAAGAAAAAGGAAGAAATAGGAAAGACACATGGGAAGAGAGAAAAAAGACAAAAAGCAGAAATCGTACCCACACAACTTGGGGGGGGGGGGAGAGAAAATGGAGAGAAAAGGACTCCGTCACTCAGGGTTTTTATTCAAGTCTGCTAACTATTCGGCGTTTTGTCTGACGGGATCGTTTTCTCACGTGGATTACTGTTGTCCTCTGCCTTTCCCAGAAAAGGCACCTTAAAGCGACACACGCAAATAAAAAAGAGAGAGGAAGGGAAAGAAACAGAGAAATAAGCGATATAAAGAAAGAGGGGAAAAAGAGTAAGAGTAAGGAAAGAAAAACGGGAGATAGAAGAGAGAGAGAGAGAGAGAGAGAGAGAGAGAGAGAGGGGGGGGATAAAGAAAGGGGGCAGAGAAAAGCGAAGAACCATAGAAAACAGAAAGAATGAAGACAAAAAGCAAAAATATACAGAGAAAGGAAGGTGGGGAAGAGACAGATAAAGAGGGAAAAATCAGCAGGGGAGGAAGAGAAAGAAGAGAACGAATGAGGAGGCGGAGGAGAGAGAGAGAAAGGAAGAGACAGAAGAAGTGGTTACGAAGAAAATAAGGTATATAAGCGGTTGGAGGATACAGGAGGATAGGGAGAATCATATGTGGAAAGATGGAGAAAGAAAAGGTGAGAAGGGACTAGAAAGAGACAGAGAAAGAGAGAAAAGAAGTAAAAAGAATCGTGAGAATGGATAAAGGAAAAGAAAGAAATGTAAAAAAGAAAATAATAAAAGAAGAGCGATAGGGAGAGGGATAATGAGAAAAGGGAGTTCAAGAAAAGGGAAGAGAGAGAGAGAGAGAGGAAGGGTGAGTGGCTTGAGAACAAGATGCGATAGGAATTAATCAATTTTCTGAATCACCGCAGTGTTACATATTTTACAATTACTTACTTCACTTGTGTTATTTTAACGTGAACAATCCCGACCAACCCAACAATAGCAAAATCCGCCCCTTCACTGTAGAGGTCCCCAGATACCAGAAAGCTTTTAGTTTTTATTTGTTTGTTTTTCTTTTTCTCGAAGTACATGACTTTGGAATTCCCTTCCTGTTTCTTGTTTCCCTGACTCTAGCAACATGCAGAAATTTAAATGTGATAGGAAAAAAAACATCTCGCTGCACAACATCTCACTTAGGATGCTCCTGTCAATCTCACCCCTATTTCACAGTAGTCCCATACGTTTCAATAGCAATTGCTTTGTCTGGGGAAGATATAAATAAATGAATATTATTTAGAGAGAAGACACAAGATTTTCAATAGACAAAATAGGAATATACAAAGGATTATATGTTTATTGTCACTAGCATTATAACAGCCCGATAGTAAAATCAGAGAAACGCTCCATAGCTTTTGACACGGTACCGTTTAGTTGCTACTTAACACAAGACACACAAAAAGGCAGCTCGCCCGACTGCCTTTCTCCCATTCTTTCTTTGGTTTGTTTTCTTTCAATCTATCTGTCTATTTATCGATGTCATTTGCGCCATAAATAACATAAAAAAAAAACATTCCGACCATTGCCCTTTGTTTAAAACCTCAAAAGACAATCCAAATATAGTCGGTATAAACTTTTAGGAATTCTATTTTGTTTATCAAATTCTAACAAACTATTTTACATGGACTGACACCATGACAATCCTAAGGCTAATTGCGTTAACTACTTGCGAATTTTTATAGTTTTGAGTTCTCCGTTTGTAACTTATGACTAAATTATGCGTTCGTCGTCTCATATTTTCGTGGTTTTGAGGAGTGAGTTATCTCTTACATATCATTATTCTTAGACACACTCGTACCCGAAGTGGTATTAATATATATATATATATATATATATATATATATATATACTAGACTACCCATGACCCGTTTGGTCAGTATATATTAACTATGGAATTAATGTATGAGCGTGACACTTTTGAATTAAAGAAAATAGTTTTTTGTGACATAACAGAAACATTTCTATGAAAGTATATTAAAATGAAAAAAGAATATAGATAGATTTCTATGAGTCGTTCTGTTTATAATTGTTTATTCTTGAAAAAAAAACTAACGGCCATTGAATTATAAGTGGTTTGCCATAATATAGGTAAATGTGTACTGAACAGATACCATAATACTTAAAGTTAAATTCAAATTTTGAAATATCTTTTAATTTAAACGAGAAAAAAAATTGGGTCACTGAAAACGTAAACAGTAAAACAATACATTGTAAAATAGATTTATTTGTAAGAAAATTGCGTTAAAATAACTTAAACGTAATACGGAAATGAACGATGTAAAAAAAATGCAGTAGTAGAGTAGTAGTAGGGAAAGTACATGTCAACCAGTAGTAGTAATAGTAGGATAAGGAAGAGGAGGCTTAGTAGTAGCAGTATTAGTAGTAGTAGTAGTAGTAGTAGTAAGAGGAGGAAGAGGAGGCGTAGTAGTAGTTGTAAAGAGAAGTAATAGTAGTAGCAAGAAGAGGAGGCATAATAGTAGTAGTAGTAGGAGGATAGTGCGCAAGCAAACAAGCAAACAACCAAGAACGACAGTTTTAGTATTATATATATATATATATATATATATATATATATATATATATATATATATATATATATATTCACACGGACCTTTTCTGCCACCTGACGTAAGGAAAATATGTCAATGGTGCCGCGACCCGACTGAAACCCACACTGGGACTCTGAATACACCTTATCAACGAGACGATTTATGATTCAGTTTAGAATGAGCCTAGTCAGAATCTTTCCTGCAATTGAAAGCAGAGATATCCCCCGATGGTTGTCACAGACATTCTTGACTCCCTTATTTTTGTAGAGATGTTTGATGCAGACATCTTTGTAGTCCTGTGGAACTCGGCCTGCTTTCCATATCTTTACAAAGAGAGCATGGAGCTTTTTTACCAGCACATGCCCACCATGCTTGTACACTTCAGGCTGAATTGGATTCTTTGGTGATGGGGACTTGCCAGAAGCAATTTGTTTGATGGATTCCCATACCTCCTGATAAGCAGGTTCCAATGACAATTCTGGAATATCTGGATTCTGAGGGATAGAGGACACGACATCGCTGTCAATGACAGATGAGGTGTTTAAGACAGTTTCATCAGGAATTGTATATGGTGTTTGTTGACCTGATGAAAGCCTTCGACACTGTGAATCGCGATGCTCTTTTGCAAGTTTTAAGAAGGCTTCGTATTCCAGAAAACATGCTGAACGTGATCATTTCCTTTCACCAGGGGATGAAGGCCAATGTTGTCTCAGATGGTATGATGTCTGATCCATTTGATGTTACGAATGGGACCAAACAGGGATGTGTAATGACGCCAGTCCTCTTTGCACTCTTCTTTTCACTAATGCTGAAACATGCATTTGATGATTTGGACACTGGTGTCAAGTTTCAATTTCGGTCATCCGGTGGCTTATTTAACCATCAACGGTTTAAGGCCAAGACTCTTCTGCGCACCGAAATTATTCGCGACTTGCTCTTCGCTGACGATGCCGCACTGGTAGCCACATCCTTTGAAGAAGCCCAGGTTTTTCTTGATCGATTTTCAGCCGCGTGTAAGGCCTTTGGCCTGACAATTAGCATAAGGAAGACTGAGGTAGTGCATCAGCCACACCCTACTCCAAAACAAGTTGAAGGCGTAACGCAAAATCCACCAGAGTATAGATTTCCTGCGCGCAAGCTGAAAGTCGACGGTCATGATATCAATTATGTCAAGTCCTTTCCTTACCTTGGTAGCAAGGTGAACCAGGGCGGTTCTCTTGATGATGTCATTATGTCAACAGGATTGCTAAGGCCACTTCTGCCTTTGGAAATCTTCGCCATCGCTCGCGGAATGAAAGGGGTATTCGACTAGACACAAAAATCCTTGTCTACCGTGCTGTTGTTCTTTCCATTCTTCTTTATGGATCTGAGTCATGGACCCCATACAGACATCACATTAATCAGCTGGACGTTTTCCACAAAAGCTGTCTACGCTCCATATGTGGTCTTAGCCTCCGCGACAAGGTATCAAATGCCGAATTATTCACAAAATTCAAAATATCTGGCATTGAATCATTCCTTATTCAATCGCAATTGGGTGGGCTGGTCATGTATTGAGGATGTCCGATGACAGAATTCCAAAAATTGCGATGTACAGTCAATTTGAGGGTGGTAAAAGAATTGTCGGACGTCCTTGGCTTAGGCACAAGGACAAGTTGAAGAGTAACTTGTCTGCAGTGAACATACCATACAGGTGTCTTGAGGATGAGGTGAATGACCGAAAAGCATGGAGATCAAGATGTTTTGAAGGTATCCAGAGGTTTCAATCTGAAAGCTTAAGGCAACTGAAAGAAAACAGAGGAAGAGCAAAACGACTAGCAGCCGCACCAATATCTGCAGCGTTAAATCCACATTGATGTTCTATTTGTGGCCTTGTTTGCAAGTCCCTTGCTGGACTAAAAAGTCATCAGAGGCAAAAGCATAAACGAGTTTTAGAAATATGGGTTGTCCGAACCTCATACGTCGAAATCGACGGGAGAGTCCATTATGTATGTATATATATATATATATATATATATATATATATATATATATATATATATATATATATATATATATATATATATAAGTAGAACCCCGGGATACGGCACTAATCCATTCCGAGGTTGGGATCGTAAGATGAAATTGCCGTATGGCGGGGTCTAATCAAAATTTTATACAGCACATATTAAAACTAGTAACAAAATACAATACAGTATATAATGCACATGTATATAATCAAATAACATCATAAACAATACCGTAAGGCGGGGCAAGTACCGTATTCAGGGACCGGAAAAACATCGTAATCCACATTGTAACATGAAAAGGAAAGTATCCCGAAGCCATTTTATCCCGAGGGTTTACTGTATATAATTATTACTATAATAATTTTTTTTTTAATACCTACAAACACTAGTGTTTCATCCTTTTGAGAATCATCAGTGCAGGGTGCGACGATTACAGCCAGTCGGGAGATTCACACTCGGCCACAAAGCCATCTTTGACACCATTAGCAAGGAACAAACCACACGGCCAACTTTAGCAGCAAGAAATATTGTTGAAATTTTAACATTTATTTTTAAATGTCAAGACATCCTTCCATAGTGATCTAATGATTACAACATCCTAATCTGCCCATGCAAGTTTAAGAGACCGACTTTCATTTCAACTTTAAAGTGCTCAACAATAAGAACCGAGTTCTTAAAGGGGCTGACATAATTATTACTATAATAATTTTTTTTTAATATCTACAGACGCTAGTGTTTCATCCTTTTGGGAATCATTAGTGCAGGATGTCACGATTACAGCCGGTTGAGAGATTCGAATCTGGCCACGAAGCCAACTCTGACTCCAGTAACAAGGAACAAACCATACGGTCAAATTTAACCCCGAGAAATATCGTTGAAATATATATATATATATATATATAAGATGAGTGTATTGCTGTCGTTTCCTAGATGTATATCCAATGAAACGTTGGTGTTTAACAAAAAGTGTTTTATGAAAATCAGAGCGTTATTATAGTATAATTTTTATTTACAGTATTTAAATATTATTGGCTACACATGTGTACACGTTTCTGTTGTATGTTTTTTTAGAGAGGCAATGTTTGTATGAATATATAAAAACCATGCTAATATATATATAGATATATATATATATAAAATACGTATTAAATACGTTTGAAGCCAAAACTGCAACGCGAAATTTTTTTATGAAATAAACGAGTGTTTATTTTTTAAGAAATATATTTCGGAGTAAGACTCCTTTGTCAATTTTTTTTCTCTTTTTCTTCAACATAATATCGAGTGAAAGATAGTTCGATGAAAATGCATGACCACGCGTCACCTATCCGGCTTCATAAAAACTCCGCAGTTAACAACATCACGTGGACTCTTCATCGAACTATCTTTCACTCAACATCATCATGTCGAAGAAAAAGAGAGAAAAAAAAAGATTGACAAAGGAATCTTACTACGAAATATATTTCTTAAAAAATAAACACTCGTTTATTTTATAAAAAAAATTTCGCGTTGTAGTTTTGGCTTCAAACGTATTTAATACGCATTTTATTCTTCAAATTTCACTCAGCGCTTCTAACGGATAAAAAAAAACTACCCATATATATATATATATATATATATATATATATATATATATATATATATATATATACACTGCGTGTCAAATTATTAACGAGATGACATTTTTTTACCAGTTTCAGAAACTTACCAGTAGTTTCGTATCAAAAGCTTCGGAAATATTGGCAATGCTGAGCTGCACGTACTGTGAAATTTTCGTACTGTTCCGCGCAATGTAAACAACTTGCCATCGTAATTGCTGAATCCACGGTATTTGAGGTGTGTCAAATAATTAACAAGGCAGTTTGTTTCGTCAATAAAATGGGTCGTAAAGGTGGTTTGAGTGTTTCTGAAAAGAGTTCTATTACAGAACAGCTAACAAAAGGTAAATTCTTTCGAAATATCGAAAATGATAGGAAGATACCATTAAATTGTGAAGAACTTTGTCAGGGACCTTACAAAAGTACGTAAGAGAGCTGATAAAGGTAAATCTAAAGTTGTTTCACGCCGTTCTCTACTCCAAATTAACCGTGAAGTTGTTAAGAACCCTGGGCAGACAAGTCGAGAAGTCTTTGACAAGCCGAATTGAAGAATGTCTCAAAAAGTACTCGATATCGCCTTCTGAAAGAAGTAGCAAAGTTTGTTAAGCCTGTGACAAAGTCTTTATTAAAGCAACATCACATACAAAACCGATTGAAATGAGTAGAGGTCAACATGAAAAGTATTTTCCAAAGGTTTGTTCACGGATGAAGTGCGTATCATTTTTTATGGCCCAGATGGTTGGAGCAAGGGATGGGTCCTCGATGGATAACATCGTCATCAGCGTTTAAGGCGCCAACAAAGCCGTGGTGAGATAATGATTTGGGCTGGGATTATCGGGGGTATTTAGTTGGTCCATGGAGAGTCCCAGAAGGCGTAAAAATGATGTCAAATGCTTACATGGCTTTTCTGTAGGAGCACTTTGAACAATGGCTAAGGAAGCAAAAGTTAACGTTCAGAAGAACCATTATTTTTATGCAGGATACTGCTCCCTCGCATGCAGCAAACAAAAGCAATGAGTATTTGCAACAACTGGGGTTCTCTGGGCTACGGAAGATGGAATGGCCTGCGAATTCACCAGATTCGAACCAAATGGAAAATCTCTGGAGTATGCAAGTGGATGCCAATTTAAGAGCAAAGATGAGTTGTGGGATGCTCTCCAAGAGGTATCGCGAAGAATAACTGTTGAGGAAATCAAAAAAATTGACTAATTTTATGGACCAACGTCTTTTACAAGTCATTCATAAAAAAGGATCGCATATCCCCTGATAATTATGTCAACGTAGAAATTGCTATGTAGTTATTGTGTTCTAAGAATTTTTTTTCTAGTTTATTTGATGTTTGAAAATTATTTCAATAAACAAGTTATGGGTATACTGTTTTTTTTTCTCAACCTCGTTAATAACTTGACACACTGAAATCAACAGATATTCCTATCTTCTGCCATAGTTTCGCTGCTTTAAATACTTTTATTTTCTTACAGGAGTAGCTGAATAGTATTGTAAGCACTTTCTCAAAGTTTCATGGATTTTTATTCACTCGTTCCTTAAATATTTAAAAAAAATGTAAACACGTTAATAATTTGATACGCAGTATATATATATATATATATATATATATATATATATATATATATATATATATATATATATATATGATGAAAATGATGGAAATAGTATTCCGACAAAATAGAGAAAATAAAAAGGAACAAACCGTATTATGTGTTCATCAACGTTTCGTCTTTATTTCGAGACTTCCTAAGTCTCGAAATAAAGACGAAACGTTGATGAACACATAATACGGTTTGTTCCTTTTTATTTTCTCTCTCTCTCTCTCTCTCTCTCTCTATATATATATATATATATATATATATATATATATATATATATATATAATGTGTACAGAAAGTTGTTAGTTGAGACAGATCATTGGTACCGTCGGTTTCAAGCCCGATAATAAGGCCCGTTTAAGGTATCCTTATCAAGCTCTCTTCAGCCAATATAAGAGACGAATATTGGCTGAAGAGAGCTTGATAAGGATACCTTAAACGGCCTATCAGGCTTGAAACCGACGGTACCAATGATCTGTCTCAACTAACAACTTTCTGTACACAAAATATAAATACATTCTATACCACTATCAGCCGGTCACTGAGGTGTGATCGACAGACGTGTTATAGTAAATGTATTAAAGCGGTCTCGGGAAGATATGAAGATGGGCCAGTCATTAGGGTCTGTGTAGCAAGAGGAAAATCATACCTGAGATGTTGGATCTGGGTGTGGCTCCTTTCTTTTCTCAATATGATCTCTTCACCCTGGTGGCATTCTGGTTGGAATCTTCATCTCTTTGTCCTCAGGGCCGCCTTTTGACTTAAGACATTTATGAAGGCATTCATGGCAGACACAAGAAAAATGACACGCGACACAATTGTAATATACATAAGATATAACTAACTATTTTATTTTACATTAGAGATACAATATATATTACAAAAAAAACAATTTAAAAGTGGACAATAGGCTTTTCAAAGCTAACTAACCTACCCTAACTAGTGTTGAGGGAGGGAGTGCCCCCCTCATTTACGGAGAGACGGAATATGCGTCCTCACATCATGATGGTCGTGCAGGAAAGAGACAGAAAAATAGCAAGGGAATTATGGGAAGGGATTTCTTTGTATCTCTACGCTCATGGACAAATTACCACCCGTCCATGCTGCAGAGTGTGTTAGAAACAGTGGCACAAGGAAATAGTGCCACAGTTCTTACAATTTTGATTTTCTTTTTAATTGAGCACTCTGCTGGAATTCTTTTTCCAAAAAAAAACTTCACAGAACGTCTGAAACGCGTTAAAAACGATTTCAATGATTTAAAAACATTATTACAATGATCTAAACATAATTCTGAATGAAAAACCAAGACACGGAATAATAAAATAAAATTAAATTTGACAGTCTAATTATAATTCTCGTAAAGAGATTCTATATTAAAGGATATTACTTTCTCTTTCATCCAAATTACTACCCAGAATCATCCAAGTTTTGGTGGATAAACATATAACTTCCAACCTGTGTAATGTTATCCACACAGTTCTACAAAGAGTGTGATAGTTTAATCCATGTGTGTATAGGTTCTGTTGTATTTATTTTTCATTAAGAATTTATTCAATTCTTCTTTAAAAGTGCGCAAACTTTCTATTTGCATGAAAAGAAATATAAATAAAAAGGTGTTTAAATTTAGAATAATTTTCAATCGATTCATCGATCAGAAATTGATAAGCAGAAGGAAGAACTTAAAGAAATGACCCGTGTAATTCCATCCTAGCAACTACCATTAGCACGAATATTTTCACACACGCGTACACGCATACACACGCATACACACGCATACGCACGCACACATATAGATGTGTGCATGTGTGTGTAATCATTAGCGTTAAGGAAATTTATCTACTCTTTCTATTCCCCTTCTTTCGCTGTATCTCTATTTTTATACACACATGTATAGGTGTGTGTGTGTGTGTGTGTGTGTGTGTTTTCTTCCGTATACATCTGCTTTGTTCATCTTTGTGCATGCAATAAAATCACAATCAATGATAAAAAAAGTTTAATTAGTAAATAATTATATACCTAATATATCGGTCTACACACATACGGGGGTCGCTCAAAAAGTTATAAGACTCGCCCAGAGAGGTAGACAAATGACGAAGATTACTTTTTTTCTTTTTTTATCCCAGTAGATTGTCCGGATGGCGGTGGCTCATAACGTAAAAAGCTTGTTGGTCTGATAACACAAAGCAGTAGTCCGTTCTCTCTTCTTCAATTTCAGTGTTAATCTTTTGTGATGGCTGTTATGTTTTGTGGTGAAGTGGTTTTAATTAACGATAATTCAAGTTTACTTCGGTCCCAAAGCCACCAGAGTCCACGCCACCAAAGCCACCAGAGTCCACGCCATTTCTCTTTTGACTGAGGTGTCCTGTGCTGTTCTAGGCGGTCCAACTTTGAGAAGGGGGTTGACTGAGGTACCCTAGGACGTCCAACTTTGAGAAGAGGTTTGACTGAGGTACCCTGTGCTGTTCTATGAGCTCCAACTATTAGAAGGAATTTGACTGAGGTACCCTATTCTGTTTTAGGAGGTCCAACTTTGAGAAGGGGTTTGACTGAGGTGTCCTGTGCTATCCTAGGAGGTCCAATTTTGAGAAGGGGCTTGACTGAGGTACCCTGTGCTATTCTAGGAGGTCTAACTTTGAGAAGAGGTTTGACTGAGGTACCCTGTGCTGTTCTAGGAGGTCCAACTTTAAGAAGGGGGTTGACTGAGGTACTCTGTGCTATTCTAGGAGGTCCAACTTTGAGAAGAGGTTTGACTGAGGTACCTGTGCTGTTCTGGGAGGTCCAACTTTGAGATGGGGTTTAAATGTCCTGTGCTATTCTATGAGGTCCAACTATGAGAAGGGGTTTGACTTAGGTACCCTGTGCTGTTCTAGGAGGTCCAACTTTGAGGAGGGGTTCGACTGAGGTGCCCTGTACTGTTCTAAGAGGTCCAACTATGAGAAGGTGTTTGAGAGGAATGCTGATGGGGCTTACTAGGTATTTATTGCTTTGCAGGCCAGAGCGCTCTTTCTCTAATATCGATGTCTCTGTTCAGTCTCGAAAGACAAAGGATACCCCCTGTAGGGGCAGCTGCATGTGTAATTGTGAGGCAAGGGTTGTGCAATCCCCAATCACACCTCTCCTGAATCAACACTGTTTGAGTCCAGTGGCAAGGAGAAGTCCAGGACGACTGAAAACAATGCTGAGATAAGCAGAGAGCACATACAGCACGGGAACTGGTGTGTTAAACGTAATTATGCCATATTAAATATATCCTCTAATTTATTCGCTTTTTTAATCCCCCTTTTCTGACTTTGTGTCATATTTTTTCAACGTGTGATAAACAAACCAGTACAAAAACTGTTGAGGTTCAATAATGTTTCATTAATAGTAAATGTTAACAGCAAGTACAATTTAATAAAGAAGAAAACTAATACAGTTTAACGCTACTAGTAGTGGTTATAATTGCTAACGAGCTTAAAGGTTGTCGATTGGAAATCATCCAAAAATCAACAGTTTTTGACTATACAACATTAACTAATCTTAAAACAGTTTAATAGAAAAAAACGGACATATTTTCATGAATTCCAACATAGAAGCAACTCTCTTGATATTGTAGGTTTTTTTTTTGGGGGGGGGGGCTTATTTTTTTTTACAAAGGAGTCACCACTTATCCAGGCCCGGAATTCACTCAAGGATAAGTGTTAATGAGTGTAGTCGATGGGATAATATCATAGCAATCGTTTTGAGGAAATTTGGTAAATTTGATTACTTAATAGTACAGCTCATCAGCAGCTTTGAGCAGTGATGTAATCGCTCAACCATGTTTTTTGCCTGGGGTTATAAGCCATAATATGGATATGCCTGGTGCCCAAAAGTTTGGATAGTTTGTTCAATAGGTCTGACTCAAACTGTCAATCTCTGTCTGTCATTACGTTTTCTGGGACACTGAATCTTGCCACCCAGCTGGCAAGGAATGTCCTGGCAGTTGTGTATGCCGTTATATCTGGCATAAGTAGAGCTTCAAACCATCGAGAGCATCTGTCCATACATGTCAGCAGATAGCACTGACCGTCACATGTAGGAAATGGTCCGGTGATTTTGATGTGTATGTGCTTGCATCTCTCATCTGGAACTAGGAACATGCCTACAGGAGCTCGAGTATGACGACCGACCTTAGTTTTTTGACACTTCACACAAGTTTCCGCCCACACTCTTATATCTGCTTTGATCCGCAGCCAGACATATCAGTTAGTTGATAACAGTACCGATGCATTGTATCCCAGATGCAATAGACCATGCACTGCACTGAATATGTCTTTGTGCAAAGATACTGGAACCTATGGACGCAGTTTGTTTGTGCTTGTGTCACATACGACTGTTTTGTTGCTGGTATGATTGGTAATTGTCACCAGATGCAATGAAGTTGCATTTTTCTGCAGGAGATTTTGCAAATGCTCGTCCTTTTGTTATTCATCAGATAAGGTGTCGACGTCAATGGACGAGAAGGAATTAATTTCTCATGATAAGGTGTCAGCTGGGATGTTTTCTTTTTCCTTGATATATCGAATATCCGATGTAAATTGGAGGATATAGTCCATCTGGCGAATCTCTCTGGGAGAATATTTGTCCAAGGAAGACTGCAAAGTACCTAACAGAGGGCCGTGAACTGCTGACCTTCCAGGAGTTGACCAAAATGGCGTATTGCAGAGAAACAATTCTCTGCAAACATGCTGTAGTGTTTTTCTGTCTCTGTTAATTTCCTGGAGAAGAAGGAAACGGGTTTCCAGTCCATATTACAATTTTGTTGTAGGACCACCCCAATACCAATTGCAGATGCACTCATTCTAAGGTACAGTTCATGGTTGGGTTGGATGTGAGACAATTTGACAGTTTCCTGCAACATAAACTTGATCTTATTGAATGCTCCTATTATATGCTCTGAAAGTACAATGTCACAGTTCTTAGCATTTGTCAACAAGTTTGTCAATGACAAAAGTACTTGTGCACAGTGGGGGAGAAACCTACGGTAAAGGTTTACTAGCCCTAAGAATTGGCACAAGTGTCTCATAGTAGCTTGAATAGGAAAATTCTACATGGATGATTGTTTCTGGTGATGGGGAAATTCCCTCCTCTGGGATATTGTGTCCTAAAATTGTAACTTCAGATTAACCAAAAACACATTTTAATGGGTTTAGGACTACGCCATATTGCATTAGGCATTTGAATACTTGTCGCATGTGCTCCTATCTATTTCGGCTAGCAATGAGTACATTGTCTATATATGCACAGATGAATGGCAAATCCGACAAAATCTGATTTATGAACCGTAGAAATGATTGGGCTGCATTTTGCAACCCAAAAGGAACTCACAAAAATTTGAACATTCCAAATGATGTCATGATAGCCGTTTTGGGAATGCGTTCGGGCTCCACACTTATTCAAGTACTGACCAAGTTTAACAAAATTCGGTGACCGGAGTAGGGTTGGTGTTTTTATGTGCTATAGCCATATATGTCTTTTGAGTAAAAAAAAATTCCATAACGAATACCTCATCTTATCAGAAACAAGCAGATCTGATAGCATGGCCTGGAGAGCAGGTTTAGCAAACACAGAAGTGGCATAAAATGAATATTGTCTATGTTCCAACGATGCGGAAAAGTGATTTTACTTGTAAAATTTTATTCTCATGAGTCGTCATGTGTCTCAACTATCCTGCTTTTGTCGTGCACACATATAAACATCACAGGAAGCTGTGACTGAATTAATAATAGAAAAGATTGTTAGTTAAATGATGAAGAATATAATGAGATGATTGAAAATGATAAATGAAATGGAAAGAAGGGTGATCACTTATGAGAACGGTTTATGACAACTACTTGGTGACATTAGATTTGGAGAAGACCATCTTGTGCCCCATAGGGAAGAAATCTTCTTGTAAGGTGTTTCACAGATGGGACGAAGTTCTGAGAAATTAACTCTGTTTATAGAAATTCCATTTGATGCTGAACATAGGGAGGATGAAAGGAAAGTTATTTATATTTGTGCTAAGAAGACAAGTTCTTGCTGTGGATGCCTTACAAATTTCTATTATAGTTTTAAGCTACTATTACTATTATTATTATTATTATTATTACTGGCAGGGACATGATTTTTAGTGAACAGTAACGTCAAACAGGCGATTATTAGTCGTCAGCATTGAAAACAGGAAAAATATTTGAACGTTTCTAATGATTACTTGAAAGTATGCAGAAGCTGGATGGGTGACATATAGTTGTAGATCTGGATTGAGACCACTCAGCTATGGATCAGGGCGAGAGTTCATGTCACTATGGATCGAGGTTAATGTTACCCAGATGTAGATTTGGTTTCATGTCATTCTGTCACGAGTTGAGATCAAGGCCACTCTGGTGACAGGATGTATTTTGAAGTAATTTAGTTATCAATTGATATAAAGATTGTGAGCCAGTCTTTAAGCCGATTGAATTGATTGCTCAAATTGAATCACGTATCTCAGTGAACCGAGGAGGAGGAGGATGATGACAAAGATTTAAGGTCAACGATTCAACAAGCATATTTGAGCTGTTTTCATTGAAGGTGGAATTAGCAAAAGTTTAACATTAGAAAAAAATCTGTGAAATGTTTGTTAGAAATTACACAGAAAGAAACACTGCAGTTTACTATTATTAGTATTTACTCACTAGGAGGAGTCATACAGGCCATCATCAAAGATTTTCTTTGAAAACAACTTGTGGTGTTCTCTGGAATTTGGGTGACAACAAGTTTCCAGTACTCTCCACCTACTTTTGATAACCTTTACAGATGAATTTGCATCATTGCAACAGTTGCTTACCATTGATTTCTCATTGGCAGCGACCATTGGGCTTCACTGAAATTTAGATGGTAATAAGTCCCCCCCACCAACTCCCCAAGGTCCCAGTCCTCTTTACACTCATCCAGCTCTCTCCTCGGTCTTTAAATCTTCCTTAACCCTCACTTATTTAGTATGGCGCCAGGTTATGGCGATATATGGAAAAATTATTATTATTATTATTATTATTATTATTATTATTATTATTATTATTATTACTATTATAATTATTATTATTAATAATAATAATAATAATAATAATAATAATAGTAATAATAATGATAAAAATATGATAATCATTATCATAATAATATCATAATATTAAAATCATACTAATAAAATAATAAAATAAAAACATAATAATAATAATAATAATAATAATAATAATAATAAAATCATAATAATAAAATAATTATTATTATTAAATCATCATCAAAAAATTAATAAATCATGCTACTACTACTACTACTACTACTACTACTACTACTACTAATAATAATAATAATAATAATAATAAGAAGAAGAAGAAGAAGAAGAAGAAGAAGAAGAAGAAGAAGACGAAGAAGAAAAAGAAGAAGAAAAAAAAAGAAAAAGAAGAAGAAGATACACACATGTGTATGTTAACATCAGTTTCAGTTGGTACCACACAAAATTTTCATGAAAGTTAAGCAGGATGAAAATACTAAGGAAGGAGAGTACCAAACGGATATCTGGAAAGTACTGGAAACTTAGGGAGGCTTACTGTCACTCAAATTCCAGACAAGACCAATAGTTATTGCTAGTGAGAAATCGATGGTAAACGATTGTTGCGATAATGTAAAGTTATTTGCATTGACTGGAAATCTGGGGAAACTTTTTGTCACTCAACTTATTGTTACTGCTTATTGTCAGTGAACAATCGCTTATACTGATTTGTGTGAAAACTCCTAATGGTTAGAAATAATAATAATAATAATAATAATAATAATAATAATAATAATAAAGAGAACAAAAAAGGATGGAAAATTGAGAATATTTCTCACCAGGAGGCTAAACAAGAAACATAAAGAACTAAAGTCAAAGACAGCATAAAAATTATGGAGATTGATGATATAGATACAAATGGAAATACTGCAAATAAAATGAAAAACAATTTTATAAAAATGTAAACGGGGGGGGGGCAAAAACAGATTAACCAGACCTGACAGAAACAATATACTACTGGAGCAAGATATGGGAAGAGCGGCTAGACCACAATGGAAAAGGTGAATGGCCGAAAAACATGAAAGAAGAATTACAGCAGTAGGAACAGAAAATGAAATCATGAGGGAATACACATATATTGATTAAACAATTCACAACACTACATAAAAAGCTAACTCAAAACCTGAAAAGATATATTTATGAGGCTGACATGCCAGAATGGATGACCAGAGGTAGAACTACACTGATACAAAAACACACAAAAAAGGGAACTTCTCCCAGCAACTACAGGCCCATAACCTGCTTACTGACCATATGGAAAATGTTTACAGTACAACTGAGATAACAAATTTACCACTCCCTTAATAATCATAAAATACTTTCTCTTAAAACAGAAAGGATGCTGAAAAGAGGAAAGCAGAACATATAATCTACTATACAGAGACCAAAAGATCCTGAAGAAGGTACAACTAGAAATAAGAATATAGTCATAGCATGGATCGACTACAAGAAAGCATACGACAGGGATTGCTCAAACATGAATAATAAAAAGCTTGAGGATATACAAAATACCAGATAAGATTATAAATCTTATAAAACAAACAATGAGAATGTGGAGACTTGTACCGACAGCTGAAGGATAATACATAGCTGAGACAACATATTAAGAAAATGCCAAGCTGGATAGAAGTTTGCTAATACAGACGAAAGAGTGAACCACCTAATGTATATGGACAATCTGAAACTTTTTGCAAGAAATAAAAAGGAACTAGAGATGCTAATAAACACAACCAGAATCTTCATCCATGAAATCCGGAAAATGAAAAAATTGATTAAAAAATGGCGTCTACTGACATTTTGTGTCAATTTTAATTAAAAGCAATGATATCTACTTAATTGGCATATCAGAAGTAATTAAATATTACCGCATTACTAAAAAAAAAAAAACAAGTTTTCAATTTTTATTATAAAATATCTCTCGCTTATTGGGGGAACACATGACATAACAACAAGGGGAGTAATTCAGTTATGCAAAAAAAACAAAGCAAAAATGCTCATATTTATGATTGTTAATGCACAGTTTATTTAAAAAAAAAAAAGTGGCGATAATTACACGCTATTTACCTCCCCTTAGAACTGCCGGTGTTTTTTTAGCCAAACATTTTATTTTCGCAAATTTTCGCCCGGAAAATGTTCTCTTTAACAATGTTTTCTACTTAATCGTTTTTCGTAATTTTTGGATGTATTCATTACTGTAACGTGACAATTAAGTAGAGACTATTAGTTTGCCTTGAAATTAAATATCAAAAATTTCGAATTTCGCTATTATATGGTAGTTGCAATTACAAATGTTTTGTTGTTTCGGTTTTCGGTTTGCTTTTTATTTTACCATTTTTGTAATTAGTTTCCTTTCTTTTTTACTTTTTAAAATCTACCTACTTTTTATAACTGATTAAAGAAGCCATGCCGAGTGTTGTTCTGACTGACATTGCATTTCTTAGTCTTCTATTTTTGAAGATTGTTTCTGATTCTTATCATTCTAATTATAATCAAGAAATGTGCGAAACCTCAAGTGAAATCCTTAAAAATCGGTGTTGATTCAGGAATATTCAGAAGTGGTCTTCTTAAAACTATATCCAAGTATATCTCTTGAATTATATTGAGCAACGAAAGAACACACTTTGCTATTTCTGGAAATCAAAAAAAGTTCATTTCACTACACGTGGAGAATATAAAACTGAACATTTTCCTCTTTTGGGGCTCTCACAAAATACTGGTAGCAGTCGTTTAAGACTCGCTCTCTTCTGATCTAAATTAGATGAGACTTCTAGAACAGCTAGCCATCTTTACATGACTATTTCTGTTTGCAGCAATATGCCCCCAGAACATTATCAGTCAAATTTATTTGCTTATTAGCCATCTTTCTCTGTCTGTCTGTGTGTCTGCCTCTCTCTCACTGTCTGTCTGTCTGTCTGTCTGTCTCTTTCTTTTTTTCTCTCTCTCTCTCTCTCTCTCTCTCTCTCTCTATATATATATATATATATATATATATATATATATATATACATATTTTAATGGATTAATAAAGTTCAGATGTATTGTTGACATGAACTGAAACCCAATATTTCTTCCAAATATTGTGCCAGTAGCTGCAATA
The DNA here is from genome assembly GCF_053919585.1 of Euprymna scolopes. Taxonomy (NCBI): domain Eukaryota; kingdom Metazoa; phylum Mollusca; class Cephalopoda; order Sepiida; family Sepiolidae; genus Euprymna; species Euprymna scolopes. The sequence goes on from NC_136482.1 coordinate 33,820,363, forward strand.
TAGTCCCACTGTTTACAAACCAAACAGTATTAGCGTTCTAACCACTTTGTATTGCTAGTTAGCACTGTGAATAAAGAGGTTTTTAAGGTGTGGCCTAATTACTCAACCATACAGTTCGCTTGAGGATGTTAGGCTGTAGTGTGGATGTTCCTGGTGTCGAAAAGACTTGTAAGTTTGTGAAATAGCTTCGATTCAAACTAACAACCTCTGTCAGTTGTTACATTCTCTAGGACATCAAATCTTGCTACCCAGCTAACCAGCAAAGAATGTTCTGGCTGTTGTATATGCCATCATGTCTGGCATGGATAAAGTTTTGAAGCATTGAGATAATCTGTCAATACAAGTTAGCAGATAGCACTGACCTTCACATGTAGAAAACTTTTTGTTGCTGGCTGGGTTGATAATTGTCACCAAATGCAATGAAGTTGCATTGTTCTGCAGGAAATTTTGCAGGTGCTCATCTTTCTGTTGTTCATAATATAAGGCGTTTATGATCTCACACTGGCTTAGGATGGCATTAACAATGATCCACATTATTAATGAGGTGACACTGAGTTCAGATCCTAGGCAGATAAGACAATATTGTTGTCCCTGGATCTTCACTATTTAGAACGGCTAAAGAGATTTGTTGACATGTACTTGCAAATAGGCTCAGCATAGGTCTAGCATTGCAACGTTTGGTCCTTGTTATCACCATTCTTTTAATTTTAATGAGGGGGATTAAATCCTTTGGGAGACTGAGTTCGGTTTTTTAATGTGGCACTACACACTTGTAGTTCATGATTATATTCCTCTCGAATATGTGCTGGGGTTGAATATTTTGTAAGTCTATTTTTTCAACGTAATTGGAAGTTGGTCACCAGCCCATTTTCAAGATGCAGTCCACTTTCGAGTGTTCTGTTCATACTTTGCAATGAAATCAGGCTCAGTAATGGTGATGGCAGGAAAATTTAGTTTACTCAATTGTGGAAACATTACCTCACTGGCACTAGACATAGCTACTCCACCCAGCCATTTGATTGCATGTAGCCCAAGCAACAAACCAAATATATTTATAACTAAAATGCCTAGTTTTACACCACTCCTATTCCACAACAGTTAAGTGTGTTTTTATCCACTGTGAGCACAAAGGTCACTCTTCTTGTCCATTCATTACAACACGGTTTGCAGACTAGTGACTAGTGTGCATCCAGTATTCACCAGAGCTTTATGTGGTATTCCATTAGTGCAAACAGTTACAACCAGCTATGTGTCATTTATAAGAGTTTGGGGGATGAGATTGGCACTGAATTCTCATTCCCTGTGCCCTTTTCTAGGACTAAGTCGAGCAATGTACCCACGCTGCTGATATCGATAACACATGATATTTCTTTGGTATTTGACACCATCACCTCTGACTATCTTACAATCCAGTACACAATCGTTTACCCTTGAATAAAGGCAATGATCTGATATGCCACCAAACAGGATCGCAAGTTCTACTAAAAAGACATCAATTGTTTCACCTGGTTGAAGGCAGCATCCATGTGGCGAAAGGATCTAAGGCAAAGACTGTACAACATTTTATTCACACAATCAAACTCGGCTTTTCCTCGTTTAATTGCTGATACACAGCATACATGCAACCTGACAAGCACATTGGAATGATGCACTCGAGAAGCTTCACCCCTCTCAGTTGACATATTAGCTCAGCTTTTTCCAGCCATTCGACTATTGACTGTCCAGAGTCACTGACATCCAAAACTACAATAAGCTTATCATATGCGGCACTACGACTATGACAACCGTCAAGTCAGTTGAACAACAAACAAAAACTGAACTATTGATATGACTGGCATGATACCAAACACTTCCATCAACAAAATTCAGTCTGGTCCCAAACAGTTCCGCTGACAAGACCCGACATGATCCAAAACAATTCTATTGACACGACCTGATACAATCCCGAAAAACTGCATCGACATGACCATACAAAAGCATCGATACAACCTGGCACGGTCTTGAACAATTCCATCGACATGATATGACACAGTCCTAAACTACTCCATTGACATAACTTGACACAATTACGAACAAATTCATTTACACGACCTGACATGATCCTGAACAACTCTGTCGATATGTAGGTGAACAATTTCATCAATATGACCTGACACACTCCTAGAGAAATCTCGGCAGTTAACTGCTGAACGATGCTTGAACAAACTCATTTTTGCCATAGGTGGGCCTGACTAAGACACTGACGTGCAAACCTTGAACATTTCTACACATGTCCATCTCTATAATGGTATATTGCTCAAAGGTGACAAAATATTGATCCCTAAATCAATGTTGGAAATACATTATGGTCACCAAGGCAGCGATAAGCGCAAGCTCAGGGCAAAAACCCATATTTTCTGCAATTTCTTAAATAGTGATATTGAGATTATAACACAGCAATACACCATGTCATGAACACCAGAAACCCCAAACTGCTGAATCCCTCATGCTGCATGAGATCCCAGTACGATCATAGCTACTTATGGCTACTGATATCTTCAATCTGAAGCAGCATTATTATCTCCTCATTGTGGATTATTACTAAAAATACCATTTCATACACAAACTAAGGGAAATTTCGCAGTGAGGAAGTCATCACACTAACCAATCAAATCTTTGCTGAGCTAGGAGTCCTAGAAAGGTTTATAAGCAATAATGAGTCACATTTCAGCTCTCATTGTTTCAGAGAATTTGCCAAAGAATGGTGCATGCCATAATAGGCAGCTGAGACATAGACATGAGCCTGTTGTATCTCTGATCTACTCCAATGAATCATTTCATCCCATCTCTAGGAGAAGTACTATTCAATCTTCCTACAACATGCACAAACAACAATAACTGGAAACAGGAAATTCTCTATTGACAGTTTTTGCAAAAATAGCAGCATGATATGCAAAGGATTTCACTCACCTAAATATAGGATAATTGGTGCAGGTGTCACCCCCTTCAGCCGGTCGATTGAAACGATCGTCGACCTCAGAACTCTTCCACTCCAATTACGGCAGCCTGAAAACGACCCGACTCTGGCGGTTTGCAGCTCACTATTTTTGTCCTTCCAGTGACCACTGCCGGTGATAATTCTTAGCCGTTTTAATGTTGCTGGTATTGGGTAGTGACAGAATTATCAGTTGATCGTCTAAATTTTATACTCCGGACCTGTCGTTGTGTACTTACTTACCGGCGAACATCGCCGATAAGAGAGCCGTGGATTTTAGTGTGGTGAAAAAGGAAATAAAAACGATTCCACACACGAATAAACAATTAATCTGGGTTTATTCACAATAATAATGGTCTAATAATATTTCAGAGTTTGAAGGAAGTTGGCTGTAGCTATTTTAAAACGGTAGCTTGTGACTCGAGTTCAGATAAGTTTTTCGGCCATTGGAGATACGTGTTTTAAGTCAAAAGCCCTCTCTGCCCGACTTTAACACCATCTGCATTCGCCAAAATCGAATTCTCTCTTTTTCTCTCTTCTCCTTCTCTTCTTTTCTCTGTGTTCGAGGAATATATACATATCCATCAATGCCCTTTAAACATCACGAGTTTGTATTTGTTTACAACAAGAAAACTTGCCTGTCATCAGCTTTCAAACCTTGTTTTCTAAAATAAACAACCGCCTGTCATTTCATCTCGAATTCTGTGTTTCAAAATAAACAGACAGCTCACTCCAAACTCTGACCGTTACAACAATAAGTATCTCTCGACATACTTTTTCCTTTGTCTGTTCTAACCACAGAGTCATTTGATCGTCCTATTTTTTCGTTCTTTTGGCTCTTTCTCTACAACGGCACATCAACCCCATAACTTGGTTACATACCTCCCCCACTTAAAAGAAACAATATTGGACTCAATATTTTTTCTAACCCACTTCTTCTTTCTGGGCCTTAATACCATGGCTCTTTGTGGTTTTACAATTTATAATAGTTCATCAATTGGATTCGTTCTTAAAGAAAAAAAAACTTTATCATTCATGCACATGCAAAAAGTTCTCTTTAAGAGTTTAGCGTTTTTCAAATCTGCTTTCAGTTCATACGATTTCCATAAACCTCATTAATTTTTTTTTTATATATATACATATACACATTTCAATGCATGTAACTATTTAGTCAATAGTCCATTTTTCCTCGGATTTCATTCCATGGCTCCTTCTCGGTTATCCGGCTTCTTCACATATGTATCTCCAACGTTGGTAGGGTATTAGATGCGGGGTTCACTGGTAGTCTTGATTCTGTACCAGATTGATCAGGTCTGGTGTTTTTATCAGAAACCACGGTAGCGTCCCTCACTTCATGCTCATCCCTATTCATTTCAAACAACGAATGGACTTTTCCTTTTAAGCGCTCTAATTGAGGGTTACTCTCGTCCTTATCTATTTTATTAGCATCTTTTCCAGCCCTTAGGAGGCTATTGATGTAGCTAACTCTCCTTTTCCCATACACTAGAAAAGCTATTATCATTATCACAACCAAGATGATTATTGTATGATTTAACCATTTACTTACTTTTTCCCATCGCCATTTTTCTGGTTCATTACCATCCTTCACTGCTCGTAACTCATCTAATAACTCGCTCATATCGATCTTTCCGTCCAGTTTCAAAAGAGGTGGAATTTCGCGAGCTTTTATCTTCGGAAATTCCTTAGTGATAGGTGTCCATACCTTTGTCCAATTTACACGCGGTATTCTAGTTAATGACAGAAAGTCATTTCTGAGTTCAAACTTCTCTTTAAATCTGTAGGACGGCAAGATCTCTAGAGTTGGGCCAAACGCTGCGCAACTCATAAGTAGATCTATAATGGTCATAGGTGGATGAATAAGTATTTCCCCTTGTTGCCGTCCCTTACAGACTTTCGACAACTTCCGTTCACTAGTTGAGGCAACTGCCCAAACACCATCAGATAGATGTATAGCTTGGGGGGTTAGTATATCAATCGACACCTCTGCTCCACAATATTTATCGATCCCCTCCTCATTACCTTGGAATAATTGAACTACGCATAACTTGTGTCCGTTAGTTGCATAGATGGGACTTTCTACTGCACAAACTCTTAGTGCATTCATACTACACGCTAGTGCTTCGCTAGGTGACAACACTATGAATTTGGTTCGAGCTGGGTTAAAAGCTATTCCTTCGGTTTCAACTTTGTACCTTGCTACTGCTCTCCTCTCAGTTACATTAGTAGGAAACGGTATCGGTAAATTAATTACGTTAAATACTTCGAAGTCGCTATTTCTATCCAATAAAGGTAACTCAACCATTACGTAAATCTTATCATTTTGTAACATCGTAGCACAACTCAAGGTTTTATAATATTCCCATAGACTCTTCTTTGGATCTACTGGTAAGCGTAAAGTATGTGGCAAGTCTGCCTGAAGCATCCTAAGTATTGTTTTTAAGTCTTTGGGGGGTATGATGCTCGGTGACATGTGCGCTAATGAAAGTAAATCTAATTGTGTCCTAACATGTTCCATTGCCACTGTCAATAACTGAATTGATGAGTCGAGTTGGTTTGTCATCGTCATCAGTTCCAGTATTTGCTTAGTTACAGCCTCTACCATACTTATTCTTCTAGCCATAAAAGTCAAACTTTCGTTTAGGCTGGCGACTGTATGGGATAGCCAGTTTATTCTTTGTCTATGTTCTGTCAGTTCGTATCTAGTAACGTTCACTATTGATAAGCTTTCCTCTATGACGTGCTTTATCTTCTGTTGATTTTCCTCTAAACTGCTTATATGCCTTTCTAATACTTCTGTGTTACTCTCCGATACGGTCCCGAATAATACGTGTAGTGCTTTACCTACGAAAGGAAGTATAGATCTCTTTCTAACTCGCTTTTGGGTCCCATCTGCTGCTAGCAATCCAATATCCCTAAAATATCCTCCAATGTATCGGAGTCTTTGTTCCATCTTATCTAACCGTCCTCCTAGTGATACAAATAACGCTGTATTAGAATTTATCCCAAGTTTTGATTGATTTTTTTTGCATCTGCAGCTTTAAGTGCGCTGCTAAGTTAACTTCATCTTCTAGTTCCATTTGAACCTTCCGATACGCTCTCAGATCAATGACGAACGTCAGGATCCACTTAGAATGAGTAATCATTACCTCGCTGGTCTTCTTAAATACCATACTGTGTGTGTGGCGTAATGCTACTGTCAATCCAACCATCACTGCCATCATCATTATTAGACGCCGCATCCTACAAATACACATAGTAACGTTCCTTTATTATTTGTTCCATTTTATTTTTAGTCACTCAATTCCAGTTCCATAAATAACTTAACGAAAGAATCAGTTTCATCCTCTTTGTCTTCCTTATCCTCTTCATCGCTATTTGTAACTTTCCCCGTTTTAGAGATAACATTGATAGGTCGTCTTACACTGCTTCGCAAAAGTCTAGGTCCCCTAACATCGCCTATTACCTCTGGGGGCTGTGTCGACGGAATCGCATTGCTCTCTGATTCTTCAGCCCTATTCTCATTACCAGCCTCTCTATCTCTCAGTACCGATAGTGGAATATCATCTTCAGATTCCCAACCTTCCGAATCTGGAGGCGTAGTTGTTATCTCTGGTAGCGAGTCGGTATTCTCTACCTCAAATTCTAACTCTAACTCCTGTTCATCCACTACCTCATCAGCCCACCTATCCGTATCTTCCCAATCTCCTTCCAGATCTATCAGGGTGGCTTTCCTTACAGGTCTATCTGTCTGTATATTAGGCATTTTCCACTCCCTAATATTGGCTTTACAGATGTCTGACGCGTGAACCCTCTTCATTCTATTCGTCAGTTGATCCCATATTTTATATGTCACTGGTCCCGTTTGTTTTACTATCCTATAGTATGGTTTCCATCTAGGATCTAATTTCTAACCTGTGCTCTGTAGTATACTGGGTCGCCAACGTCATATGTTTTCTTGACCCTTCCATCATTGACTCTTTTGTTACGTTTTTTCTGTGCTGCCCTAATCCCTTGACGCACTTGACTAAACAGAGAATGCTGTTGCTCAATCATTTTTTTATGATTTTCTTCCCCAGTATACCTTTTTTTGGTAGTAGGAGATTGTCCAATGGTAGCACTACATCTCTACTGTGTACCAGGTAATATGGAGAGAATTTAGTCGTATCGTTATGTGAAAATCTGGCCGCTGCCAAGGCCTGATTCAAGAACAAGTCCCAATTCTCGACTTCATCCTCTGATAGCTTTGACAGCATATCTCCCAAAGACCTATGGAATCTCTCTACTTTTGCATTGCTCTGTGGATGGTATGGAGAGGTGGTAACATGCTTTATTCCCAAATATCCTGTCACCTCTTTTACAACGGCATTTACGAATTCTCCGCCGTTGTCTGTCACTAACACACGTGGGACACCATACCTAGGGAAAATCTCATTCATTAGTATCTCTGCCATGGTCTGTGCATCCTTCCTTTGCACTGGGAATGCCTCTACCCAACTCGTTAACCAATCGACCATGCTGACTATATACTTATTTCCCTTATTGCTAATATTATATGGCCCTGAGACATCCATACTCCACTTCTCAAATGGATATGAGGGAATATCAGTCTCTATTAGGGGTGTCTTAGCTCCTTTTACTGCCCGCTTCTGACAAGTAACACACTCTGTCACATAGGAGTGGATATGTTTATACATACCAGGCCAATAATATTTCTTCGCTAAAATCGAGTAAGTTTTATCAATACCTACATGACCTAACCCGTCATGCGCTACCTGCACTAAACTAGTCCTCACACGACCATCTGGGACACACAAACATAGCGTTGGATTCTTCTCTTCCCCATTTACATAATATACCTGATCATCCTCTAACAGGTATTTTCTCGATTTTGAGGGCGGTAATTTTCCTTCTACAAGCGATTTCTTAAGTATACTATATTCTTCGTCTTTTCTCGTTTCTAACTTAAGTAGTTTCAGGTCTATCGATTCCCACTTATCGGAATCGTTTTCTTCAGAATCATCTTCTTCCGACTCTATTTCATCTTCTATCTCTGGGGGCTTATTCTGCAATTGCTGGGAGTTAAGTACGCAAATTCTATAGTTATTATCACTGACTAGATTCTGATCACTAGCGTCAGCTTCTTCCTCTACTGCTTCGGGAATTCTAGATAATAAGTCTGCACACGTGTTTTCTTTCCCGGACAGGTACTCTATTTTACAGTCGTAGCCACTCAGTTGCATAGCCCACAGTTGCACCTTTCGATTCTTCCATTCAGCATCGAACAAGTACTGTAATGGACGGTGATCTGTCTTTATTACGAACGTCGCACCCGCTAAATAGAAATGCAGCTTTTGCAAAGCGTACGCGATGGCATAGGCCTCTTTTTCAATCACGGGCCACTTCTCTTGGGTCTTTGTCAATTTGTGAGAGAGAAAGTAGATAGGCATTTCGTCCTTTATTCCCGGGATTACAGCTTCTGCTTCTTCACATGGCTGAGTCAAGCACGCTCCCACACACGTATCACTAGCATCCGTATATAAGACCATAGGCTTGTTCAGATCGGGATAAATCAATAAAGGGATGGATGTCAGTTCGGCCTTTAACGTATCGAATGCTTTCTGACACGCCTCGGTCCAATCAAACCTTGCATATTTCTTCGTTAGATTAATTAGTGGTATAGCTATTCTAGAGAATCCTGCTATGAACCTTCTGTAATAACCTACAGTTCCTATAAATGCTCTAACTTGTCTAACTGTTTGAGGTTCTGGCATCGCCCTTATAATTTTTACTTTATCAGTATCTGGCCTTACTCCAAATTGGTCTATGATAAATCCTAAATATTTAGTCTCTTTCCTCATAAATTGACACTTTTCCATCTTTAATTTCAAGCCATGATATTTTAGACGATCTAACACAGCCTGTAGATGTTTAAAGTGCTCTTCCGGGGTTTTTGAAAATATTAAGATATCATCCAAATATGCCATGGCAAAATGTTCAAATCCTCTCAACACTATTGCCATTAATGACTGAAAAACACCAGGAGCTCCTGCTAGCCCAAACGGCATAACACGGAACTGGAACAACCCCATATGACAACAGAAAGCCGTCTTAGGTTTGTCCTTCTCGTTTACTGCCACTTGCCAGTAACCTGATCTTAAATCTAAGGAGGAAAAACATGTAGCCTTCCCTAGCATCGCTAAAATATCGTCTATCAAGGGCAGAGGATAAGCAGTAGATTTTGTTATCTTATTAAGTTCTCTAAAATCTATGCAAAATCTATTTCCCCCGTCCTTTTTCTCTACTATTACTACTGGGAAACCCCAAGGTGATTGAGATGGCTCAATAATTCCAGCCTCTCCCATCTCCTTCACTGCTTTCTCAACCAACTCTCTCTTCCAAATAGGCGTTCTGTACGGCCTCATCTTTATTGGTTGGTGGTTTCCTGTGTCAATCGACATTTTTACTGTATGCGTCTTACCTAATTCCTTATCTGAATTAGCTAACACTCGCTTATTAGCTTTAAATAGTCTTTCTAATCTCTCTCGGTATTGGTCAGGGCAGTCTAATTTTACCTTGTCACTAACCGCTTCACTCTCTACAGGCATTCCTTCGCGCCTCACTCTAGTTTTTAATGTTAACACTGAAGCTCTGCCCAACTTAGTTCCTGATTTAATGTTAACCGTCTTCAGACTCGTATTGGCTACCACTACCGGAAAATTCTTCGCCTGACCTTCCTGCACTAATACTGGTAACACGGTCACGTCCTCGTCCTCTTCTATGTAGGGAAGGGGTAAAACCTGATAAATGGCTTCGCTATCCTTTATAGCCCCTTCTATCTCACCCCAGCTCGTCACCGCTGTTCTAGGTGGAATCTTTAAATCTTCACGAGACACAAGATCCACTTGAGTAAGCCTCGTGCTACCTAACATAATCTCTTCCTTCCCAAGGATTAACTTTGGAGGGTCGAATTTTAATACAGCTTTCCTCTCTCTCAGCCAGTCTCCTCCCAGTATCACGTCGTGGGTCATTTTTGGTGCTACATACAATGTGTGGGATGTCTCAGTCTCGCCCACCTTTATCTTTACTTCCAGCATCCAATCTAATCTAAATCTACCCCCATCTGCCTGAAACGCGTTCACTTTAGTCGACATAAATCGGTCGGCGGGGAGTCTTAGTCTTTGCAACTCTAAAGAACTAATGACTGAGACTTCCGATCCGGTGTCTATCAATGCTCTGAACGTTCTGCCCTCTATTTCAATGTTGCAGGTGAGTTCGTCATCTTCGGACCATATTTGACATAACCTAATCCCATCTCTATCCTTACTTTTCCTCTTTCTATAACTGTCCCACAAATGCCCGCTCTTCCCAAACCCCTAGCATGTCTCCTTCTTCCTTAGTGGACAGCTAGTTGCTGTGTGCCCTCTTTCCTTATACTCGTCACACCGTACGAACTCTTTTGCCTTGCAACTTTGAATTAAGTGTTCTTCACTGCCGCACTTAAAACACTTAGGCCTCAGCATGCAGGCCCTCTTTGGATGTCCCGGGCGGCCACAGTTGAAACAGTGCACCCCGTCTCTGCACTGGTAACTATAGTGCCCCTCTTTTCCGCAATTGTAGCATTTTAATTTTAAAGCCCCATCTATGCTTTTCCGGACATTCTTATCTCTCCTAGGGGTCACCCGCCCTTTCGCTATTGGGGCAACCCTAACTAGTTTAAAGATTTCCTTGTTGGAATCTTCTTAGGGGACATGAGTTTTAATTTGGGTCCGGGTGGATTCTTTCTATCCCTATTCCTACATTCATGTGCCCTGTGCCCTTCTTTCTGGCAAACAAAGCACACTAGACCCCTCTTAAAGTTGGGATGGGGTATGTGTCTCCCCCCTCCCCTTAAGTCCCAGTGTTCTGGATTCGAGGCTTCTTCTTCCCCACTTTGGTGAAGCTCAGGGCACTTTGCTCGGATGTGTCCTCGTCGACCGCATCCGTAGCAGACCTTCAACCAGGCTGTCTGGTTCAACTCTAATTTTCCTAATCTCAGGAGAAGGGCTTCAGCTCTTCGAGCCTGTGCAAAGGCCTCCTCCAACATGTTAGTCTGTGCCCTTGCCATGTCCTCACGCAACAGGGAATTGCTCAAAGCGTCCGTGAAGAACTCTGCCAGCTGGGCCTGGGTAGCCGGATCATTTCTCCGATCTTGATCTGGGTAAGCTACCTTAGCGAGAACGCTCATGCGTCCCTCTAGGTGAGCGATGGATTCGCCACCCCTCTGCCTCACACCTACCAGCGCTCGAGCTGCCTCCGTTCGGCTCGAGTGACTGCCGAAGTGCCGCTGGATGTAATTTTCAAACATCTTCCAGTTGGTTTGGGATTTGTATTTATCTAAATACTCTCCAATCCATTCTGAAGCAGCATCCTCGGTATAGTCATATGCCAGTGAAATCATATCGGCATCCGACAGGTTATAGATGCGCCCTTTCTTCTCTATTGCTTTGAGCCAGGGTCCAAACTCCACAGCCAAACCTGTGAACAGTGGGACTCTGGATCCCGTTACGTTAAGTTTTGGGGTTATCCGTCCCCCTTCTTCAATCCTACGCCCTAACTCCTCTACAGACCTACCGTTTTCATTGGTCATGGTAGTAGTCCTAGCGGATTACGTATTAAATAACAATAGACAAAACAAAAAAAATATAAGCGCTCTTTGAAAAAGCCCACAAGAAGTCCAAAAACGAATACCGACAAGCAAAAGAAAGTGATAAGAATGAAAATAAGGTGGTTTCCTACCTGATCGCTGAGATGTTGTTGGTTCTGCGCTGCTTTTGTTGACTTGCTTGTTGGGAGGTCCCACCTGTTGTAAACAGTAAACCTCCTGTTTTTTTTTTGTTTGGTTTTGAATCCCTCTGCCTGGTTAGCTAACACACCTTCTTCCTGATTTCGATAATCCTTGGTCAACGGCCACCAAATGTCACCCCCTTCAGCCGGTCGGTTGAGACGATCGTCGACCTCAGAACTCTTCCACTCCAATTACGGCAGCCTGAAAACGACCCGACTCTGGCGGTTTGCAGCTCACTATTTTTGTCTTTCCAGTGACCACTGCCGGTGATAATTCTTAGCCGTTTTAATGTTGCTGGTATTGGGTAGTGACAGAATTATCAGTTGATTGTCTAAATTTTATACTCCGGACCTGTCGTTGTGTACTCGCTTACCGGCGAACATCGCCGATAAGAGAGCCGTGGATTTTAGTGTGGTGAAAAAGGAAATAAAAACGATTCCACACACGAATAAACAATTAATCTGAGTTTATTCACAATAATAATGGTCTAATAATATTTCAGAGTTTGAAGGAAGTTGGCTGTAGCTATTTTAAAACGGTAGCTTGTGACTCGAGTTCAGATAAGTTTTTCGGCCATTGGAGATACGTGTTTTAAGTCAAAAGCCCTCTCTGCCCGACTTTAACACCATCTGAATTCGCCAAAATCGAATTCTCTCTTTTTCTCTCTTCTCCTTCTCTTCTTTTCTCTGTGTTCGAGGAATATCCATCAATGCCCTTTAAACATCACGAGTTTGTATTTGTTTACAACAAGAAAACTTGCCTGTCATCAGCTTTCAAACCTTGTTTTCTAAAATAAACAACCGCCTGTCATTTCATCTCGAATTCTGTGTTTCAAAATAAACAGCCAGCTCACTCCAAACTCTGACCGTTACAACAATAAGTATCTCTTGACATACTTTTTCCTTTGTCTGTTCTAACCACAGAGTCATTTGATCGTCCTATTTTTTTCGTTCTTTTGGCTCTTTCTCTACAACGGCATATCAACCCCATAACTTTGTTACACAGGAACAAGATCCGAATACAAGGCAATGGTCTCCAGCAGTTGTCAGACAAGCCTGCACTGGTTTTACATTGTTGAAAATACAACAGGAGAGATTTGTTGCAAACACTGCAGGCATCTCAAGGAAGATGTCAACAATGTCAATAAGATACAGACATTTTTCCATAAATCATCCCCACATCACACTACACCTCCACAGACCAATAATTCAAACATATATCCTGCAGAAACACCTTATATGCACACCAGCATCCACACTCCATCTGAAGTAGCCCACAAAGCTACAAACGAAACTCAGCCCAATGATAAGACACTAACTGGAACAATCACTAAGTCAGGTTGTTATATTCTTGGTTAAGCAGAATAGAAATGTTGTTATTTGTCTGTCTGTCTATCTATCTATCTATCTATCTATCTATCCATCTAACTGGCGAAGTAAGCAAGAGATGAGATGTGAGGCTGTTAAGACATGTCAAAATACATCAAACTTGGTGACCGATCGGGTTTGCACTGGAAGCTCTGACCAGCTCATCAGAAGTATGTGTCTGTCTGTCACATGTTCTGGTTAGCTGGGAAAATTGTTAATGTGGATTGAGGACATCAACAGAAGATGATGATCAAGGGAGGGGGAAGAGTCTCAGACATGGGACATATAAGAACTAACCACCAAAACAAAGATTGTTGAGCACTCCTCTACTAATGTCGACTACCTGGGAGAAATAATAATATAAAAATACACAGAATCTTGGACTCTCTTTGAAATGTCTTTGTTACACAGAATCCTTCTCTCTAAGATTGGCTGAATATATTCCAGAGAAAGACAGCAGAAAAACAGATATGTCATCAAATATATGTGTTTATGTAAATATCTGACACACGCACACCCATCCACACCTAGACGAAATTATCATGGACCGTGAAATAGACAGTTATATATATATATATATATATATATATATATATATATATATATATATATATATATATAGCTAAGAACATATGGTTCAGATAGTGAAGAAACCCACTATAGACATCAGTAACACGACATTGATATGAACAACACCCCACGATATAAAATATGTCTATTTCATATATAACATGTCTGTTTATATAACATGTGTCGATTATAGTGACAATGTATATAACATGTGTCGATTTAGTGACAACGTAATGAACGTCAGTTTAGTACCACTATCTAATAAAGTCATGTCATAAGAATTCTCACAAAATATTAGGTTGGTGCAAAAATAATGTTGTTTTTTGACGTTCAACTATATATATAAAAACAACATTATTTTTGCACCAACCTAATATAACGTATAGAAAAGCTATATATGAAAACTTTCATTAGTGAACTCTGCATGAGCAATACTTCTAATGAAAAAAGGATTTCATGGCATGAATTACCGTCCTTTCAGATTAGCTGGGAGGAGTTACTTGCCCTTGAATAAAGCAGCTTTGCTTTTATTTTGATGTGACCCTTGTAAGCTGAACATGCCTTCGTATTGTCTCTTGTTAGTTATACTAACCCAAACTTAAACTTATTTGGAGCGATTTTCATTAAAAAAAATACAAACATTATAAAATCAGATGACAAAACGATTGCGAGTTTCAAATCTGCTGCCTTGACTATCCCTATCGTCCTCCTCCACATAGATTTCTGTTAAGTAAAATTATTACAGTTTGAAAGATAATCTTATCTTTGCTTAAATTTTGTTTCGCTTATTCATTATACATTATGCAAACAACCGATGACATATTTCGCATAACTATCTATCCAGAATATGACGCAATTGCTAGCAATTTTGTGTTTGCATCTTCCGGCAACTTGCAGTAAGCAGCTCGATTAGCTAATTAGTCGTCAGCAAATGACAATTTTCAATGAAATAACGAAATTTGTGGAAAAAAAAAATAATCGGAAATGAATAACAGCATGTTTTCAATTTCTCGAAAGAATCATCATTTTCTTTCAAGAAAGAAAATTCATTGCAAAAAAACAAAAACAAAAAAACAAACAAACAAACAAAAAACAACTATATGTGCTAATCGACAAGCATTTCGATGCATGGATACGAAATTCAGAAGATGGATATTTATAACGATTGACACTTTTTTTTTTTTTTTTTTGCAACCAAGAATGGCCGTGGGTAAAATACTGGAGGTGGTTCCACAATATGGTAACCATAAAGAATTTTAAGACCTCTCCACACAAAATAAAAGAAAAAATTTCTTGAAAAACAAAACAAAACAAAACAATTTCATTTATAACAGTTATTTCCCAATGTTCTTTTAAAACATTTTTAATTTGGCATTTGAAAATCACACAAAAATCCATTGAAAGCCATGGATAAAATGTAAACAGTTTTTACATCAAAATAAAGTTGCATGTGCATTTATACTGAGCCTTCTTGAAATATATTGCCTAACTATGTGCCCTCAAGTGTGTCTGTATGTGTTTGTCTATGTGTGTGTGTGTGTGTGTGTGTGTGTGTGTGTGTGTGTGTGTGTGTGTGTGTGTGTGTGTGTGTGTGTGTTTCATCTCCATATTAATTTCACATTATTCTTTAACATGAAGCAAAAGTTGTTTAAAGCATGTTTACATTAAAATTAACTTTTTAAAAATTCCTTATTTCACAAAATAATTTGATTACAACGTTAAAGCCACCAACATTCATTTGCCTTTCAAAGTCGATTTTTTTTTTAACATACATTTATTCTAAGATGTCCTATTTGTCAAAGAGAAACAAGAAAGTGAGACACGAAACATTTAAAGTTGAACATGGTATGATAGACAAGGGAAAACAAAACATGAATACTAAACACATTTTATACACTATAGTTCAAAATCCAACAAATGAAGCATGCATGGTCCCCTGTGAGTGCACAGTGAACGAGGCATAAAAAAATGACTTAGTTCAGCATTTGCACCTCACCCCCATTTAGTATTAAAAAGTCCCCAGGGGACGTAAAATCCTGGTGAAAATGAACAAACGGTGCAGTTTTAGGCCTTAACATATGTAAATGTGAGTCCTGCATCATGCAAAAAAGAAATCACTAAGTCCATCATTTGCCCCCCCCTCCATTTAGACCCAAAAAGTTACCAAGGCCGTGACATATTTAAATTTGAGTTCAGCACCATGCAAAACTGCTAAATAAACATACACAGAAAATTTTGGACAAATATGGTAAAATAGTCCCAAAAATGGAGTGTTTTTATTAGCCCTAAAAGAGCCCCTGGGGCACACCCAAGAGTTATTGCAAAGTATAGACAAACAAAATTATACAGAAATCAAAAAAAAAAAAAAAAAATCCACGGCATCAATGTGTCAATGTTAGCTATTTTAACCCAAAAGCCCCCCCCCCAGGGGGACAACCGGAGTTTTCCTAGAAAATCCATTCTATTACTTTTTTTACTCATGTCATGCTTAATGTTTGTGCAAAATTTTTAAAAAATTCCAAGTCATAGTTATTAAGAAAAGTGCGGATAGACGAACGGACGAACAGACGAACGAACAAGGGTGAATTTACAAGTCCATCCTCCTTTTGTCGTGGGACCAATAAGAAAGAATACATGCTGTCAGAGTCAAAGACAGACAGATTCGTGTGAGCATTGAATAAGCAAGTATCACTTACTGTGTTTTTATTCTTGTAATCTATGCATCCATTATCAGGAAATCACATAAGGGAAACAGCGTAAATATAGATTGACGGTATAAGACCACATAGGATATTTGCAATCCTCTTCTTTTCCCATGTTTCCACGTCGTTTGACATTTTTAAATCTCGAAGTATCATTCTGTTTTAAAGGTCAATCTGACCTTGCCTGATTTCTTGTTTGGCACATGCGTCAGATATTCTGGCAGACAACCGACGGCAAATGTTTTGCATAACAAAGTTCACCAGTATCGAAAGGAAAAAAATCAATGACGTTCTTAAGTTTTAGCTGAAGTCTTGCAAGACGTTAATCTAACATATAAAGTTATATTATCGGATTTAAAAAATCAGACATAAATAGCAATCCGTCCGATATATCAATGCTTGATTCAAAGTAAATTATTTTTCTTTTCGTTTTTTTTTCTTTCACTGTGTTATTAGAATGAATATATGCATGAAAAAATAATTATTTTGTCTAAGAAAACTATTTGAATAGAAACATTTTCCTTTATTCATCGACAGAGATCAAAATGAAAATATCATTTACTATTATATTGTGTTTTCTTATATATATATATATATATATTTATATATATATATATATATATATATATATATATATATATATATATATTTATTTATTTATTATCTATTATCATTAAAAAAAACAAAAAACAAAAAAAACAATAACAATATATATATATATATATATATATATATATATATATATATATATATATATATATATATATATATAATCTGAGGTTATTGTTTTCCAGAAGTTAAGTAACCAATGAAGTGTAACGAGGTTAATACAAGAGTGCTCAAAACCGAAGTAGAGCAGGATATACTCTTTATTTGTTTTTACATAAGCAGTAATATGTTGCTACACAGTCATGAGCATGTTTTGGTCAGCTAGCTACTAGTAACTAGGGACCTCTTCAGGCGATACAGCTTATATGAAAGCAAACATTTGTATTAAGGATGATTTTTTTTTTTTTTACAAAGGAATCCTTATCCTCGAGTAACCACTTATCTTGATAAGTGGTTACTCGAGGATAAGGATTAATTGGTGTAGGGAGATCAATGAGAAGATATTGCAGTAATCGTTGGTTGTGGAAATTTGGTAAATTAGAATTAAGGAACTTGTTCGCATTGAACTTGAAGACGTCCATATTGTAGTCAGTTGGAAAGCAGGAAACGGACCAAAGTTCCACAGCCATGCAGTTCTGAGAAAGAAGTTTTGTTCATGGAGATTTTTGATTAAATTGGCAAGATCACACACAGATATTTGTATGTCGCATAGCATGTTTTACGACACAGGAGGGAATACGGAGGGGTGGGGCTTGATGGCATAGGGTGGAATTAGCTGCAAAGTTTTTGGCAAAGAGTTTGGCTTTGTCTGATGCTGACGAGATTACCTCAGGTCCATTGGTGATGGTTGGGATAGAGCATACAGAAGTAAAAGTATTATAATGAAAACTTATTTGAAAATATATCATTTGAAATCAAAATTAAAAAGTCTCAACATGATATAAATATATCATTTGAAATCAAGATTAAAAAGTCTCAACATGACATAAATATATCATTTGAAATCAAAATTAAAAAGTCTCAACATAATATACATATATCATTGGAAATCGAAACTAAAAAGTCTCAACAGGATATAAATATATTATTTGAAATCAAAATTAAAAAGTCTCAACATGATATAAATATATCATTTGAAATCAAAATTAAAAAGTCTAAACATGATATAAATATATCATTTGAAATCAAAATTAAAAAGTCTCAACATGATATAAATATATCATTTGAAATCAAAATTAAAAAGTCTCAACATGATATAAATATATCATTTGAAATCAAAACTAAAAAGTCTCAACATAATATAAATATATCATTTGAAATCAAAATTAAAAAGTCTCAACATGATAAAAATATATCATTTGAAATCAAAATTAAAAAGTCTCAACATGACATAAATATATCATTTGAAATCAAAATTAAAAAGTCTCAACATGATATAAATATTTCATTTGAAATCAAAATTAAAAATCTCAACATGATATAAATATATCATTTGAAATTAAAACTAAAAAGTCTCAACATAATATAAATATATCATTTGAAATCAAAATTAAAAAGTCTCAACATGATAAAAATATATCATTTGAAATCAAAACTAAAAAGTCTCAACATGACATAAATATATCATTTGAAATCAAAATTAAAAAGTCTCAACATGATATAAATATTTCATTTGAAATCAAAATTAAAAAGTCTCAACATGATATAAATATATAATTTGAAATCAAAATTAAAAAGTCTCAACATGATATAAATATATCATTTGAAATCAAAACTAAAAAGTCTCAACATAATATAAATATATCATTTAAAATCAAAATTAAAAAGTCTCAACATGATATAAATATATCATTTGAAATCAAAATTAAAAAGTCTCAACATGACATAAATATATCATTTGAAATCAAAATTAAAAAGTCTCAACATGATATAAATATATCATTTGAAATCAAAATTAAAAAGTCTCAACATGATATAAATATATCATTTGAAATCAAAATTAAAAAGTCTCAACATAATATAAATATATCATTTGAAATCAAAATAAAAAAGTCTCAACATGATATAAATATATCATTTGAAATCAAAATTAAAAAGTCTCAACATGATATAAATATATCATTTGAAATCAAAATTAAAAAGTCTCAACATGATATAAATATATCATTTGAAATGAAAACTAAAAAGTCTCAACATAATATAAATATATCATTTGAAATCAAAATTAAAAAGTCTCAACATGACATAAATATTGTAAGAAAAAAAATGTAAGGAAAAATTAAAGATGGCGCCCGACTCTCTCTTTAACACGGTAAGATATCCTCAACACTGCACAAGAAGCAACAGCCACACGATTCCAGCAAATAAATATCAACCCAGCCAACTCAATCGTCACTGCCCCACGTCTTTCCCTTCACCCGCTTTTATCGTCGTTCTAGGCCGGCTAAATTTGCATATTCTGAGAATTCGTGTGACTTTGCGAGACATCATACTTTACAAAAGACGGCGGTCGCCATCTTGGTCCCTCTTTTCTATTTTTGGTCGGTAATGCTGAGCTGGTCTCGAGGTAAGTCTTTTTCCCCTCATCCGTCTCTCCCACGTACCCACACAACACGCAAACACGCGGGCGCTTATCTCCTGGATGCACGTTACACTCCCCCCTGATCTGATGATCACATAGAGAGCACTGGGGGGGGTGGCCTTTTAGTGCGTGTGCTTCTGCGAAGAGGTACATTCACTGTTTCAGATTCGGGCTCTGGATCTGGTTCCGCCTCATCAGATGAAGTATCGCTATCAGTCTCTGGAAGGGGCTCACTGAATCCGTGCATCGGCAGCTCATCGCTAGACGCTTCACTGCTTTCTTCTGTAGTTGTATGACGCACCTCGGTAGCTGGGCGAAGATCTCGCACATGTCGTGGGGTTCCATCGACCAAAACAGACTGCTGGCTAATCACTCCAGATATGTGTCCTCGCTTAAACTTGTCGGTGCACCGATTTCCTGGAGGCCGCACCGCCACTGGATCTCCCACTTCATATCTGTTATATGTTCCCTTGTTGGTTGGCTGCGTAGTGTTGATTCCCTTCACTCCGACTCGGTACGTGTAAATAGCATTCGCAGGTGCGGTTGAAGGGGACGTCCCGTCCTTTGGCGTAATGTTGTACCAATATGTTGCTTCCGCAATAGTACATCGCTTCCTGGCAGCAATTCTCTTGATGCTGCGATGGCTTCTTTCAGCAATGCCATTTCCTGATGGCACATGCGCACATCGCAACCGTAGACGGACGCCCCACTCATCTAACAACTGCCGGACTTGCTGGCTACAAAACACTGCATCATTGTCAGTCAGGAGCTCTTCCGGCGCACCTCGCTCAAAAAAAATGGATGATAGGTGGCGAACAACATTTGCTGAATCCTGTCTGGTCATCTGCCGCCACACCGCAAATCTCGTAGGCCCACAATCAATGAGAGTTAGAAAGGGCTTGCCACTGTAATGGGTAATATCCATGGCCAGCCGCTGCCACACACTCTCAACTTCCAAGCGACCCTTCTGCCATCGCTCTGGTGCAGGATCAATAGACTGGCAAGCCTCACAATTTCTGACGATCTGTCTGACATCCATCTTGGTCACTGCTGGGTATGCACGCCTCACAAAATAAAGGGTCCTCTTGATACCCGGATGTCCGCTCTGTGCATTAATTTTTTGTATTTGACATGGGTCGATTGCAACTGCACAAGATCGAGCAGTAATCTCCATTCCCATCTTTGCGGCTTCATACCATTTGTGAGGTACACGGGTCAGTTGGTCAGCACGATTACAATGTGATGGCACCAGAGTGACGCTCAGTGATAGCCCATACTCAGATATCAGGTTTTTTAGCGTGTCTAGCCTTCTCCGTATTAACATTTCGCTTGCTGCCTTGGTACGGATTCGTGTCCGTCCTGAAAGTGTGTCAGACACCCAGTGGTAGACACAGAGAGAATCTGTGTACAAGGTCAACTTCTTAGACTGCCACTGCAGGGCCAGATTTACCCCCTTTACAACAGCGTCCAGCTCTGCCAGGTTGATATACTGAGAATCTGTTACGGGCCGCAGCCAACACGCATCCTCGAACACGTTTCCTCCTTGCTCCAACGATACTCCCAACGCCAAAGAACTGGCATCAACCCACACACCTACGTTGTCTCCGTTAACACACCACCGCCCACAGGCAGGGTCCTTCTTGTTCACTCTCTCCAGTGTCTCTTTAATCATCAGAGTTAGTAGGACATCATCGGATATGTCATCCCAACCCGTGGTTGTTAAATTTGCTCTGCGTTTAATCACACCAACAGCTGCGCGGAGCCAGCCACAGACCGGTAAGTGACCAACAAGTTTTCCACACCAAGAAAAAACGGTCCGCCTTGTAACAAGGTTGGGGATGCTTGGAATTTCACTGCCACGCCTCCATTGTAGGGTGCCATCCTCTTCATAAACATCCAATCCCAATACACGTGCTCCTTCCCTTAAACGTTCGGGATTCTTGCATTCCAGACCAAACTGAGCAAACTTTTCTTTGACACACGACGCAGACTGTACATCTTCATTGACGTATACGTCATCAATGTAAGCTGACGTTGAGTCCCTCATGGGCTTTTCTTGGGACAATACTGTGTTGACAATAGTCTTCATGATCTGTGGTGCCACATTTAGGCCGAAGCCAAGGCGTGTAAGGCAGTACCTCTGCCCCTGGAACCAAACTGTCTGGAACGGCCACAACGTCTCATCAACTCGCACCTGTAAATAGGCTTTTCGTAAATCCAATATTGAGACATTAGTGCCTTGTTCAAATTTTGCTCGGGGAGCAGGGCGGCGCTGACGTCCTCTCCCCTGATACGTTTCCCGCACAGTTTTGGGCTAGATGCCCCAAACCGCCACACTTAAAACAGCGCACACGCCCCCTGTTGGTGCAATTCCTTGCAAAATGTCCGCGTCGGCCGCAGCGAAAACATTTCCCATTGCTTGCAGGGTTCTGATTCGAAATCTCCCGAGCGCCAATCTGGCCTGTCTGTGTCGCCATCACAACTGGTTCCCCCAGGTCCTCCTCATCTTTGATGATGGCTCGAGCACGTTCCATCAAGTGTTCCATGGTCGTTGTTGAAACGCTGGTTGAGGCTCTCAGTAGCTGCTTCACCCGAGTGGGAAGGCCCGCCACAAACGCGTACGCGAGCGTCCGCTCCGACACCCCTCCACCGAACAGAACTGCGAGTTTCTTTAACTCAGCGAAGAAAACGTCCACGCTTTCCTCCGGTAGAAGTTTTCGGGAAGCAAATTTTTCATAGGCCGTACAAGGATCCATGGCAAATGCCTTGTACAGCGCAGCTTTAATTGCGGTGACATCTCCCTTTTCGGCAGCACTGAGTTGCTGATATACACTCAAGGCACCCCCAGCCAATCTCAGGGGAATTACAGTGTGTACCCTTTTCACCTCACAAAGGTCGCACGTCAGCTCGACCCTTTCAACCCAGTCGACGATGGACGTGGACCCGTCAAACTCGGGTATGAGCTTTAAGTCAAATTTCGACTCGGTCATAGTCCTAGAGGCCAAATGGCCGAGATAGCTTGTAAGAAAAAAAATGTAAGGAAAAATTAAAGATGGCGCCCGACTCTCTCTTTAACACGGTAAGATATCCTCAACACTGCACAAGAAGCAACAGCCACACGATTCCAGCAAATAAATATCAACCCAGCCAACTCAATCGTCACTGCCACACGTCTTTCCCCTCACCCGCTTTTATCGTCGTTCTAGGCCGGCTAAATTTGCATATTCCGAGAATTCGTGTGACTTTGCGAGACATCATACTTTACAAAAGACGGCGGTCGCCATCTTGGTCACTCTTTTCTATTTTTGGTCGGTAATGCTGAGCTGGTCTCGAGGTAAGTCTTTTTCCCCTCATCCGTCTCTCCCACGTACCCACACAACACGCAAACACGCGGGCGCTTATCTCCTGGATGCACGTTACAAATATATCATTTGAAATCAAAATTAAAAAGTCTCAACATGATATAAATATATCATTTGAAATCAAAATTAAAAAGTCTCAACATAATATAAATATATCATTTGAAATCAAAACTAAAAAGTCTCAACATAATATAAATATATCATTTGAAATCAAAATTAAAAAGTCTCAACATAATATAAATATATCATTTGAAATCAAAATTAAAAAGTTTCAACATGACATAAATATATCATTTGAAATCAAAATTAAAAAGTCTCAACATGATATAAATATATAATTTGAAATCAAAATTAAAAAGTCTCAACATGACATAAATATATCATTTGAAATCAAAATTAAAAAGTCTCAACATGATATAAATATATCATTTGAAATCAAAATTAAAAAGTCTCAACATGATATAAATATATCATTTGAAATCAAAATTAAAAAGTCTGAACATAATATAAATATATCATTTGAAATCAAAATTAAAAAGTCTCAACATGGTATAAATATATCATTTGAAATCAAAATTAAAAAGTCTCAACATGATATAAATATATCATTTGAAATCAAACTTAAAAAGTCTCAACAAAAATGCAATCAGTTGAAATGTCTAGTTGCTCTGTAACCTTGCATTTTGAAAAAATGTACACAGACACACAAACATAGTGAGTTTTATAAATTAGATTTAAAAGTACATGGAGACTTTCTGCTAAATCCACCATCTCACCTAAATAAATGAAAATTTACCTCTTTTAGTCGATTTCAGAATCTGAATTGGAATCAGTTATTGTATTGGAATCAAGACAAATATCAGAATCGCCCTATCACTAGTTGTGAACTGCTTATGTTTCATTGTCACTCTTCTTTGATATGAACGATGAGATTTGTTTCACTTTGAATTATTAAAAAGACATGAAACTAATTGTAAAATGACACCTTATTGCAAAGCAAACACTTGGCAACAAATTAATATCATAGTGATGACAAATTTATATTCTGATTGGCTGATGTATTTTTTTTTCTCTGCCTGACAGTTTTAAGATTAGAATTCTTGATATTTTCTTTTCTTTTAATGATGAATCCCCACTCATCAAGGCCAAAAGTCACTCAAGGATAAGGGTTAATGGTTTGTGTCAGGTGGATGATGAGACGTACATATTGAGAATTGCAGACTATTCCAGATTGAAGACGAGGACTTCCGAACCCATTTCAACAGTAACAAGTGGACGGCAGAGTGGCGATGGACTGCAACAACTAGGAACTCGTGATTTCTGGAAAATCTGCAACAGTGTGGTAAATAATGGAAATCAACAATACTCCCACTCTCCAACAATCATGAGGTTGTTTGCACAGCATTTGAGAAAGCTAACATGCCTGCCCGTCAGTTTGCCTCAAACTCTATCTTGGACCCAGCAAGCCATTCCCTCCCTGATTTTCCCCTGCAGACAGAAACCACACTAGATGATCTGAAAATCACTCCTTCTCAAGTACATGATATCATAAAAAACCTAGACACCTCAAAAGCATATGGACCTGATGTCATCCCGGCTGTGCTATTAAAAAAATGCTCCGTTGAAGTTGCTCCAGTTCTCTCTAAACTCTTGAACAAATGCCTTAACGAATCTTGCTCTCCTGGCTGCTAGAAAACTGCTTCTGTGGTACCAATTTATAAAAATTCTGGCGAAAGAACTGACCCATTAAATTATCGCCCAATTAGCCTCCTCCCTCTTTTAGCCAAAATATTTGAGACCTTAATCAAGCTCTAGTCCACCACCTTACAGCTGCTAAACTTCTGTCTGACTACCAATATGGATTTAGGCAAGCCTGTTTTAATGCAGATTAAATGAGAGAAGAATCCAGGTTGTCCTCAATGGGCGTACATAAAAAAAATTTGATATAAATGCGGGTGTA
Source organism: Euprymna scolopes (assembly GCF_053919585.1). Taxonomy (NCBI): domain Eukaryota; kingdom Metazoa; phylum Mollusca; class Cephalopoda; order Sepiida; family Sepiolidae; genus Euprymna; species Euprymna scolopes. The sequence goes on from NC_136482.1 coordinate 33,845,333, forward strand.
CCCCAGGGATCGATCTTTGGACCTTTGTTGTTTCTGATATTTATAAATGACTTACCTGATAAAATTGTCTCTGTATATTTGCCGGCGACACTACGTTCTATAGCATGCATGTGGGTAAAACTAATGAGGGCATATTTAAGGTAATGGCGGAAACCCTAGAGAAAGATCTTCAGTCTGTAGTGGAATGGGGTCAAAAATGGATGGTAACGTTCAATGCTGCCAAGACAATGCTCATTTCCTTTAATAATTACATGAAACCTTACCAACCACCAATAGCTATGGCTAAAGATACATTACTTTAAAGTACTTCATTCAAGCTTCTTGGCTTAACGTTCATAACAAACATGAGTTGGAATAGATACATCGAGATCATTGCCAAGATTGCAGTGAAGAAGATGGGCTCTCTCTACCGTGCTAGAAAGTTACTTATGCCTGAAAGTATCCTGTACCTCTACAAAGCCACCATTCACCCATGTATGGAGTACTGCTGTCACATTTATACTGGTGCATCTGCTACTAGTCTCTTGTCCTGGACAGGGTTCAAAAGATAGTCACCAAACTGTCGTCTAAGCTTCAGCCCCTGTCCCATCGACAAAAGGTTGCATTCCTCTGCCTGTTCTACAAGTATTTTGATGGTGAATACTCTGACGAACTGCAAACCCTTGTGCCCCCTCGACGAAAATACCTTCGACAAACCCAACAAGCAGCAAAATCCCACCCCTACACAGTAAAGATCCCTAAATGTAAGAAGGCCTTCTACTCTAATAGCTTCTTCCTCAGAACTGCTAGACTTTGGAATTCTCTTCCAGTTTCTTGCTTCCCCAACTGTACTGACATGCAGAAGTTCAAGTGTAATGTGAACAGACATCTTGCTGCTAAACTCCCTACATAGTACCCCTGCAATTTAGGCCCCTGATAGTAGCCCTCTACATCAAAGTGGCAATGTGCCTTGTTTGGGGTGAAAATGTATTAAAAAAAACAAAAAAAAACGCCCATACTAACAAATCAGGTTCGGTGTTACGAGGACATGTTAAGAGAAGAGGTGAAACCGGAGTTCAAGAGTGAACTTCAGAGGTGGATATACGAAAAGATTTTGATTTCATGGTCAGGGAAGGTTGAGGGAGTCAAGAATAAAGTCAGACCAGTGTTGGACTTCCGAGAGTTAAATAAGTATGTGGCCTGTCGCACCAAAGAGGGAATTGACATATGTGAAGAAGTTACAAGAGAATGGAGGAAAATGAAGAGAGCCACGAAAATCATAGAAATGTAGAAGAGAGATTGTGGAGGTATCAATTTTTCAAGTATAAAGGTTGAGTTTACTGCTTGACCAGGATGGGGTTCGTACTAAAGTCCGCACGAAAGATCATGACGGCAGTACTCAAGAGTTTGTTGGCTAAAAACCAAGTGGTTAACAGAGCCATCTGCTCTTATATCGACGATATGGACAAGACGGAGGTAACCACAGAGGGAGTTAGAGGACATGTCAACGCATATGAATTGACTGCAAAACTGATGGACACTCTAGAAGACGGAATGACTCTGGGATTGAAACTGTGACGGAATAAGCAAGGAAAACTGGTATTTGGGCGAGGAAGTAAGATTCCCAAGGTCCAAGATGGCCTAACCAAGCAAGAGCTTTTTTCAGTGTGCAAGAAACTGGTGGGTCACTACCCCATAGTTGGATGACTGCGGATTGTGTGCAGCTTCATCAAAAGGCAGACCAATGGGGGCCAATGAGAGGAACAAGTAGACCCTGAAGTGTTTTGTACGATTCAGGAAGTCATTTCGAATGTCAAGAAGGAGAATCCTGTGAAGGGAGAATGGCACATAGGGAGGAGCAAGGAAGGCGTAATTTGGTGCGATGCTAGCAGCCTGGCACTGGGGGCTGTGTTGAAAATAAGGGAAGTAATGGCAGTAGATGCTGCTTGGCTCTACAAGAAAAATGATTATGCCAACATCAATATTGCAGAGCTTGATGTTACAATGAAGGGCATCAATTTAGCTTTGAAGTGGGGCCTGCAAGTAGTGGAAATCAGAACAAACTCTGCGACAGTGGCATCATGAATCGTCGGTAGCATCGGGGGACAGGAGAATCAAGACGAAGGGGCAGTATGAATGGCGACATCCACTGGTCAGGATGGAACGAGAAGCACAGGGGCAAGCAAAGATCGGAGTGGGTGAGAAAGTGTGGGTGAAACTACCTAATGCTTGCTGCACAATACGATGGGGCCGGGGAAACATGACTGATGTGCTGTCTCAGAATAAAGTGGTTGTAGATGGATTGCAACGTCACATGCTGAACGTATGGAGGATTTCACTGGCGTCAGATGATGTAGAAGAAGTTCCTCAAAAAGATACAAATTAACATACCAGCTTGCATAAAAAGCCTCCGTTTTTTTTTCTCTGGAACCACAATTGGATAGTAACTCAGTGGAGAAGGTAACACAAAGCTCTGATCTAAAAACCTTAAGCTATTTCAGCAGTGTTTCTTCAGAAGAAAAAAAAAACATGGGCAATAGAGTGAAGATAAGTGGTGACGTGAAGCTTGATCTAAAAACCCCACCACTCAGAGACAGAATTTTCATTGATCCTGTGTGACGTCACAACCCAAACGAAAATAGCTGCCCAGAAAGGATTTGCAGTAATCTGATAGACCGAAATATCTAGATGAAGTAGAAGCTTTACAGTACAGTACAAAATATGATATATCTCCAAAAATAAAAAGTAAAACCATACAAAAACTGTTGAACTGTGAAACTGGTAAAACTAAACAGGAAAACCATGTACAAAAATAAATATATTGGACTTAAGGAGTCAGAGTCGGATAAAAATTCCGATTCTGATTCCGACTCTGACTCCAACTCCGACTCCTAGAAATCTGACTCTGACTCCGATTCTGATTCCAGTTAAAACCTCTGACTCTGCAACTCTGGTTAGCCTGTGCTCATTTCATCAGCCTTCACCCGGTAGAAGTAGTAAGTAATTTGCAGTTGTATTCTTAGTATCACCTGCACTGAAAATGGAACATTTTATGTCACTTACAACTGAATTTTATGTCATTGATCCTTGTGGACTTGTTGAACTCAGGAATCTACACAGAATTTCAAACAGAACACTTTATCCAAGGGGTAGCATACTTTCATCTGTCAGAATGTTTGACTTATTGAAAATATCTAGGTGTGCTTGAACTGTTATAAAACAAAAGTATTATTTTTGTTGGAATCTTTTGAGATGAGTAATTTGTGTATTCATTACTTTTTGTAGACTGTTATCTTCAGTTGTTGTTTCACCACGTTTCGGCCTATTCATCCTCTGACCTTCTTCAGGTCTTGTGATGTGGTTAAAACAAAGACTGTTGTACATTCATGACTGAAACTTGGTCGATAAGTCAGGAAGAAACCAAAATTTGTTTGTACCAAATATGACTGGATTGCAGAAAGTATCGGGAATTTTATTAACGATTCCAGATGTGGGATTTGGGAAATGGGGGAGGGGGTCACCCTCTATATTTTACATATTTACATCAATGTTCATTTCTGATTTTGTAGTACTCATCATCATCATCATCATCATCATCATCAGCATCAGCAGCAGCAGCAGCAGCAGCAGCAGCAGTGTCCATTTTACATGCTAATATATGTGTTGGATAGTTTTTAGAAATTGACTTCCAAACCAACCTCTCTCTGGTCAGGTGTTATTTAAACCCCTTTTTCTCAAATCAATTTTTATCATTTCTTCCCATGTTTTCCTACTGTTAACCGAATCTACTAAACCAAAAACTTAGACTGCTAAGGAGAGCTGGAGAAATCTGATTTTTCATAAACAAATGTTTGTAGAGATTATTATTAAACTGGTTTAGTAAGATCATTTGAATCGTCTAAACTATAAAAATTGATTTTTTTCAATGCATCTAGAGGCCTTCACTCTTCTCACAAGCAAGCAGACATTTTTAAAAGTAAATCCGTCCTGGATGCAATAAAGGAATATTATTAAGTGAATTACAGAATGTTTGAGCAACAGGAGAATTGCCAAGATTTTAAATATATTTGTCTGTGTCCATAGATCAGTTATTCTGAAGAGGGAGAAGTTGAGTATGTTTAAATATTTTCCATTTTTAACTTTTATAGAAAATAGCAACATGCATAATTGTTTGATGACACAAGCACCAATCAGACTCCAGGGTATATTAATTTTAACCAAAACTTGAATTTACATATTTAGCCATTTATTTCTCACATAAAAGACTTGTCTTAAACAAATCTGAGAGAGTCATAATAAAACATGATAAATAAAATCAGGAGAAGATAACAAATATAATTACTAATGGGACAGTCCATATTAATAGCTCTTAAACACAATTGAAATGAACATGAATTGCCAGGGCAAACTATTTATAGAGATGTGCATGGGCATTGTAAATGTAAATATGACTTACTTTAACATAATCTGAAAAATATTCTGGAAACTTACACTGCAATGAATAGAATATGGCAATTCTAAAATATCCGCCCGAGAGACTTGTTTAAATTGTGAATAGAACTGTAGTTATTGATGAAAGATTCCCTAAATGCAGAAGAAACAAATATGAATTACCAGAGCAAACAATTGATAAAAATATGCATGGGCGTTGTAAAAGTAGATACAAGTTACTTTAATATTATTTGGCAGTTATTCTGAGAACCAATCCTGCCATTATTAGAATAGGACTTTGATAAGATGGCTAGCTATTACACACTAGGCAGAGAGAACTTCCAGAGATCAACAAAAGAAGACATTCTCTCCATGGTCAGTTTAATATCTGAGCAATGCTATTCTCCACTAGAAGATATACTGATGCAAAACTTTTCGATAGTCCACCTTTCTTATTACTTCTTTCACTGTGACAGTTTTAATTTTTGATAACCTACTCCTAACGGTGTGCATCATTCAACTAAATATGTTATTTATAGAAAGACTGATGAAAAGGCATAAGGCCTGAGACATGTCACTTACTTCTATGAAAGTGTTTTTCACTCATCGGTGTACCTTGAAAATCTGGCCTTGCTATATTACATTCCAACCAGATACAACAAGATAAGTTACTTTTCTGCCAAACTGGATATATTTTTTGTGTTTTTATTCAATATAACATATTTATTCAGCTCGAAAAACATACAGTGTTTACCGATGTATTCAAAAATTCAAGATGGCGTCTCACGCCCTCTTTAACACCGTAAGTATGGAAAAAGGTGTTATAAATAAAAAACTATACAAAATACTATTAAAACCCCGCCGAATATATGTCAACCTATGTCACGGTAACATATATTGAGCGAGTTTTTAACAGTATTTTATCCGGTTTTTTATTTATAACATCTTTTCCCACATTTACCGTGTTAAAGAGAGAATATGACGCCATCTTGAATGTTCCAATACATCGGTAAACACTGTATGCTTTTCGAGCTGAATAAACATGTTACATTGAATAAAAACACGAAAAATATATCCAGTTTGGTAGAAAAGTAACTTATCTTGCCTTTGATAACATTTATTTGTTATATATTTGTTTTTTTGACAACTTTTTCGAATCTATGTGTACAGTAATACAAACCCAAATATTTTAATGAAATACTAGCATGACCTGTGGAAATTCCATAGGGGACTCATTCATATGTAATATATTGATGTTGGCATTCTGTAGATGTAGATGTGTAAATGGAGACGTTTTTTTTTGTTAAAACTGCAAAAGTATTTATCTAAGCTAGCACGAACGCCCAGCAAAGCCTGGTTGTAAAGTATGCTTGAATATGATATTTTAATACTTGCAGATTTCGTACATATTATTATAGAGTTAATGTTCTATCGATTTTTATATATTATAAAGTTGCGATTTCAAAAATAAAAACATCTAAATGACTTGGGTTCATCAGCTTGAATTGAAACTGAATTCCAAACTTATGAATATAGAAGTTTAGTTCCTTCAGCTTTAATTGAAACCGAAACCAAAACTTATGAAAAATTTTTGATAAAATTATTTATAAAAAAAATAGATTACTAAGGTGCCATCAGCTAAAATCGAAACTGAAACCAAAACTTATGAAGAATTCTTGGTAAAATTATTTATTACAAGAAATGGAAGCACATAACAATTAAATAACACGGATGTAAGTGTGACACCGAAAATAACACGCATGGTATCGTATTAATATATAGATACCAGCAGTTGATCTATATTTTATTAGTTTACTTTTGAAAGATCTCATCACAGTATGACTACATTAGAATGTTTGGTTAGACATAGTTGCCGAATGTAAAGAAATTCGTTTGAAAACTTGTTATTCTGAATCCATTTCTATTATGACGCTTATTTATTTTTTATGGAAATCACTCCAGACAAAGCTGATGTAAGGAGCTAAAAAGATAAAAAAAAGAAAAAATACCACTTTAAGATTAAAAACTAGCAAACAATAAATGTTATGCAGATACTAACTCAGAAGGCAGCAATTTTTTCCTCTTTTTCAGAAATATCGCTGATGGAATGTGAGGACTAAAAGACAAAATAAGGAAAACGAGAGTCATGAGTTTGTCGGTAGTAAACCCAATGCCTGCTTTCTATTCTTCATACTAATTTTTTCAATGAAAAAAAAAACACTTTCCAGATTGTGCTGACCTACATTTTCATATGTTTTAAATATACAATTCAGGTACACTAGCGACTGCAGAGCACTTTTTATGAGGGAGGTGATGTGTCTTGGACGTTGTGTCCTTTCATTGAAGGACTTTGTTTTCCTTTTATTTGGTGATTTCTTTTGTTACAAATTATTATAGGAATCGGTTTTACAGTTTACTTCAAGATTAGCTTTCTTTGCAACGAAAAATTAAATTGCAGCTGACTTCCTTTAGAGGAGTACCATGATTAATCTCGACTATTATATAAAAGTCACTTTGTGCGTGTGTGCGTGTGAGTTCCTTTCTTACAGGTTCCGAAACAGCTGAGTGAATCATCTGCTAATTTCACACAAAGGCAATTTATATGTCTGGCTGTGTTCTTAAATATGTTTTGTACATAAATTCATCCAATAAGATTTAAAAAAAAAACAAGACTTAAAATAACTTTCTCTCTTAGAGAAGAAGTTTTACAGGGGAATATTTTACATTACACTGGCCAAGGGTTAATTCGTTGTTTTTGTTTTACGGCATATCAACCCTTTTCAGGTTATTTAATGCCAAATCCAGTGATTTTGAAGAAAATTTTTTAATAGAATATATATATTTTTTTTCAAGTCGGTTCCTATTTAACCCATAGTTGGGACCCTAACAAGTGCTACCACTCCGGGTCAGAGTGGACCTGGGAGCAATGGAAATTAAAGGGTGGCTCCACACTCCCCAAAACCCACAAGCTAGGGCCTCACCATCAGATATAGTTTAAAGTCATATCCAAGATCTTCCCTTTTTCTGGGAGCTTTCCAACACTACAATAATTGATCATCAATTTGCTCTTGGTAACATTCACTCAAGATCACAGTGTAATATCTGTTCTGATGATACACTTCACCTTATCTATCCTCGGTCAGTGGAGGAGAAATCCTTCATGGCTGAGACAATTTTTATTTTAGTGTCCCTTTTGGGGGAGCTGGATTTTCCCCACATTAAAAACCGACCTTGTGTCTATCTTTGGACTCGTGGGGAGGTAAGTAAATATGAACATTCACTACCAAACCTTTATTAAAAAGATGAAAATAATTATTATGCACAAAAAACATGGGAAAAAGATAATAATTTTATTAACAAAAACAATGAAAATATTTTATTAAAACTTAATTCCTAACTATATTTCCCAATAGTTACGTTTATGATATATAAATGTTTTCGTAATTGCTGTTGATATTTTATTCATTTCATTATTCCTTTTATATGAAGTACTTAATAACAACAAAAATGGTTGCTACAATTTTACTATAACGAATCTAAGGGAGATAACTCTGTTTTATCTCTTCGTTCTTCTAACTAAAATATGTTATTTTCTTTCAAATATTAAAAACACAAGCATGCATGGTCCTCCCTGAGTGCACAGTGAACGATGCATAAAAAATGACTAAGTTTAGCATTTGCCCCTACCCCCATTTAGCCCTCAAAGTCCCCAGCGGACGTCAAATCCTGGTGAAAATGAACAAACGGTGCAGTTTTAGACCGTAATATATGTAAATTTGAGTTCTTCTGCACTGTGCTAAAAAAGAAATGACTAAGTCCATCATTTGCCATAAAAGAACAAAATTATATAGAAATCAGTTCGTTAAAACTTTTCAGAAAGTTTTATAAAAATCCAAGACATCAATTTTTTTTTTAATAAGCACAAAAGTGTAAATTTTAGCCATTTTAACCTGTGCCTATGGGGCAACTGGAGTTTTCTCAGAAAATTTGTTCTGTTACTTTTTTACTCATATCATGTTTAATGTTTGTGCAAAATTTCAGAAAATTCCAAGGCGTAGTTATTGAGAAAAGTGTGGACAGACGCACAGACAAGGGCGAATCCTCCTTTTGTCAGGGAACAAAAAAAAAATAAATAAATAAAATAATTATCAATGGATGCAAGTTTCATCGCTATACAACTAATAAGAGTGTCTGAACGCAGCGAGAAAGTGATGTATTTTGTAATAGTGGAGATTGGCTCAGTGGTAGAGATCAGGCATCAGACTCTGGGGTCCTGGTTTTGTATTTTGCTAGGTTTGGAACGCTAATGAGTTGTATAATGATGAAATACATGTCTATGGATAATTATGTTTAAAAAAATATTGCTCCCAATCTGGGGCATCATATTTGTGAGGGAAAATTATTCCTGATTGACATTTAGGTAGAGTGTTTTCCATTCCAACCTATTACAGGTAAAATGTTGGACAGCTTTAAAAAATTCATTGAAACTAACCTATCTCTGGCCAAGTCTTTATTTTCCCTTTCCTTTAAAGTTAATTTTATCACTTTCTTCAATATTTTCTTTGACTTTATCTGTGAACTGGACTTGCTTGCTTAACTGTTCTACATCAAATGCAAAAACTTTCATCTATTTTATCAATGTGACCATACTATTAAAGTCTCCTGTTCTATACACATCTCCTTATACTGTTCAGATTTAATCTTCGAGTTCATCAGAACTAAGTGTGTTTTTAAGATTCATATTAAACATCAATTGTATCATTCTCATATGATCTATCTCTTTGCAACTCACGTCCTCAACCTCTTAGGGCCAGATTTCATTGCAATACATCATCACACATGTCTGACAGATTCTTCCCTTTATTGATAATTTACTCCATCCACGCATAGCTCTTGCAATCATACTAACACCTACACAACTATTGCTATAAACAAACAAAAAAAGAAACAGTGATATGTTCACAATCTATTTTTCTTTTACACAAGTTCCTTTTCTTTTTACTGTACTAACAAGTCACCGCTTATGAAGCCCCAAGTACCACTCGAGGACAAGTGTAAAATGGTCAGTGATGCAACACTATGAAGATTGATAATGATATTTGATGCCGATTATCAGAGAAATGGGCAACAAGAATTTGTTGATACTGGACTTGAAGACGACCGTAGTGTAGCCAGCTGGGAAGCAGATCCATGGAAGTGTGGTCAACAGACAGGTAGTTTTGGGAAAGAAATTTCCATTCTGTTTAGATTTAAGTTCACAAAGAAATGGAAAATTATTTACAGTGGCTGTAGCAAGAGGAATATTTGAAGCTCAGTCGGGCAACTACTTTGAGAATAATGATAGAGTAGAGCATGACTAATAAATTCTGTTCTATGAAAAAGAGGACATCTTCCACTAGATATCGAAGTCAATTTTGTACTCTGTCAAGGCGACACTTCTCCAAATGCAGTGATTTTTTACTTTGTCTAATCAGAATATTTTGTATGGGAAGCACTTTTTGTCCCATTTCCCCAGATTTTGTTTTAGTCAGTGTTTTTCCGACAAACTGAAGAATTGGTTATGTTCATGTCTTATACTAAAATCAAGACTTGACGAAATCAAGATAAGTGGACTCACATCCGACCAATATTATGGATAGTTTTGTATTTTTGTCTAAGTAACCTTTTATTCACTAATACATAAACCTAACAGTGATAATAAACGGAGAAAATAAATTTAATGTTCCAAATCACAAATGGAAATGTATAAAATGTAAAAACTCACTCAACAATATATGCAACCTGGGTCTACCATGCGATTACACACACACACACACACACACACACACACACACACACACGTTTCTATCCAGAATGCTCCTTTTTGGAGAACTAAAAAAAAAAAAAACGACCTGAAGGGGAGGCAAATGTATATATATATATATATATATATATGCCACCAAGAAGACCTGATATGGCTCAGAGTTGATTAAGGATCAATGAATGACACACTTCTAATACTTCTATTGTCATCAAAATTGATTACTTGTCTGCTCTAATCAGGGACCCACCGTGGTGCACCAAAAAGGAAACTCACATACTTCCCTGTAGTGACAGTCCACAATACATTGTAGTCTATATTGCACTGCAGAGAACTTGCTGTTGATTTTATGAAATTATATTTTATACAATATCTTGAATTAAAGTTTAGGATGCCAATATCAAGTATCATGATTCGATTGTGCTTTAAACAGAAATATTCATTTTGAATGTGCCCATTTTATCAAAGAACTTACATTTAATTTTACATGCTGGGCCTTTCTGCTTGTGTGGTGATAAAGCTTTTAAAATGCGCTTGTAGTGTTAGGATGCATACAAGTGTTAACTTTGGTCAAAATCAAACTGTTCTTGTTTTGATTGAATTATTTTGATTATCGATTTTCAATACCGATCAGATGCATTTCAATACAAACCTTATTTCAGAACATTCACAGGCATATAAACTACATTTGTGTGAAATTTCATGAAAATTAGCCCAGCCATTTTGGAATCCATAGGAAATTGGCTTACACATACACAGTCTTTTATATATATATATAAATATATATATATATATACATACATGAATACATATTATTCCAACTATTATAAAATTTAATATGTATATTTATATATAGGATATATTTATATAGTTTATTTATAAGTATTATATGTATATTTATATATAGTATACTTATAAGTGTATATAGTATATTTATAAGTATTATAAAATACTTATAAATATACTAGCAGGCCACTTGGCGTTGCCTGGTCATAAAATACGCTCAAATATGATATTTTAATTTATGCAGATTGCGTATTTATGGAGCCAATTCTCTATCGATTATTATATTGCACCCAATATATAGTAGTGATTTTAAAAGTTTAGAAAAAAAAAGTGACTTGGATGCCATCAGCTAGAATCCAAATTAAAACATAACTCTCCAGTCTTATTCGCTACCTTCTTAAATTCATATGCATATAAAAACTTTAAAAGTTAATAAAGTTAAATGTATATTTGCGCATGCACAGAAGATACACATTTAGTTGAGTTATGCCAGCCAAGTTAAAATTTTGACCCCATAACAGCTATTTTTACTGGCTAAAAAACAAATCAAATCTGTACCACAGGTCCAAATCCTCTATATATCAAGCTTCAAGTTTGTAGATAAAAAATTGACAGAGTAGTTTGGTAGAGACTGTTTCACATGCACACACACACACACACACACACACACACATACACATTCACTTTTATATTTATTTATATTAAGATTTTCAAAGCTATTCTCTGATGAGAAGAAATTTTGTCTTTGAAAAAATCTAGATGTAAAGGACACTTACGGATATATACTCTGCCTTCTGCATTTTCAGAAAATTTAATAGATTTTTTAGTTCATTAAAAACGGGCATTGATTTAGAATGAATTATTTATGCCAAATTGATGGTTAAATATGGTTAAATCTGTGCTCATTTTTGTATAAAAAATACTAATCCCTGTAGCCAATTCTACCCTTTGCGACCAAGGCCACCAACCCCCAATATTTCCTCCTGTATCAGAAAACACACTATGTGATATACAAATATCTGTATGCGATGTTGCCAAGCTAATCAAAAACCTTGATTCCAGTAAAGCAACTGGCCCTGACGGTATTCTAATTATAGTACTCAAAAAACTTCAACCAGAACTAGCACCCATACTTACAAAACTGTTTAAACGTTGACTTAAGGAGAATTGCTTCCCATCACCCTGGAAAATCTCATCAGTATGCCCTGTATTTAAGAATTCAGGTGATCGTTCATCCCCCTCTCAGTACAGGCCAATAAGTCTCCTGTGCGTCATGAGTAAGTTGCTGGAATCTGTGTTAAATACAGAAGTAATCAACCATCTCAGCAAAAATAACCTTCTTAGTGACATGCAATATGGTTTCCGTTCTGCTAGATCTACAGCATATGTGCTTACAGTTATATCTCATAGGATTAGCGAATCTCTCGACAGAGGCAACCTTTATAGGGCAATTGCTCTTGACATATCAAAGGCCTTTGACAGGGTATGGCATAAAGGTTTACTTCACAAGATCTCCAGCTATGGTATAGCTGGAAATGTCTTCTCAATTATTAAATCATTTCTCTCTGATAGGTTCATAAGAGTAGTAGTTGATGGGAAAAAATCAGAAGCTCACAGTATAAATGCTGGAGTCCCTCAGGGGTCCATCTTGGGCCCAACTCTTTTCCTGATCTACATTAATGATCTTCCAAATCACATCCTTACATCATTCGTAGATATTTTTGCTGATGACACTACCATCTATGGTAGCACATCTAAGACAGTAAACGACCAAATTCTCTCCGATTCTCTCTCCTCTGATCTTGATCACATTGTACAATGGGGAAAGGAGTGGCTGGTTACTTTTAATGCATCTAAAACCAAGCTTCTATCTTTACATCATCAACGTTCTGATCCCCATCTGGCATCAATTAAAATGAATGTCTCTCGTCTTTGGGAGGCCTCAAGTTTTGACAGGCTTCTGGGCTTGACCTTTACTCCTGATCTTAAATGGAATATGTACATCAAATCTGTTGCCAAGGCCGCTGGAAAAATGGTCGGATCCTTCTATCGACCCAGTAGATATCTCACTGCTGATGCAATTCTCTATCTATATAAGAGCCAGATACGTCCAAGGATGGAATACTGTTGCCACATCTGGGCAGGAGCTGCTAGAAAAGACTTATCCTGCCTTGATAGGGTTCAAAATAGTCTTCATGGCCTGGTGGGAGATGTCCTTTTCTCTTCGCTGCAACCTCTATCTCACAGAAGAGATGTTGCGAGTTTGTCTCTGCTTTATTGTTATTTTCATGGAAAGTGTTCAACTGAGCTTCAATCTATGGTTCTCCCTCGCCAAACTTTTACAAGAAACACTAGACTAGCTGAAAACACTATCAATAATTCCCCCCACTCTTTATCTGTGCCTAAACCTAAACATAGATTCCATGATCAAAGCTTCTTTCTTAGAACTGCACGCCTGTGGAATTGTCTTCCGTTTTCCTGCTTTCCAGCTGTCTATAATATGGTTGTCTTCAAGTCCAACGTGAACAAGTTTCTGATGAGCCGTTCCACTTAAGTTAACAAATTTACCAAACTTCCATTACTATCGATTACTATATTGTCCTTTTGACTACTGTACACTCTTTAACCCTTATCCTTGAGTGGCCTATCGGCCTTGATAAGTGGTGACGCCTATGTAAAAAAAACAAAAAAAACTGTACATCGAATGAATACGATATTTAGTTTGCTGCAACTTATCATGACAAAGGTTCATCTGAAATTTCAGCCAAATTGATACAGTAGCTTCTGAGTAAAAATGAAACAAATAAACTAACAAAAATAACAGAAATTGTGTAAGTATTCAAATTTACATTTGCCTATTTTCACTCTTACTTAACTAATGTGATTATATGATGATGGCAGCAAATTCGTTCTCGAATATTACCATTACTTGATAAAGCACTAAAAAAATAAAAACATGAAGACAGATCAGTGATGAGCCGCACGAAAGTGGCTTTTAAACCCTGCCAAACTCTGGCATTCTTTGGCACACATGGTGCAGACATGTGCGCCCCTAGCAGCATGTGCTTGATGGTCACTTCTATGAACATTCAAATATCGTTTCAAACCGCCTGCTGTTTTGCACGTCCACCCGCAGTTAACACATGTTAGATCTGGCAACACAAGACCGTTTTGTGACTCATTGTGCTGATGAGCAGTCTGGTAGCTTATCGGCCCAGCTCTGCTCAGACATAATCTTCTGTACGCCTCACACTCCAGACAATTTGGTAACTCAGCTCATCAACTGCTTCTTGCACATTCCCTTTCCAAATATCACGCTTCAGTTGTTCATACTGGGTTCGATCAGCCTCAAACTTTCCCACACCTCCCCGCAAAGCCCTTCTCCACTCTCCATGATCCAAAGCAAAACTCCCAGGTTCTCTCATTTTTTTAAGGTGGACATCAAACAATCCTTGAACCGCATTTTAGGCTTTTGAGCCAGATGTCTTCCCTCGGTAAGCTCTAAAGGAGTTGTTTGGGAAGTCGATTGTCTGATATCCTTACCAAATGATCACTCCATCTCAGTCTATGTTTGATAATAAGAGCTTCAATGCTTAGACATTGGGTTCGTTCAAGAACCTCAACATCACTGACATATATTTGCCAGCACACACCTAAGATTCGCCGTAGGCACACCTGGTGAAACCGCTCGAGACATCTCAAATGCTTCCTGTATATTTAGTTGTAAAGTAATGTGTGAAGATCGTCACCATTGTCTGCCCTCGGAACATGAATTTTGTGTACAGACACTTTTTATTTAAAAACAAAACAATGTAATTATATATAGATACGCATGCACATTGTTAAATGAAAGTACAATATAAGGGGAGTAACTCTTTACCTATTAAAGCACAATTGCCTCCATTGTTTCAGACCGAGACTTTAGACTAGATCTGTGGCTTTCACGCCAAGATCATAGTGTAGTATCTCTTTTGATGCTATTCAGCTCTTCTGTCCTCGGTCAGTGGAGGAGAAATCCTTCATAACTGAGACAATTTTTTATTTTTGTTTCTATTCAGTGCACCTTTTGGGGGAACTAAAAAAAAACGACCTTGTGTCTAACTCTGCCCTCGTGGGGAGACAAATAAATAGGAACTTTTCACAAGATTAATGACCGGAAGTCGGTGGTGGGTGGGTAGCAGTGACTTTTAAAATGGAGGAATGAACATCATTCCTGTCTGTTTCAATTCTCAGATTATTAACCTTTTTTTATGTATTGTTTTTATTTGATCTTATATGTATTTGTCTTCACAATAAATGTGTGTAACCAAGCAACAGTGAGTAATTATCCTCTTTGTCCCTAATTTTTCATGTGCTATTTCCTTCACCATGTGCCACACACACACACACACACACACACAAAGGCTGGACAACCTGCAGTAAGATATTTTATGTATATTAATGCTAAGCACTTCACTATATAACACACAGATTATAAGTAGTAATGCCACACATCTAGAAAAAATTCAATTTAATGTTTTCTAAATTCATACTAGAATTGTCCACATGGCATAACAGTGAAATTATAAGTAACAGTTTTATAGTGATTGAAAGTTCAACATTTAATACCGGAAATAATAACTAAGAATAATATGAAAAAATAATTAATACTTCTATTTGTCATAGCTGACAGAACAATCTACCGTGTGCATTAAATAAATGCTTGGTTCAAAATTCTGAATAGCCTCCAGAGTTTGAAAAAGATTTCCAAATTCGAAAAAATGCACCTGAAAAAATCAGACATTACAAATACTGAAAGATTGTGACAATCACAGGAAAGATGAGAATAGTGGCTCAAATTGTTAATTATGTTTTCATCTTTTTCATGTTGTGGAGAGTAGAAAGTGGATCAAGGGTTCACTTTCACCAGCCTTGTAACTCTGGTGGCCCTTATTTTTTCCTTTAGTCTTCAAACTCCATGAGTGATGTCTCTAATAAAAAGGGAAGAACTGAATCCATATAACATTTATCATTGTTTTTAACCTTGAAATACTATTTTTTTAAATATTTTTAACTCTGTATATCAAGTGGCTTCATGCCTTGTCTGAAGTGATTTCCAGAAACAAAAAAAAAAGATCTGCCTAGCAAATCTATTCCATATAATATTCATCATTGTTTTTGACCTCGAAATGGTATTTTTTAGCTCCTTATATCAAATGGTTTCATCATTGATTTATTTTGAAACAAAAAACAAAACAAAACAAAAAGAAACTAAAGAAAATACCAGACTAAAAATAATGAAACAAAAAACTACCTCTGTAAATTGAATAATATTTGAAACATTGGTTGCCCTCTTTACACCAAGGATCCCCGCGCAATTCTTGATGGACCTGACAGTTGGGTAAATGGTTGAGTACATTTCAGGGAGGAAAGTCACCATCATTTGAAGACGAGATGACCTCGGGAGAAAGGGTCGGTGCCTTCAGAGCTAAGTTAAACTCTTTATCCATAACTGTTGCAATGTATTTTGTCTTAAATTTGCCTATATTTGTGTATTAAAATATATATATATATATTTTATTTATTTATCTTTGTTCTCTTATTGCAGTCTTACCAAAAATTGAAACACCTTAACATTACATATCATGTTTTATTACTCGTGTTCCGGTATTATCCCAAACCAGTCTTTAAATAAGATCCCCCAATCTAAAAACATAAGCCGACTTCACAAGTTACATTATTGAAACGTAATTATAAGATGAATCTCGAAGGTTCTATCGCGAGGTACCTAAAGCAAAAAAAAAAAAAAAAAAAAAACTTCCACGGATTAATATGGGAGGGGACTATCTTCAAATTCTATTCTAAACTAGGAATGGGCAAAGGGCTTTACTAAGTAGATATAAATAAGTCCCTCTTACCGTTTTTTTTTTCAATGGAGAGTAGATAATACAGTGCATGTATTATCAGCAGCTCCAGTAACTTTCGCTTCTCCTTTTTTGTCCCTCAGTCCTCATTTCTAATGGGTGATGTTTTTGACCAAGGGTGAAGAAAAAGCTGCTTCTCAGGTCAGTAGTACTTTGTGAAAAGTAGTCTGAGATGTCGGAAATTTTCTGTTTCTATGTCTATCCTTGTAGCCATGTCACTAGTAAGGGTGCTGGAGGTAAACGTTTTCATCTGGGCTGACGTTAACCGCCTAATAGTTAGGGGCCCGAACCTTGGAATAACCACTAAGGAGGCTGTCCTATCAGCAGGTGCAAAGTACTGGGGCTGCTGTATTGCCATTTGGTGAATGGATTCTGGACCATACAGTAGTCTCTGGTGGGGCCTCTCGATGCCATACTAGTGGGTAATTGTTACGGCTTTACCTTATCATGTGCTACAAAAAAAAAAAAAAAAAAAAATTTCCCGTCTTTCCTCTCTTACTTTCCCTGTCTGTTCTGCTCTAACCAAGTATGCTGACCTGTTCCACAAATCCCAAAATCTTAAACATGAAATATCTAAAAAAAAAACATAAATAAACCTAGAACCCCATCCTGCAACGTAGACCCCTACTACCATGTCTCCTTCTCCAACATCAGGGGTCTACGTTCTACCCTTCCAGAGGTTGAAACACAATTACAGGAGACAAAACCGGACATATTCTTTCTAAGTGAAACTGGAATAGGGCCGACCACCTCCCTAGATGAGTTCATAATTAAAGGATACTCTAACTTAACATCTAAATCTGACCCCCAAGATCGCCACGGGCATGGAATATGTGCCTACATTAAAGATGGCTTCCCGTGTGGCAGGGATATCTCTAGAGAAGACCCTAATCTACCTTATATGTGCTTCCGGGTTGCACTTGCTTACACCACCGCATTTATATTTGCCCTCTATCGCCCCACAACAGCGGAGTTACTGTCTTTAAGAGTATATCAGAGAAAATTGACCACATCCTGTCTGCTCATCCACGAGGGATGAGCAGACAGGATGTGGAATGGCTAACCCACTCAAATAAGACTGATGATGAGGGGAGGTTCTGTCATGATTTTGCCATTGCCTATGACCTCACTCAGATTGTTCGCGAGTCCACCCGTGTGCCCGATACTACCAGTCAGTACGCAAGCCTTCTAGACCTTTTTCTATCCACTTCCCCTGAGCTATGCTCATGTTCCGTTCTATCACCTCTGGGATCCTCCAACCACTGCGTTGTATCAGTTAAGATAAAAATGAAATATAATAAGTCTTCAGATATACCTCTCCACCGTACTGTATACCGATACTCTATGGCGGACTGGGATAGCTTCCATACATTCATATCTGATCTACCTCTCCATTCATGTTTAAAAAGGATGTGTCCTCTATAGTATCAGACCTGACCAAATGGTTAATTGTAGGCATAGACCGATTCATACCATCCAAAAAATTCCAACAAAAACCTAACAGCTGGCCATGGTTCTCTCCTGAATGTGCTGCTGCCATCGCACACAGAAATCACTTTTTCCATAGCTACCAACGTAATAGATGCACTGAAACTAAAGCTGCTTACAAGACCGCCAGCAACCACTGTAAAAGAGTAATAAAAAATGCAAGAGAACAATATCTCATTCCGTTAAATCCAAAGTAGCTGAGCAGCGGCTTGGTTCCCATCAGTTCTGGCAAATAGCAAATAGGATCCTGAAAAGAAACGTACATTCTATCCCAACCATTATCAATGGACCAGAGGTCATCTCGACAGCATCAGACAAGGCCAAACTATTTGCCAAGAACTTTGCGGCAAATTCTACCCTGTGTGACGAAGGCCATCAACTCCCCATATTCCCTCCTATAACAGACAACACGCTATGCAACATACAAATATCTGTGCATGAGGTCACCAAGCTAATCAAAAACCTTGACTCCAGTAAAGCAACTGGTCCTGACAGTATTCCAATTATAGTGTTAAAAAATTACAACCAGAACTTGCTCCTATACTTACCAAACTGTTTAAGCGTTGCCTTAGGGAGAAGTGCTTCCCAACACCCTGGAAAACCTCATCAGTATGCCCTGTATTTAAGAATTCAGGTGATAAGTCATCTCCCTCTCAGTACAGACCAATAAGTCTCCTGTGTGTCATGAGTAAGTTGCTGGAATCCACAATAAATAGAGAAGTAGTCAACCACCTCAGCAGAAATAACCTTCTTAGTGACACACAATATGGTTTCCGTTCTGCTAGATCTACAGCAGATGTGCTAACGGTTATATCTCATAGGATTAGTGAATCTCTCGACAAAGGCTTAATTTCTAGGGCAATTGCTCTTGACATATCCAAGGCCTTCGATAAAGTTTGGCATAAAGGCCTTCTACACAAGATTTCCAGCTACGGTATAACTGGAAATGTTTTCTCGATCATTAAATCATTTCTCTCTGATAGGCTCATAAGAGTAGTGGTTGATGGGCAGAAATCAGAGGCCCACAGTATTAATGCTGGAGTCCCTCAGGGGTCCATACTGGGCCCAACTCTCTTCCTGATCTACATCAATGATCTCCCAAAACACATACTAAAATCTTTCGACACGACTATCTATGGCAACACATCAAAGGCCGTAAATGATGATGTTCTCTCTGATTCTCTCTCCTCTGATCTTGAGCGCATGGTACAATGGGAGAAGAGGTGGCTAGTTACCTTAAATGCATCTAAGACCAAGCTCCTATCTGTACATCATAAACGCTCTGATCCCCATCTGGCATCAATTGAAATGGATGTCTCTTGTCTAGGGGAGGCTCCATGTTTCTGGGTTTAACCTTTACTCCTGATCTTAAATGGAACACATACATCAAGTCTGTGGCCAAGGTCGCTGGGAAAATGGTGGGATCCTTCTACCGCTCCAGAAGATATCTCACTAATGATGCAATTCTCTATCTATATAAAAGCCAAGTACGTCCAAGGATGGAGTACTGCTGCCACATCTGGGCAGGAGCTGCTAAAAACAGCCTATCCTGCCTTGACAGCGTACAAAATAGACTTTGTGGCTTAGTGGGGGATGCCCTTTTCTCTTCCCCGCAACCTCTCTCACACAGAAGAGATGTAGTGAGCCTATCTTTGTTTTATCGTTATTCCCATGGCAAATGCTCGTCTGAGCTCCATTCTCTGGTCCCCCCTTGCCAATCTTTTTCAAAAAACACCAGACTAGCTGAAACCACCGTCAATAATTTCCCCCACTCCTTATCTGTGCCTAAATCAAAACGTGGATTCCATGAATAAAGCTTCTTTCTTAGAACTGCACGCCTGTGGAACTGTTCCACTTGCCTGTTTCCCTCCCGACTTCAACCTGGAAGTCTTCAAGTCCAACATAAACAAATTTCTGATGAACCACCCCCTTAAGTAATGACACTTTGTCAATTCTCCAATACTATTACTACACTATCCCATTGATTACTGTACACAATAACCCTTATCCCCGAGTGGCCCTTGGGCCTTGATAAGTGGTGAACTCCATGTAAAAAAAAAAAAAAAAAAAAAAAAAGAAAGCGTTAATATCCGGGTAGAAGAGTTATTTATACGTGTAGGTGTCATCGAGGAAAGACTTGTTGATCAGATCAGAGTAGGAATAAAAGTGAAATCTGCTGTCTATTGTAATCTCTTGAACTTTTGGTTATTTTGTTCGATAGCATCTCTGTATTAATACAATAGCGTGTGGTTATTGTCTGTGTCACACTTACATCCGGGTCGTTTAATTGTTATTGACTTCCATTTCTTGTAAAAAATAATCTTACTAGGAATACTTCATAAGTTTTGGTTACAGCTGATAGTACTCCAGTAATTTATACTTTTAAAAATAATTTTATCAAAAATTCTTTATAAGTTTTGGTTATGACTGAAGGAACTCAAGTTATATATATTTTTTTCAGAAGTTTTTATTTCGGTTTTGATTCAAGCTAATGCACCCAAGTCATATAGATATATTTTTTTTATTTTTGAAATCGCAACTTTATAATAAAAAATCGATAGAACACTAACTCTATAATAATATATACAAAATTTGCAAGAATTAAAATATCATGTTTAAGCGTACTTTACGACCGGGCTTTGCTGGGTGTTCGTGCTAGCTTCGATAAATACTTTTGCAGTTTTAACAAAATGTTACGATAATATCAGAGTATCTCCATTTACACTGAACATCTACAGAATGGCAACATCAATATATTACATATGAATGAGTCCCCTATGGAATTTCCACAGGTCTTGCTAGTATTTCACTATTACAGGAATTTCTTTTGATCAGGGATGTCAGTGGCTCATGGAATAAAAAGACTTAGAAGTCAGGGTGTTCACCCATCATTGTCTCCATTCAATTTCGAAGGACAACGGATACTCTATGTTAAAGTGGTTGCACATGTAATTGTGAAACAAGGATTGTGCAATCGCCAGCCACACCAGTGAGTTGATGTTGCTTGATTTTAGTGGCAAGAAGTGAAGGATGACTGGAAATAATGTTTAGAGCCCGTGGTATTTCTAATGATCGTCCGTTTAGTAATAAGTAGATTCAATGCTGCTAAACTTTGGTGATCTAACAGAAACCAGTATGTCAATGTGATTATGCTGTATATAACCCACCAATAATTGACTAAAATAGATAAAAATTCATTTTTTGTAAATGGGGGGGGGGTTATTAAATGAAAAGTGTTAACCCGTAATAACTATTTACTTATGCTGAAAGTATATTTACAGAAATGTTTGAAAAGAAGACATTTATTTATAAAACAAGTTTTCTGCTTTCCTAAAACATGAATTCTACAACTAAACGATCATTCAGTAAAAATAAACCATTTTTATTGTGAAGCCAGATCTATAGCATCAATCCAACTTCTTCTTTCTGCAATCAAATCTCTCGATTGTCTACTTCCAATTCATTTTTAGTCTTCCTCTTCATGTTTCATCAATCATTTAGAAATTCTTTCTAGGACCAATCTTACGGCATGTCTGAGCCAGACATCATTTGAATATGATTGACCATATCACGTGTTGGTTAGTACGGACTTTTACTTCTTGGTTGGTAATTCAATTGCTCCATTTGGTCTCTAGAATCTTTCTAAGACACTTAGAATCAAATACATCTAAGTTCCTGATTTGGAGATGTCAAGTTTCACTTCCATATAGCAGTATGGATTAGACATTGGTGTTATTAAAATCTTAATGGAGATCCGAGAGTGAATCATATAAAGAATGGAAACATTAACATTTCCTGTGAGAGGGGTAAGGGAGGTGAAGAAAGGCAAGACAAACATAACAAAAAGAGAAAAAAACAGAAAGAGAAAAAAGATAAAGTGAGAGGAAAGAAGAAAAAGAGAAACAAAATGGAGGAGAAAAAGCACATAAAGCTCTAGGTTTTCTTATAAAAATAAAGCAGAATTCTGATAAAAAGTGAAGTCACATCACTAATCTAATCCTGCTAAACACATTCAATACTTCTATAGTATTAGTTACAATTGAAAGCCACATTTAAAGTAAAAAGTTGTTGATCTGGTTGCAAGCTTCCCTCAATTTAAATTCTATTCATCATCCTCATCAGTGGCCTTACTGTTTTTAACAGCATCTGTGACCCCGGCTCTCCAAATTGTAGAGCCATGGTAATCCCGGGAAGACAAGACGATAGTTTCGTGTTTAAATGCGCCCCCAAGATACCAACCTGGAAATTTCTACGATTTAGCACAGTACATACAGCACCTAGTCTTCCCAAATGATCATCCATGTGGTACTGGCTAGCCACAATCACATTGACACACTAGTTCTTGCTAGATCACCGAAATTAAGCAACAATGAGCCTGGTCAGTACAAGATGGTGAAATTCTATTAAGGTCTTCTAAAACATGATCAAACGAGTCATTCCATTGAAAACAACTTGTGTGTATGAGAATTTCTGATGTGATAAAAACTTGATGGCTGTCATGATGAAGCTATGTTTCTTATTTTTTAGATAAGGATTGATAATTTCATTATTTGGACTATCGCTTTTCATCTGTAGTGTTATTCATGCAGATTCCAGAGTTTGAGAAGAAGAGTTGAGAGTATATCAGTCGAAACATTGTGCAAATGACACTCAAGATGAGAACAGGAGCTTGATTAAGTCAAATGATGAAGTTGTTCAAAAATCCCAAAGTATTGGCAAATTGATACCTGGAAAAAAAAACCCAGAGAAGAGAGCAATCAAAATATTATGGCAATAAGCAATCAACAAAACAACACTTGTTTGACTATAAAGTCGTGTGAATTTAATGTTGGTCGAAACTTTTAATGGAGAAAAAAAATAACAGTGTAAAAGGGGAGATAACTCTTCAAAAAGAGGGGAGATAATCATTAATATTACCTACAAATTATTTTAAGGGAAAAAACTTATTTTGCTTTACCACTTCATTTGTGAAGTATTTGCATAAAAATATTTTTAATAGTTAAAAGATGTTTTAAGCAATTTCATTTGCTCTAAATAATAAGTAAACAGGAGTAAAATAATTTGGTTATGCAATTGCTGAACAAAGATTATTTTACTTACAATTGCTATTTACGCTGAATTCTGGAATTTGTTGAGAATTTCCCCATATTAAAAACAAAAATAAAGAAAAATCTTTATGATGCACATACCGCTGACAGAATGAAAATATTGTATTCCAAAAATCAAGTAAATTGATCAAATAGTTTTATTTTTATAAAGAAAGTCATTTTTAAGCAAATTTGAATTTTTCTGATGCTCCCCCTCCCCATTCCTAATGTATTTTTATCATTAGGGAGGGGGGGGGGCGCTTTCTAAAATCTTACAAGTTGAATTATTTGGAATCATCTCCCTTGTTCATTCAGCCTGTTTTCAAAATAGCATCCTGAGACAGTCGCTTCTTGTTTAGTCATAAAATCTGATTTTCCTATATAAAAATAAAACAACTTGACCAATTTATGTCATTTTCGGAATACAATATTTTCTTTTGTCACGCGTATGTACATCATACAAATGTTTCATTATTTTTGTTTTTTAATACGAGAAGGGGAAATCTAGACAAGCAGTGAAACTTCTTTCAAATATTTCCTGACTTCCAGACAAAAACACTGAGTGAGTGGTTATTTTTTTCCTGAAAAGTAAGTTTACCTCAAAATTTATCTCAAAAGAATGTGACATCATCCATATCATTTTAATTCGATGTGTTACATTGGTAAATGTTTAATATCAAATGTTGTCATTTGATCTGTTTACTTTGTCTCATATCTAACAGTGTTTTCTACCAAATTACGTTGCCACTGCCTTTAAATTTCAACTTCTTACATACTACACACAATGCTTCAAGCAAACTACATCTTTCTAAAGCTTTCTTTTTTTATTGATTCGTTTTTGTGTATTTTTTTGTTGACAAAATTTATAAACAAGGATAGGAAACTCTGAGGTCCTATAAAAAAGGATTTTTTTTTATTTTGAAGACAAATGTTTTTAGTTTATGAATTTTTGAGCTGAGGATTGATTATTTGGATTATTCGGACTGCTGTTCAAATAGTGAATTAAATAAACTGTTCCATTCAAAATTCTATGGAGATTCTTCGAATTCAACAGAAAAATTCTGGAATTCGACAAAGTACACCTGAAGAAGGCCAGACGTTACATCGGCCGAAACATTGTGCGAATAACAATTGATTTTAGAACATTTTTTCCTGAATTCCTTTTTGTGATTTGCCAAAAATAATGCAGATTGAATTTTTTCTTCATTAAGTATAAAATCAAAGAAGATGCAAATTTAAGGATAGTTTTATGGAAACACACCAGTTGACAGGTAGATTTTTTGGGTTTGTTTTACTATACACATAGATTCGAAAAAGTTGTCAAAAAAAAAAAACAAAACAAAAAAAACAATATAACAAATAAATGTTATCAAAGGCAAGATAAGTTACTTTTCTACTTAACTGGATAAGTTTTTAGTGTTTTTATTAAATGTAAAAGATTTATTCAGTTCGAAAATCATACAGTGTTTATCTGTATATTTGAAAAAGACAAATGGCAGTGTGCTCGCTGTTGAATGCGTTAAGTTTGGGAAAATGAGTTCAAACTAAAAAATTATACAAAATACTGTTAGCAACTAACTCAGTCTATGTTACAGTGACATAGGCTGACATATTGAGTGGGTTTCTAACAGTATTTTGTAAAATTTTTTAGTTTGAACTCATTTTCCCAAACTTAACATATTCAACAGCGAGCACGTCGCCATTTGTCTTTTTCAAATATACAGATGAACACTGCATGATTTTTGAACCAAATAAACATTTTACATTAAATAAAAACACTAAAAACTTATTCAGTTAGGTAGAAAAGTAACTTATCTTGCCTTTGATAACATTTGTTTTTTGACAACTTTTTCGAATCTAAAACAAACCCAATATATATATGTTTTTTAATAGTTTCTGGGATTTATTTGATGAAACAAATTCACTGAGGAAGCCTTTGTAACATATATTGAGCTTTCTCAATATCAAGAAAAATGCGTCTTTGAAGTGGCAGAAATGATTGTACGAATAAAAATATACAACATCCTTCTCTATTAAATACTAGCAGGGTTACTTGGCATTGCCTGGGGCAAAAGTGTAACATATTTCTATTAAAACTTTTATCCATTTACTTCTCTATCTTTCTTTCCTTCACTCACTTTATATCTTTCTCCCTCCTCCCATCTCTCTATCCTGCCTTTACTTCACTCAACCCATTCCTCTTTATGAATATACACACAGACAATTCCTGTTTATATAGATTGTTTGAGGAATGAGTAGGCATAAGAGAAATAACTCCTTTATCAAAAATATTGAGAAAACCGAGCATTGCGTCACCAATTTAGAGTCAAAGAATGGACATTATTTTTCTAAACAATACCAATCATGAATATCCCAACCTTGTGGGTGACTGTTTTGTAGTTTTTAATTTTTAAGCTAGACATACAGAAACAATTGCCCTTTATATAATATATTAATTTTTCAATGTAAATAGGTCAACAATGAGTGGATAAAGCAAAATAATTTGTTTTTGATTTCCTAACCGTATTTCCTTTAAAAGAATTCATGTCGCTAACAAAATGATTATCAAAGAACTGTTTTTTCTAGTAATATCACAGGAGTAGTCCAATTTCACGCTAACTTAACACCAAGCAGTTTTTCAAGCAGATTGCGTCGAATGGGTGGCAGTTCAGTATAAAATTCCATTCCAAATTCCTTTTCAATATTATGGAGCTTGTACAATAACACGTGTTCCTTAACTTGCGGATTTGGACATCGAATGATTTGCTCAAACATGAACTTTCTCAAACTGCCGTTCTGGTCATCTTGTCGGAACAAAAACCTATTTACATGATGTACTGCGACCAAATACATGACCGGTGCACATTGAGGCTTCACCGTACCCATCAAGAGGCCAAGCATCATCAGCTTTAAAATCTCAGTATTTGTTTCTTCGGGGATAAGGTAATTTGCAATGGGGACTAAATGATCCTTAACAAGAACCCGTAGAGTACGTAATACTGCGGTGTGCTCACTCCAGAGAGCTTTCCGCATCATAAAATTATGTCGTTGCTGTAAGGGAAGAAGAACATAGCTACCAAAAACAGGGTCGCCGAAAGAGACAGCCTCGTACTGTTGCAAGAAGGACATAAAGAAATCATAAAATGATAATAATCCCGGAATCGGTTGTTGAAAATCCATTTGTTCAAGAGATGTACTGCTTGTATAAAGATGTAATAGTGCTGCCAAGTGGCTGTGTATGACATGTTCAAGGAAAAGTTCATTGCCTGTCAAAAAGACACACATGAGACGAGACAGTTTAAGGGTCACAGGTATGATAGACATCGCTTTAGATTTTTTAAACTCAAGGAGGAAGATCCAACGAAGAGCATTAGCAATCTGCATTGTTTGTGTTTCCGAAAGTTTTTCCAGACAGTTTCCATCCGCTTGTGGAGAGTTTGCCAGCGAGTACATTTCAATCAAGGGCAAAAACATCCAGTCGCAAGGCAGCAGTGTTTCTCCAAGCTTTTCAGTTAGGAAACTTTCAATTTCTTCATAATGGGCTAAGCAGCGAGATTTTGACCGTAGCATTGCCAGTTCGCGTTGTCCGAAAGCGATCATGTATGAAGCCCGGACACTATTTAGCAATGAAACTGCCTGCTGAGGCAAGCTGGTTCCTTTATTCGATAATGGAGGCGATTTATCTCCGGACTTTGATATCTTGAGCAAAGAGAAGTCCTTAATTGATGCTTCCAACTGGAAATCAAGTGGTAGAAATTCTTTGTTGAAGATAATTGTTGACAAAAGTGTGTGAGCTAAATGCTCATCACCATGGTGCAGCCTGGTGGTTAGTGAAAGGGCTAGTTGATGAAACATTGGCTCTGAAGCAAAGCCGGAACCACTCTTTGAGACCAATTTTAAGACGTAGTATTGAAACTGATTTTCAAATTTGAGGAATGGGCAATGATAAGAACTTAGGGAAAAGCTTTGAGTTATTGCTTTGATGTAACCCCTGATGCACTCATCTTTTGTCACTAATGGCGCTAGTTTATTGAATAAACCTTTATGTAGATTGCATGTGACATTGAAAAGTCGAAGAATTGCTGTAAGAAGTCCATATGGTGTTTCTGTCCTGAGAATAGGTAACGCCTCCGAAGTGCCAGCTGGAGTTTTACATCCCAAATCTTTTAAGTTTGGTGCTATATCCTTCCTTAGATATTTTTGTCCATTCAAAATGAGTGAGTGCGATATTAGTCGACCAATGACGCTCCGGAAGCCAATTGAAGACCAAAACAACGACACCAGAAACTCACAGAGGTTCTCAAGCTGAGGTAAAACTTTAACGGCATCATAATCGGACTGCAGGGACCAGATTTTGTAAAAAGACGCCACAAAATTGACACTTGCGGCAGCACGATTTAAACAATATTTGTCAAACTGAAATTTCTCGGCCACACGTTTTAGGCTACGCTGCAAGAGAAGTTGAACAGGCTCAAGAAGACCGACAACTTGCGACCACTTGACGGGTGGAGAAGGTAGCCGAGTCGAAGAAGAAACCGAGTCATTTAGATGTTTTGATGTACAATGAAACTTTCCGTAAATTCGGGAATGTGATCCAGCTAGCTGGACGACCGCCTCAAGAACCCCTAAAATAGCAGTGTCCCAAGGCATAGAGAGGATGTGTGTAGAATCTTCAGGCATGGAGACAACAGACTGAAGGTTTGACATTAGCAAAGGATAAAGTTCAGAGTAGCCATCACCTGCCAGACCATATGCCAAACATACTTGCCAGGTGTGCAGAGAAGCAATCTGTAACTGGTACGCTGCAGTTAAAGACAGGTTCATCTCTTGTGGTTTTTGGGCAATATACCGAAAGATCCTTTCCGAGAGGTGGAATCGAGAGAGAAGATCAGTACACATACTTTTGCCAGTCTGTACAATGGCCTTCATTAAGCGCATAGCATTGACCACAGAATGTTCTTTCATATTGTCTTTATGTTCATCTCCTGACCATGACAACGGCAAAAACTTGTTAAAAATAACTTCAAGCAACCGTGGACACTTACATATACTGTAGGCATCTTGTTTAGAGTTTCGTGCAACCCTGATAAGAATCTCTAAAATGCAGTTGATGGTCTGATGTGGAGGATGCCAGACTTCGAGCAAGTACCGCAGGCGATGAAGTAGATTCATCTCATTCACAAGAGCTCGAACAACATCTTCTTTCACCTTGTCAGCATCAGTTTCTTCAACCGTTTCCAGAAAATCAAGTTTTTCTTCAGCGATTTTAGAAGTTTTATCAGCAGTCGAGTGGGCAGGAACTTCTCTGCCACGATACCAACAGAAAGTGAAATCAAGGCTGTTTTCATCTGCTTCGTTGTTCAACAGGGCATGAAGAGCAAATACAGCTGCAACTAAAACGTTATCAATTTTATCATCGAGCGCCCATCGTAACAAAAACACCAGTCCGGCGTTAAT
The DNA here is from genome assembly GCF_053919585.1 of Euprymna scolopes. NCBI lineage: Eukaryota > Metazoa > Mollusca > Cephalopoda > Sepiida > Sepiolidae > Euprymna > Euprymna scolopes. Next base: position 33,874,264 of record NC_136482.1, read on the forward strand.
AACTGATGGAAGAATCAAGCTCTGAACAGATTCTTCAAACATTCCTGACTTTACATTAGTAATCAGATAACCGATGGTTTTAAGTGCCAAACTACGTTGTTGGGAGTTCAAACTGCGGCATAAATGAAATAATTCTTCTAGTGTGTAACCAGCTCTCTCACCTTCTTCTCCATGGTGGTGAAGACCCTGGTTAACTGGAATATCGGCATCAACAGGCACAAGGCAGCCCTCAAAGTCAAACCGAGCCGCATTACCTTTACTAGAATCGGCTTTTGGCTTCGGTAAATCTTTAAGCCAGGCAAGTTTTTCAAGTTCAACTTTGTCCATGTGAACCAGATTATCATCAGGTTTAATAGGAATATCTCTGTGAGTAAGTCCTACTTCTTGTTGCGGCTTGTTTTGCATAGGATCAACACCAACAGCTTGGTCAATCTCCATTTTTTCTGTCACAGAGTTGCTGTCCGATTTTACCGTTTTCCTACGCTTCAGAAAGTTTATCAAATTCTCGTCGAGAGTAGACATCAACAGACGCTGCTCAGAAATGATACTTTCTGGGTCCATTTGGTTGATTTTAGAAAGGTTTTCCTTATGGATCGCCTGGGCCTCTAAGTCGGCTTGACTGGCACTAAGGCCCATCCCTGTGATGATTTTCGAAGTTGAAGCTTCAGAGGACTCTGAGAGATCCACGTTGGGTTCAGAAGAATTCAGCTCGGAAGTAGAACGCTGAGGTTTAGCCGATAAACTAAAGTCAACGCAAGAAGATTTGTCAAATTGTTGGGCAAATAAACTTTTTTTTTTCATATTGACAGCCGTCGTTGTCGTCTTTTGGGATGAATTGTTGGTGTTCACAGCACCTCGATGAACAGCTCGGGGAAAACCATCCACTGAGAAAGGTAGGGTATATATGCTGGCATTTTTGGTATCACGTTCGATGATGCTGGTCAGCACAGTTGATAAACTTTCTCGATCCAGGTCAGAGTTCCCAGGTGTCAATCTGATTATTAAAAAAAAAAAAAGAAAAAGATTATTAATAAATCAGAATTTTTTTATGATAAAAAAGAAACAACCATGACAATTAAGTAGATGTCATTAGTTTTACTTGAAATTTAATATTTCGGTTTTTGCTTTTATAATGAAGAAGTGCCAAAAAATAAAATAAACCAGTGCTTTTTACAAATAGGTATCCAGCAATTTGCAGTCAGGACATAGACTTAATAGTTCTGACAATAAACGGAGAAAGTCGAATCAAGTTCTGACTTTTATCAAAATGTATAAATAAAATAAAATTCCCAAATACTTAGTAGATGACTGTTTCAATAAATTAGAAAGATCAAGTTCTGATGTACCTATTTTGTTTGGATACCTTTATTACTTTTGGAATTTTTTTATACCTTTTTATTTACCTTTTTTAGTAAGAATAAATGAAAAGGATTGGGTTAGGGTAAAAAAAAAAAGTTTGGTTCATACTGTGTAGAAGTACCAGAAAAACAGGACACTTACATTAAAAGATGAAAATCAACAATTTATGCAGAGAAGATACCATGCTATTTCTTTTGTTTTTTAATAGTATTTTCAAGTGAAATTTAAATTTTATGGTAGCTTTTGTTTATAGAAATTATAGGTGAAAATAAAGAATAGTTACAAAACATCCCCCTTCCCATGTTAAGAATGGGTTTCTAAATAATAGCATTATTATTTCTTAAGTAACTTCTTTGAACAAAAAAAGAAATACATTTGATGAAGTTCGTTAACTTTCAGAGACACTTAGTTTTGTCACTCTTAAAAAGGAGAGACTATCATCCAAGCGTTTTCAAAGATGTCATTCACATTTTTTATTTTTTTTTAGGTATTGCTTTCTAGCAGTAGTGAGGACTCTACATTCCATGAAAATATGTTTGATTCTACAAGTTTTTTCTGACAAAACAGACATTGAATTGGTTGTTCTTGTTTAAGTATGGAAGAGCGTGTGAGATTAGTGTGACCAATATGTATTCTAGATATAACTACTTGTTCGTTTCTTGATTTTCTAGTTATTGGTTTCTATTCTCCCAGAATAAATTTGATTCGATATAGTTTGCTGTTTGTGTTGTTATTTCAATGTTGTTGCCATTTTGCATAAAATAGTTGATTGATTTTATGTTTAAAGTTGGTATAAGAGTTGTTGATTGTATTGGGGTTCATGTTTAAAGCTGAATTTGTTGCTTAGTCAATTCTTTCATTTCTTTTTATTTCACTTTAGAAGCCGGTTTTGAACTCTGTCAAGGCAAGATATATTGCTCAGAGAAGCTCCTATTTAAATTTGGCAACAGTACTCCCTTCTAGGGTGTACTTGTCTCTCACACAAGTAGAGGATTGCATCAATAGTGAGATATCTACTAGAGCGGTAGAATGATCCAACCATTTTTCCGACAATCTTGGCAATGATTCAATTCAGATCAAACCAATGTCTTGTTAACTGATATTAGAAGAGCATTTCTGATGATTCGCCAAGCATCTGAAAAGGATAGTAATCGTTTTTTTTTCTTTTTTCTGAAATAAGGTGAAAACTTGCATTGTTACCAGCACAAAACTGTCATATTTAGCTTCAGTGCAAACCCCTTTATTTTAAACTACATATTAAAGTTTCATACAGATAAATTCCTTTTGGATAAATTTTTGGAAGCACCGAAGTCAAATTTTTATGTTAGCAATCTTGTGAAAACTGGGAATAATGCAGAAGCCCTATCTGTTCTATATACATTTGTGACAGTGCGTCTGCAGAAGGGGAATTTTGGATTTACAGTCTTGCAATTCCAATCATGCAAAGCTTTAAAAGAAAATGGATGCAGATGGAACAATATCAGGATTTGACTCTGGTTGGGAAAAGGTCTTGGGATATCTGTATGACGCTGTTCAAGATTCTATAAAGGTCCCCCTACACTCATGTGATATGAAGGCATCAACTAAGAGGAAGATATTGTCTGCGATTTCTAAAGTATTTGATCCTTTCTCTTTTTATCTGCCTCTGACAGTGTGAAGTTGTCTGTTGATGAGGGAATTGTGGAAACAAAAACTGAGTTGGAATAATACAGTTCCTCAAAGCATGAGTTCAGTTTGGAGAAGGTTAGCGAAGGATCTTTCAGTGTTAGACTGTATCGTTTCCTAGGAGAGTTTTAGATGAAGGAAAAGATATCAAGTTATTTTTCTTCTGTGATGCTTCTAAATATGGTTTTCCAGGGTTCAGATGGAGTAGACGTGCTCTTTGGTGAATTATGTAGCTGAAAATGAAACTGTAGCTATTGCCGAAGTCAAAGTGGAAAAATTTTCCAGCAATAATAAGTTGATCAGTGTGACTTCATTGATCTTTAACTTTATCAACACGCTAAGAAAGAGAGAGAAGCAAATAGCTATCTGCTTAAGACCGTGCAAAGATGATCCTTTTCAGTGGAGTTTCACTTTTTATTAGACCCTGGAGACAAGAGCATGCCCAAACTGGTGAAGAACTTGAACCTTTTATTGGACCCAAAAAGACATCATACAATCAAGAGGAAGGATAGGAAAGTCAGAATATCACCCATACGAAGTTCTATTTGGAAAAAGGCATTATTTGACAAAACTAAATATTCAAGAGTATCACCAAAGAAGCCAACATTTAGGCTTGGGCACAATCTTGAATAAAGTATGATTGGCAGGATTTAGATACTGTAAACCAGAGAAGCCATTAGATATATGGTCGACAATTGTGTTAAATGCAAAAGATACAATGCAGTTTCTTTCTTGGTGCCAAATTCAACCGACTTCCCAGCTCTTCAGGTAAATTTTGTCATACCCTTTCTACATACCGAAGTAGATTATACTAGCCATATCTATGTCCAAGGAAAAGAGGAGGATTATAAAAAGTGTACATCATTCTCTTTACATGCATGAATATTACAGCTGTACATTTAGAACTAGTTCTGGGCATGACAGTGTAATAGTTACAAACGTTTAATCTAGGCACAACCAAAAAAATGGAAGAAAAATCAAATTTTTTTTTTAAAACAAATTAAAATTTACTAAAATCCATTATTCTTGAACAACTTTTTTTTCCAGAAAGATAAAAGCCTGAATTTTATCATATCAAAAGCAAAATAATATAAAACTTATTCTATTTTTAATAGACTTTTAACCGCCCCCCCCCCAAAAAAAAACACCATTCACTGCCGTTTTTGTCTTCATGGATAACACGTTTGAGTATTTTCTTTTAAAAGGTTTTCGAACCAATCAATTTAAAAACAATTTTTTTTGTCTAAATAAAATTTAGGATAATTTGCTAGAAGAATATGCAAAAATATTATAAATACCTGAATTTCAAATAATTCCGTCTTTTATCTCACTCTATAGATTTTGCATAGCCAAATTAAAAAATCCAAAATTTAATGATAGTTTGGAAGAAACTATGGTAGCCTTTAGAAGACAAAATAAGTTCATTTAGTCCTGTAAATTTCCATATATTTTTAACGTTTGTTTTGATAATTATGTCAAGAATCAACTTTGTAAGGGTTTAATTATTTCATAAGCAACCTATATATATATATATATATATATATATATATATATATATATATATATATGTGTGTGTGTGTGTGTGTGTGTGTGTGTGTATATATATATATATATATATATATATAAGTCAAGGTGGTCGAAGTCTGGTGTGGATGTGTGTTAAAAGCACACGGATGCCTTAGTGTTATGCCATGTTTCTCCTAAACCAATCAACCCCACGTGCACATCGTGACCACTGCTATGCAAACGGGGTTCTGTTGAATGGCGAGTGTCCTGCGCCATATAATTGGATCTCCACTGCCTTGTAGGTCAAGGTTCTGTTAACCAAAGGTTAAGGGTGAGGTAACCCTGACAGAAACCACCAGAGGAGCTTAAGCCCTGTTCGCTGCGGCATACATGACCCACAGGGAGTATGCTCTGGTGCCTAGCAACCTAAGTCCCAGTTATGGATCAAATGGCATGAGGATTAGAGGTGGAGAGGGCTCCTGTAAGCCGTTGTGAAGGCAACCTCTCTAGGAGAAAGAAAACCCTGATATAAAACCTGTAGTGGCTGCTGAATCCAATGATGTTTACTTGCTCTTCTTTTTGGTTCAATGTGGCAGTTGTTTAGAGAGTGGGATTGGCTCGATGCAAAGTCTTTCCTCACTATAAAAAGCTTCAAGCAAAGGGCATTGCTTGATATGAAATGGAATACACATTTTACCACCAGTGTGTATCTTGATAACAAAAAGGCTGGCTGTAGCCTAAAACAGCAAATAAGCATTCAATGAATTTGGCTAATACAGATATGAATGTCAATAAAACAATCCTATGTTGCCAGAAGTAACTTGTATCAACTGCGGCCAGATGTGCAAGATGTAGGCAGTTTAGCAGTGACCGTCCAGCACATGCTACTAGTGGTGCTCGTGTATGCTGTGCCAAAGAATGAGTTTGGCTGGGCTTGAAAGCCACTTTCATGTGGCTCACCGCTTAGCTGTCTTCCTAATGGCAATACTCGAGAATGAATTTGCTGACCTCATATATATTTGCCTACATAACCCCTGAAGTTACGCAATGATGAGGCTGGCCAGTACTAGATGGGTGACCATTTTGGAATGCTGGGTGCCGTATGCGTTGAAGACAACTCCTACATCTAGTATCACGCTTCGTCATCTTGATCCTGTCTTGCCATCAGGACCAAGTATTTCTGGACGAGAGAGTGTGGTAGATGCAAAAGTCCCCCATACTTCGAAATTAAGTCAAGCACAAGTCAAAGCAAAAATGAAAATGGGAAAGATAAAAACTGTTTCTAAATACAAACAACTGTGTGTGAGTCCTTATGGTCTACCATAGGTGAAGAAATAGCAGGTAACAACAAATTGCCAAAACAAATTATCGTATTTATAGCAAAATGCGCAGTTATTTATCAATTTTTTGGTATCGATTCTTCAAAGCATTTCCTATTAAATGGTATATAAGCAATATTGGGTTCACTAAAAGAAAATTATGGTACTCATGCAGAGAGTGATCCGTGCTGAAATAATAACATTATTTAAAAAGCCATTCTTAATTTGGGAAGGGGAGGGTGTTTTGTACCTATTCTGTACTTTAACCTTACAATTGAATATAAAAAAAAAATATCATAAAACTTTAATTAAACGTGGAAATACAATTTAAAAAATAGCGCGGATTGGATCACTCTCTGCATTAGCACCAAAATTATTAATTTATTTTCCAAAGATTTAAGAGTAGTGTTTTTCATAAAAACAATGAAAATGTATAATTTTTTTTGCTAATCTGAAAGATAATAATTATTATTAACATATTCAACTAATTTCAAACTTCAAAACACAAAAGATGAAAAATTAAACCCATTCAAAATTCGGATTTTCAACCTTAAAATTTGATACATGCACATTTGTTTTTTGTTTTGTTTTATCTACAATCCTCAACCTTCCACAATACAATATATTTTGTTCAGTTTTGGCTGATTATTTTAAGTATATTTGTAACCACAAATAAAGAAGGAGGGTTGAAGGCAAAAAATATATCGATTATAAAAAAAAGGTGAAAGTGCACTGGGGAACCACCCGAAAACTGTCAATGTGCACTCACTGGTATTTTCTTATTTTTAACCTCTCTGTAATCAACTTCTTAAAGGTAAGTCTTCGGATGCCCCCCCCCCCCCCCCCGTGCACTTTCACCCGAAAAAGTGCCTAGCGATAGGTAGAAAGTAGCAAGACAAATAGCGGCGTCTGACCCCTTAATATGTGAAGTTTGGAAAATGACTTAAAAATAAAAGATTATACAAAATGCTGTTAGAAATCCACCCAACATATGTTACTATGACATATATTGGGTATGTTTTTTGAACCGATTAAACGTTTTAAAGCGAGTGCAAACACTACAAACTTTTCCAGATAGAAAAAGTAACTTATTTTGCTTTTGTTAGGTGAAAGTACAGAATAGTTACAAAACGCCTCCTATTCCCCCCTCATATTAAGAATGGCTTTCTAGTTTACGAACTGACCTTCTTATTTAGAAAGCCATTCTTAATATGAGGGGAGAAAAGGAGACGTTTTGTAATTATTCTGTACTTTCACCAAACAATTTAATAAACAAAAGATACCCTAAAAGTTGAATTTAGCTTGAAAATCATGTTTAACATATAGCACGATCTGTAAACTGCACAAATACCAAAAAATCACGTAGGATTTCTAGGAGGAGCCACTATTCTAGAAAAGAACCATCGAATTCACGTAAGGAGCGGAAAAGACTTTACCTTGATTTTTGTTCAGCTTTTAATTTCTTCGTTGGGGGGATTTGTTGAGTTGATTTCGCCGTCATGGACGAAGAAGAATTTGATTTTGGATGACTTGGAAATGTGTCCATGTGGACGATATCTCGTTTGGTCGGTGAAGGGTTGCTTTTCGATACACCCAAGTGCTTTTGTTGCTGCCGTAACAATCGGTTCGCGTCTTCATCTGGTGGGCGAGAGGAGGAGGAGGAAGAAGAAACTTCTGAAGATGGCGTTTTATTCTTCCCCGCATTCTTTATGACTTTTGCCGAAGGTTGGCATTTCGAAGCGAGAAAATCGCGTTGCAGCTGGAGGAGGTCATCGTCAGTTTCGTCCACCTTGGGTCGTTTCATCAACACATCCGAAGAAGTCGGGGGAGGAGGCGAAGACGAATTTTGGAAAGCAGAAGGTGATTCTGAATTATTGCCATATTTGGGCTTGATCTTGCCCTTTTCGCCCGCCATAGACCTTTCAAAAAGGATCCTTTTCTAATCTTACACTATGATATCCAAAAGAAATCAAAATAATTCCATTTTGACAAATGATTTTAGATCGTTTGTGAAAGACCCGATCAGAGAACGATGTTAAGTTTGAGTACACATTTACACTAATAATGAAGACAGACGCAATTACTTCCCTTGCTTTACCGGTCCTACACCGAAATATGGCGCTTATTTAAATTATTCCTACTGATCCTCTAGAGAAAAATTATCTCACGCATTTGTAGAATTTAATCAAAATAAATTAAAATAAATAATGAAAAAAAAGTATTTTTTTTTTTACACAGTGATCACCACTTATCAAGGCCCGTAAGCCACTCATATATATATATATATATATATATATATATATATATATATATATATATAAATTACAATAAGTTTACCAAGGTAATCAAAATGGTAAACTTAAAATATATTATAAATATTTTACCATTCTTGGATTTTTTACGCTTTACCGGACTATCCATTCATGTGAAATCTTTTTATCATTTTTCTTTTACCTCCTACTCCCCTTACCTCACCCTCTTTTTAACCAAGTAAGATCTGTGACTTACTTGTAGTTTCACTAAATACTTTTACATGCAAAATCCGATCCCGCATTTTGCTAATTCCTGCCCTCTGATGAGAAGGAGAGTATTTCTTCAAAACTCTGCGGATTAAGGACTATCCACTTATCTTGTGCTTCCTTTTTAAAATTAAATATGTTTTTAACTCTTTTTCAAGATGTCTTTTAACATGTTTTATTAATCATTTGTTCATATATATATATATATATATATATATATATATATATATATATATATATATATGTATGTATATATATATATATATATATATATATATATATATGCTCTGAAGTTCGATCCCTAGAAACAGTTGAGACGCTGATGAGAGTTAATTAACTCGAAACACGCGTGTATGTAGATTACTGTTTTAAAAATAATAAAAATAAATGAAAAAATGTTATATATACGTCCAAACAAATAATGAGCGATTTTCTAAAATAAATAAACAAAAAATCGAGCTTCGAGACAAAGCCAATATTAACCGAATCTATCGTTTGGAGAAAAAAAAAAACAACAACATATATATATATATATATATATATATATATATATATATATATATATATATATATATAAAACTGAATGTGTGTGTATATGTGTGTGTGTGTGTGTCTGATCACAAATAGGCTCCTATATGGTTGACTATTTTAAAAAACTGATTACATATAATGATAGAAGATGCATCGAGACACAGGAATGTTTGATCTGGCAGAACGGTGGTTCATTAAAATTGTGGGGTCTGCGTTCGCGCCTGGTCCACAAAGTATGGAAATAAAAAATTTTTTAAAAAAACAAAAGTTTACAAGTGTTTTTGATGTAGATGTATATAAGAATAATGTATAATTTTAGTCATTCAATGAATTTAAGAATTTATGACGTGAAATGTTTGAGTTTCAGATCAAAAGATTTTGATTATTCAATGTAAGACAAAGAATACATTTGAAGTATTTTAACTCCTTATCCTATTTCGATGTCTACTCTATTTATTTGCTCTATCTTGTATAGCGAGCTATTCTTATTAAGGTAGGATAATACTTATAGAATATTACTGCCAGTAATATTCTGTAAATCTTATAATCACAGATTTCCATACTAGCTGATTTTTGGATAATTTTATTCTGAAGAGTATATGTATGCATATAAAAGAAATTGACATTATATATAGAATGTTATTTTCTTTTATTAGCTTGGCACAAAAATAATGTTGTTTTTTACGTTCAATTTCATGTCGAAAAACGACATTATTTTTGCACCAACTTGATATTTGTTTTCAGGTTACACATATGGATTTGACTAACTAACGACGCATTTTCGTTATCACATCGTATGTACTTTTTTTTTTTTTTTACACAGTGATCACCATTTATCAAGGCCCGGAAGCCACTCAGGGATAAGGGTTATTGCAAGTACAGTACGTTAGTGTGGAGATTTGATGAAGTGTTTACTTAAGGGGGCGATTCATTAGGAATTTGTTAACGTTGGACTTGAACACATCCAAGTTGTAGTCCGGTGGGAAGCAGGCAGATGGAACAGAGTTCCACAAGCGTGCAGTTTTAAGAAAGAAGCTTTGTTCATGGAATCCGCGTTTTGATTTAGGCACAGATAAAGAGTGGGGGAAACTTTTGACAGTGGATTCAGCTAGACGGGTGTTTTTCATGAAAGATGGCGAGGGTGGACCAGAGATTGGAGTTCAGACGAGCACCTGCCATGGAAATAACGATAAAACAAGGATAGGCTCGCAACATCTCTTCTGTGGGAGAGAGGTTGCAGGGAAATAAAAATACTTTTTTCATGATTTTTTTCTAATTTGCTTTTATTAAACCCTACAAATGTTTCAGACCTTTTTATCTATAAAGAAAAGTCATATTTCTGTGTGTGTGTGTGTGTGTGTGTGTGTGTGTGTGTGTGTGTGTGTATGTGTGCGATAGGAGAGAGAGAGGGGGGGCTAAAAGTTAGGAACTACACAAAATATACTTATACATAGTTGTTCCACATATTAAATATGATCTCGACCTGGTTATGGTAATAGACATTGTAATATTTATACGTTTGGGGGCCCCAGAGACCAAATTAATTTATGGGAGGTCAGAATTAAATTCTTTTTTATTTTACTTTTTTTGTTTGAAAAATAGAATTGAAACTAGGCCAGACAGTTAGTCAATCACCTTTCCCTTTCTTTTTCTCTTTTTTTTTTTTTGCTTTCTATCATATGTAAACACATATAAAGAGAAAGATAGAAAGAGAGAGATAGATAGAGAGAGGGGGAGAGAGAGCATGTAGAAATGCAGTAAGGGCAGTCAGAGACAGAAGGGTGTTCAAAAAAGTAATATGACTGATGAAGTGTAGAGAGAGAAGGAGAGAGGAAAAGAGAGATAAATGATTTTAATGTAGTTTTTTTATCCCCCTCTTAAAACACACACACACACACACACACACACACACACACACACACACACACACACACACACACACGCACACATACACAATTGATCCCTGTTCATAAAAAAACTCCACTAAACTGTAATAGTTGTCTTTTTTTTCTTTCCAACTCTTAATTCTCTAAGAAAAGGAGAATTTCGCTGAATATACTCATCTACAAATTTATCCAAAATTATTTAAATATAACATTTTCAAATATTCTTTTAATTTGTCCAGTACGATCTAATATATATATATATATATATATATATATATATATATATATATATATATATATATATATATATATATATATAGTTAGTAGAAATGGTAATTAATAAAAACCTGAAGAAAGTGCTCAATACTGTTGTGGAGCAAATATGCGTTTTATTTTTTATTACCGTATCTTTCTGTTAAGTTACATTATTGTTTCAGCTACCCGGCCGTTTTTTTAGCCGTCTGTAGCATCCTCAGATTTTACAGAAATGTTCGTTATGATGAGATGAAAGAGTGAATGATGTCAGGGGAGGGGTGCGAGAAGAGTGGAAAAAGAGGAAGGGAATAAGGGGGAAAGGTGGGAGGGGGGTGTTTGGTATGTCGGTAATATTTTAGTTTTGGAGTTTAAGGACCTTAGGTGGTTGTGGGGGAGGGTCTTGGAAGTTCATTTCTGGTGTGGCTGAGCACATAGGGATACATGGAGGGGGGAAGGGATATGTGGGGGTAGGAGGAGGGGGTTTACTTTAGGATTCGAGTCTTAATGTTTAAGTTTTTTTTTTTTTGGCGTCTTGTTGGTAAGATGATTTGTTAATTAGTATGTCTTGACCTGTTGAGTGTTCACTTCGGTTCGGAGGCGGGGGGGGGCGGGCTATGATTCGGTTTATTTACTTGGTTTTTATTTGTTGTTAAGTGCTTGGAGAGGGTTAGCTAACGGCCGTGTGCACTCGTGCACATATGCGTACGTACACACATATATACTTAAAGAAACGTTCACATGTACACATACATCTCCGACCTCGTGTGCAGATGTATGCCTTCGGAGCTGATAGAGATCTTTTCCAAGTATCCCATCCTTCTTGACTTTGGGAGAATAGTGATTATTTGTGTCATCATATTGGTTGAAAGGTTCTTATAAAGACTAAGACAGAAATTGAATCGAATCTGTAATTCTTTACAAGTTCTAAACTGGAAATTAATTCAAACTTCCCACAATGGGGATCTCTCCACAGAAAACATGAGTTTCTGAGAATGCTTTCTGCAAGAATGAGGTGGAAGAAAAAGTTCCTTTGAATGGAGATTAATGTAACACGTCCTTTAATGTTGAGAAATTACTGGAAACTGAAATAATGCCTTTATTTGGTGCATGATTTATAAAAAAAAGGGGGAAAAAAATTCAAAAGCAACTTCTGAAATACAAGCAACTTCTGAAATACAAGCAATTTCTGAAATACAAGCAACTTCTGAAATACGATGCGAATTTCAACAAGGAGTAAAACAGTAATGAATATTGATTAGTTTTTTCAACACCTGTGCAAGAAGATGTCCTTTTATCTACAAGTTAAATTTAAAGCTCTTTACAAAAATTTTCTAAGTAATGTTTTAATTTTAAGCGATGCTGCTAAAGCAAAGAATACATGTTTTATTGAAGTAATCTTAAACATTATTATTCAAAATATATTTTTTTACAATCAAGAATAATTGTACAACTTTTATAATCTTAAAAATTATTATTCAAAATATATTTTTTTACAATCAAGAATAATTTTACAACTTTTATAATCTTAAACATTATTATTTAAAATATCTTTTTTACAATCAAGAATAATTTTACAACTTTTACAATCTTAAACATTATTATTTAAAATATATTTTTTTACAATCAAGAATAATTTTACAACTTTTATAATCTTAAACATTATTATTTAAAATATATTTTTTTACAATCAAGAATAATTTTACAACTTTTATAACAAGTAATGGATACTTAATTGTTTTATTATGTTTTAACTGAAGCTTATATAAAATCAAAGAATTAATTATTTTCTTTTAGTCTCAAGATATATCTTCCTTTTACTCTAAATAAGACAGAAGAAGCTTTATTTACAGGTGCTTTGCATATTAACATTAGCAGAAAAAGCCTTGAGCCTCGCAATTTGGACAAAGCCAATCACCACAAGTTTTTTCTTCTTCAGAAACTCCCATGCAATCAAAGTGGTACCATCTGTTGCGTTCATCACAACATACCATTGGGGAATAACTGTCCATTTTAACAGAACAAACTGGACAGAAATAAGGACCCCTCCCCTCTTCTTCAAATTCAGTCTGTGCGTGATCTGCAGAAGAAACTTCCCTAATTTCTAAGACATACAAATGCTTTAAGGAATGGATTTGTTAACAACTATCCCTTAATATACAGCCAGAACAAATTTTTTCATCCTTCCCATGAATAATATGAAGAACTCTATCTAGATTCCAGAATGGCTTAGTCCGGTTTGACAACTTCATCAAAACAATATTACTGATTAATATTTTCTCAGTACAATGACATCATATTCCTGTCCTTTTCTCTCAAGAAAAGAAGATAATCGTTTTACCAGACTTTACAGAATTTCGACACAAAGTTTTCTCTTAATTGAAGAGACTCGAATAATTCAATCCTACTTAGAGAATGGGGACAGAGGTCATTAACCTCATGGTTTACCTGCAATAAACATGGGTTATAACATTTGTAAAAATGGTTTGGGGTCAAAATATCTCGACCCTTGTCAGAAGAAGCAATATAGCAGCTTTCTCAACATCTGAAATGATTGTTAGGAAATCGAAATATTCTAATTTGTCAGCATAACAACTGTTCGTTTCTTGGATCCATAAATAGTTGCTCAGTGGATATTCAATATCAGATTTTCAAGGAGATAGATTAACTAGTAGATATATTACTTGTTACATATATCAACTGATAAATCAGTAAACAAGAAGCGTTTTAGACAAGGGTCACAAAAGAGTCAGTGGGATTATGGCACATCTTGAAATATGTAGGTGGATGTGACATGTGTGAAGCTGACGGAATTCTGGAATGAGATTATGTATGTGTGTGTGTGTGTGTGTGTGTGTGTGTGTGTGTGTGTGTGTGTGTGTGAGTTTGTTCCTTATGGACTTGGAAACGGTTGGGCTGATTTTTTAAAAATTTTACATGAAGGTACTTGATGTGTCTGGAAGTGTTCTTATTTAGATTTTATCTCGTAATGCGTCTGATAAGTATAAAAAATCTAAGAAATCAAATTAAAGAAAGAAAGTCTGATTTTGACCAAAGTTAACAAATTTATACAACACTAGCGGGGATACCCGGCGTTGCCCGAGTGTTTGTTTCCGGGACGGGGGGGGGGGAGTTTTAAAAAATGTTATGGTAGGTAAGTAGGAAGGATCAAACCCGGAGTCATGAGTAAAAGTAGGAAAATAAAGTGTGAAAAAAAACAAAAAAAACATCTGCAACGTTAACAGTTCGGCCACCAAGAAAAGTCCATTCCAGTTGTTTAGGAAAAAAAAAAAAAAAAACGACTACAGTAGGTCGGCGCGAACGTGAAAATATAATATGAATTGTCCAGCACGCTAACCACTACGCCACAGAGCACTGCAGCTTAGTTTAGTGATTTTAAATAACTTCACATGAAAGAACTACGAAGCCAAACCGGTGTTCTCTTCTCAACTGTTCCTTGTGAACGATCCCCAAACGGTGTTAAGTGGTGGCAGGGGGAGGAGGAATTTATAAGAGAGAAAATATTTTACCCCTTCCATTGATCTTAACCGATTTTGGCCGTGACTTCTCAGCAGAAAAAGTATAGAAATCTAAGATTATCGAGGAATTTGAGAAATAATAAGCCTATAACACACCTCAGATATTGTTCTGCCGTTTGTGCATATTATATTTGCATGAAATATCTTGATTTTTAATCCTATTAAGGTCAAAATCCGACGGGAAAAATGAGTTCATTTTATTTATATAGAGATAACATTGCAAGTGCATTTGAGAAGTTTTATCACTGCACAAGCAGAAAAGCTCAGCCTATAAAATCAATTGCAGATTATTTTATGAGATAAGAGTGTGTGTGAAATGTATGTTTCTTTTTAGAGCACAGTTAAACCATGATACTTGACTTTTGCATTTTAAACTTTAAGGGAAACCATTATTTACAGATAATTTAATGAAATCAACAGTATATTCTCTACAGTGCAATATACACTACAATGTTTTGTGAACTAAATCACTGGGGAGGCATGTGAAGCTTCCTCCAATATACTGTGGTGGGGGATCCCTTACTAGAACAGGCAATCAATCGATATGATTTAAAAATGGGCGATTTCACTGATTTCAATGACAATAAAATTATGAGAGGGTGAAGCATTTGTTGATCCTCATTCGATCCTGGGCAACGTCGGGTTTCCCTGCTAATTCATGATAAATTAATTAGACCATTTTAACAACAAGTTATTCTTTCCCTTTCTCATTCTCTTTCCCATTGTCTCTCTTTTTCCTCCCCACCTCCTGCCATGATATAATTACGTGTGACTTCATTCAGCAGTATGGATTAATGATATAATTACGTGTGACTTCATTTAGCAGTATGGATTAATAAACTATCACTTTCTTGAGTGTGAGGTTTGGAAAATTATTTGGATTATCTGATATAAGAAAATATTTTGATAGCCTTTGTTTCAGCACGACATCACAACAATAAGTTGCACACACGCATGCAACGACAATTGTCCTCAATTGGGAGGATCACAACAAATGAACAACACATGTATCCGAAAGTAGTTTTTTAAATTTTTTTTTTTACACAGGAATCACCACATTATCAAGGCCAAGAGGCCACTCAAGGATAAGGGTTAAAGAGTGTACAGTAGAAATTGGACAATATAGTAATCATTAGTAATGAAAATTCGGTAAATTTGATAACTTATATGGAACGGCTCATCAAGAACTTATTTACGTTAGACTTGAAGACAACCATATTGTAGTCAGCCGGAAAGCAGGAAAACGGAAGACAATTCCACAGGTGTGCAGTTCTAAGAAAGAAGCTTTGTTCATGGAATCTACATTTAGGTTTAGGCACAGATAAAGAGTGGGAGGAATTATTGATAGTGTTTTCAGCTAGACGAGTGTTTCTTGTGAAAGTTTGGCGAGGGGGGACCATAGACTGAAGCTCAGTCGAACACTTTCCATGAAAATAACGATACATCAGAGACAAACTTGCAGCATCTCTTCTGTGAGATAGAGGTTGCAGGGAAGAGAAAAGGACATCTCCTACGAGGCTACGAAGTCTATTTTGAACTCTATCAAGGTAGGACAAGTCCTTTCTAGCAGCTCCTGTCCAGATGTGGCAACAGTATTCCATCCTTGGACGTACCTGGCTCTTATATAGATAGAGAATTGCATCAGCAGTGAGATATCTACTGGATCGATAGAAAGATCCCACCATTTTTCCAGCATTTTCCAGTGTTTGACTACAAAGATTAAATGGTTAAAGATAAATGATTAAACTGTAGTAGTTGCCAGTCCTTGGTGACAAGTTCAAACAGAGGGTCTTGAAACTCCCCAGCATCAGACTGTGAATTTCCATGGAAGTTATTGAACCCAAAAGTAGTAGCACCTGCTTAATGAGCAGAAATCAGATTTTTTTTCTTGTCTCTAGCCATGACTTGTGGAGAGGTGAGATGAAAATCCCAAACTCAATCTGACCTGTATAATACATACATGTTTATTGACTCAGAATATATGTGAATTCCTGTTTTTATAATTAATTCTAGACCATGTTTGTTGTGTGGATGAAACTGTATTAATAAAATTGATTCAAATTGCAGAGAAAAAGTTTGTCCTTATAACGAAATGATGTTAACCTTTCCCTTCATAGAACAAGCCATCTCACACCTGTTTCAAAGAGTTTTGCCAATTTTGCTCTTTGTCTGTCTGATTTGCTTTCTCATCCTTTGAGAAACGGTTATTACACCTAATTCTGACAAGACTACTCATGCAGTTTTTGTTTGGCCAGAATGCTCTTCCTGTAAGTGTTGTGACTCTTTGGGCTGTGATCATAGTGTCGTATCTGTGTTAACTGTGGCAAGCAGGGCCAAGGGTCAAAACAATATTATTATTATTGGCTCACATGGAGCTTTGACACAAGTCAACAAACGATCTGATTGGAAACCTGTGGTGTTCTCTGGAAGCTGAGTGACAACAAGTCTCCCCAGACGTCCAGCTCTCTCCATCTCCTTCGATAGCATTTGCAAATGAATTTGCATCATCGCAACAGGCGCTTACCATTGATTTCTCGCTGGTAGTGGCCATTGGTTTATACTGGAATTTGAATGGCACTCAGCCTCCCCAAGGTCCCAGTTCTCTTTGCGCTTGTCCAGCCGAGGTCTGATTGGCGCTCGCTCTTCGGTCTTTCAGCCATTCTTGACCCTTCTCGGCCCTTTGGTATCATTTTTTTTTTGGTGAGGGGAACGGTGATGAAACAATGGGGGCATGCATGATGGGGGGTGCAAAACTTGTAAATATGCAGTTTCAGTGTTCTTCATTCCCTGTAACGCTTATTCGTTATATTGCCTTGTATTATTCAAGGGTTTTCCTTAATATTTCAGTCGTTTTCATTATCGTTAGTCGTTGTACTTTTGCAGTTATTCCTCTGATTCCAATTTCTGACATTCGTTTTTCAAAGTTTTTCGGAATTGTTCCTTATTATTATTATTGTTATTGTTATTAATTGTTTCAAGCGATGGTGGGTCGCTGGATCAATTATTATGATTAGAAAAATAAACAATTAAATTGGGGAAAAATGATTGGCATATAATATAATAAGATCGCAAAAGAAATGTGAAAATAGAAAATAGATATAAACATTACTTTTGGTTTGCATAAACAAATAACTAGATTGGGGTTACAGCAACTGTTGGTATGAGATACGTGATGAGATGTATGTAGATTTGAAGAGATTCTAGCATTGTTAGCTGGGCATCAGAGAGAACGGATAACTCAAAATAATGTGGGAAGCAGCGTCATTTCAGCTACCAACATAATAGATGTACTGAGACTAAAGTTGCTTTCAGGAACGCCAGCAACCACTGTAAAAATGTAGTAAAAAATGCAAGAGAGCTATATGCTCAGTCTGTTAAATCCTAAGTAGATGAGCAGCGGCTTGGTTTCCACCAGTTTTGTCAAATAGCAAACAGGATCCTGAACAGAAGCATGCGTTCTATCCCAACCATCATCAATGGACCTGAGGTCATCTCGTCAGCATCAAATAAGATCAAACTATTTGCCAAGAACTTTACAGCTAATTCCACCCTATGCGACCAAGGCCATCAACTCCCCATATTTCCTCCTATAACAGAAAACACGTTATGCAACATACAAATATCTGTGCGTGAGGTCGCCAAGCTAATTAAGAACCTTGATTCCTGTAAAGTAACTGGCCCTGACGGCATTCCAATTATAGTGTTGAAAAAGCTTCAACCAGAATTTGCCCCCATACTTACAAAACTGTTTAAGCGTCGTCTTAAGGAGAAGTGCTTTACAACATCCTGGAAAACCTCATCAGTATTCCCTGTATTTAAGAATTCAGGCGAAAAGTCATCTCACTCTCAGTACAGACCAAAAAGTCTCCTGTGTGTCATGAGTAAGTTGCTGGAATCCATATTAAATAGAGAAGTAGTCAACTACCTCAGCAGAAACAACCTTCTTAGTGACATGCAATATGGTTTCTGCTCTGCTAGATCTACAGCAGATGTGCTAACGGTTATATCTCATAGGATTAGTGAATCTCTTGACAAAGGCTTCTTTTCTAGGGCAATTGCTCTTGACATATCAAAGGCCTTCAATAAGGTATGGTATAAAGGCCTACTTCACAAGATTTCCAGCTATGGTATAACTGGAAATGTTTTCTCAATTATAAAATCATTTCTCTCTGATAGGCTTATCAGAGTAATGGTTGATGGGCAGAAATCAGAAGCTCACAGTATTTATGCTGGAGTCCCTCAGGGGTCCATTCTGGGCCCAACTCTCTTCCTGATCTATATCAATGATCTCCCAAAACACATACTTAAATCATTCGTTGACATCTATGCTGATGACATGACCATCTATGGCAACACATCAAAAGCCGTAAATGACAAAGTTCTCTGTGATTCTCTCTCCTCTGATCTTGAGCATGTGGTACAATGGGGGAAGAGGTGGCTGGTCACTTTTAATGCATCTAAAACCAAGCTCCTATCTTCACATCATCAATGTTCTGATTCCCAACTGGCATTAATTGAAATGAATGACTTTCGTCTTGGGGAGGCTCCATGTTTTGACAAGCTTCTGGGCTTGACCTATACTCCTGATCTGAAATGGAACACATACATCAAGTCTGTTGCCAAGGTCGCTGGGAAAATGGTGGGATCCTTCTACTGCTCCAGTAGATATCTCACTGCTGATGCAATTTTCTATCTATATAAAAGCCAAGTACGTCCAAGGATGGAGTACTGCTGCCACATCTGGGCAGGAGCTGCTAAAACCAGTCTATCCTGCCTTGACAGAGTACAAAATAGACTTTGTAGCTTAGTGGGGGATGCTCTTTTCTCTTCTCTGCAACCTCTCTCCCACAGAAGAGACGTTGTGAGCCTGTCTTTGTTTTATCGTTATTTCCATGGCAAGTGCTCGTCTGATCTCAAATCTCTGGCCCCCCCTTGCCAATCTTTCACAAAAATACCCGCCTAGCTGAAACCACTGTCAATAATTTTTTCCACTCCTTATCTGTGCCTAAATCAAAACGTAGATGCCATGAACACAGCTTCTTTCTTAGAAGTGCACGCCTGCGGAACTCTCTTCCGTTTCCCACCTGACTACAACTTGGATGTCTTCAAGTCCAACATAAATACATCCCTGATAAACTGCCCTCCTTAAGTAAGACGCTTTATCAAATCTCCATTACGATTACTACGATATTATCCCATTGATTACTGTACATGCAACAACCCTTATCCTCTTCTGAGCCTTGATAAGTGGTGACATGTAAAAAAAAAAAAATTATGGCTCGTTCTTTTATGAGTCTTTAGTAAAATTTGGTTAAAATTGTTTTTTAAAAGGTCAAAAATGGGTAAAAATTGAAAATATTGTTTAACATTTTGTACATTCATCTTAGTTTATTTTCAATTTTTATTTTTTAATCAATCTATGTGCGTGTCACATCGGTACAGTGGTAACGTCACCAGCTTTGGATGCTACAGTTTTGGTTTCGATTCTAGCTAACGGCACATAAATACTTATATTTAACTTTTGAAATCACGACTCTAGAATAATATGTACAAAATCTGGACAAATTAAAATATCATATTTAAGCGTATTTTATGACCGAGCAAAGCCACCTTCCCGCTAGTATTAAAAAAAATAATAGTAAACCAGGAATTCTCTAGCAATATGATAGTTAAATGCACACAAAATAAAAAAAGGAAAAAATTTGGTCATAAAAAATCGTTTTTATGTTTAGTTTCAATTCTAATTCAAATCTACCACATAATTTTGGTTCTAGAAAATATCTAATATTAAAAGCTTAAGGGGTCTTAAGAATAAATTGAAATTCAAGGAACCTTGCTTAATTAGTGTTTAATTACTAGATCTAGAACAATAGCATATTCTTTTTGTTGTTTTGACTCTCGAGTGTGTATCTGTTGATATCATATGTTTTTATATAGAGTGTTATGGTTCTTGGTTGATTAAATGTGTCTGTGTTGGATATATACTTGAGAGTCAAAATAATGAAAAGAATATTCTGTTATCATAGCCCTACTAATTACTATGGATTAAATTTAATGCAAATCTGAAATATTTTAATTTATAACTGGACCATATTATGACCCTTAAAATCCTTTGAAATACTTAAAAAAAACCCTGAAATTTGGGGATATTTATCCTTTGTTCAAATTTTACAATTTGGGATAAAAGTTAGAATTGCCTCAATCTAGAAGGATTTCACTTTCATTAACGAGGACAGAAACGATAAAATGTTGCATCAGAAGAAATACTATACTTTGATCGTAGGTAAAAGGCAGATGAGACTTATTAAAAAATAGTCTAACGAATTAACAATAAGTGCTTCTTTCCCATTCTCTTGTTCCTATCAACACAATATAATTAAATATAACTGATTTAGCAGTCGGAATTAATAAGCCATTATCTTCTTGAGCATGTCGTCGTCTGTCGAGATATTTTAATTATTTAATATAAGAAAATATTCTAACAACCTTTGTTTCAGCAAGACAATGCAACACAAAGTTGCACACACGCATGCAGTGAAACCTGTCTTCACTCAAGAGGATCACTACAAATGAACAACATATGCAACTAATGGAGATAAATACACCCTCAAAAAATGGTGATCGAATCAGATTCTGTCACACTACATATACATGCACTCTTGTACCAGTTGGTAGGCAAGCGTCTGCATAGCGTGTGCGATTTGACTTGATTCGGTTAAGTTAACAGCCAACCCTCTGTTTATCGTCAGACGCCAATTTTATGAAATATTCAGAAATATTACAGCAGAAATAGTATTACTGCTGTCACAGTTAAAGGAAAAGTGGTCGATTTCTACAGCTGATGTAGGCAAACGTAGAGAAACTATAAAGGTAGTTGAAATAAAATGATAAATCGAGCAAATGAAAGTGTAGGGGAAGAGAGAAAGCGATTATATATATATATATATATATATATATATATATATATATATATATATATATATATATATGATAGCAGGGAGACCCGGCGTTGCTTGGGATTGAATGATGATCAATGAATGTTTTACACTCCCATATTTTTATTGTCAACAAAATCGCTGAAATCGCCCATTTTTCAATCAAATCGATTGATTGCCTTCTCTTGTTGACCCATCGCAATGCGCCAGGAGGAAGCTTCACATACCTCCCCACAGTGACTTAATGCACAATACACTTTGGTTTACATTGCACTGTAGAGAACCTACTGTTGATTTTATGAAACCATTTGTTTGTATATAATGGCTTGAATTAAAGTTTAAAATGCAAAAGTCGAGTATAAATGAATCAGTTGTGCTCTAAACAGAAACATTGATTTTGAACACGCGCCTGTCATATCAAAGAACCTACTACTCCAGTATCTGACTGTGAATTTCCATCCAGTTGTTGAACTCAAAAGCAACAGCACATATCTGCATTTCCTGTCCTTTCTTAAGACTCCTTGCTTCTCCTATTTCTCGAGATCAGACCTCAAATTCAATGCAAAATATAAAATATTTGACTTTTCAAATAGAAGGTTGGGTCATCATATAAACTGAAGTCAAACAATATAATGCAATAAAAGAATGTGACGAACATAGTTTTATTTGTTTATTTTTTTAATACTATTATTAAAAGGGAAAGCATTTGCAGCAGAAACCTATTCATTATTAGTGATTCGACGATTCCAAAATGTTTCCCAGTTCCTACACAACCTACTAAATTCCCGATTCCAATACAAGTACCAATTCCAATTTCGATTCTTTTAAAATTTCTAAACATTTAATTAGAGATTTGATGTTTTAAAAAAATATTCAAATAAACTCCTCATGTAATGTCTACATATATTTTGCAAAACATAAAAAATACTACAGCTGAGAGAGGAGCGTATATTACAAGAGTAGATCCTTCTAAATACAAGTTGGTCGCTAGAAAAGCGGGAAATTTATTAAACAACGATTTATTTTTACAAAGAATAATTTTTACAAAGTTTTTCACAGACAAATGTTATATTATACTCATAGATACTCAAAATGTCGTCCATGTACTTCACTGCAGTGTCTTAATCTAGAAATCGAAGCTCGACAACAAAAGAACCAATCAAAAAATAACAATCAAGCATTTTATTCATGATCTAAGCCGATCTTCAAATTTCCCGCTTTACCCTGTATTTGTCTCTAATGTTTTCCTTGTAATTAATTAAAAACTATGAGACAAGATTTTTTTTTTCTTTGAAACAACTTCATGGAAGATTCATAAGAATGATAAAAGATGAGAATAATGAAAACACCTGGACATGGATGCAAAAAAGACATGCAAACCGAGAAACTGAATCTCTAATAACTGCAGCACAAGATGACTCGATAAGAACCAACCATATCAAAACAAAGATCGACAAAACACAAGAAAACAGCAAATGCAGACTCTGCGGACAAAGAGATGAAACGATAAACCATATAGTAAGGAATACAAAAACAGGCATGACCAAGTGTGGAGGGTAGTACTCTGGGAATTATGCATCTTGAACGCACAAACAAATGGTACAAGCATAAGGCAGCAACAGTACTTGCAAACGAGAATCACAAAATCCTATTGGACATGGACATACAAATAGATAAACTCATCCAAGCAAGAAGACCGGATGTCATAATAATTAACAAGAAAGAGAAGTCTTGTCAAATCGTAGACTTTGCTGTCCCAGCTGACCACAGAGTGAATATCAAAGAAAAGGAGAAACAGAGCAAATACACAGAGCTAGCCAGAGAGCTGAAAGCAATATGGAAGATGAAGAAAATCAAAATAATACCTATAATAGTAGGAGCACTAGGAACAAATCCGAAAAAGTTTGAAAAAAGAATGGGAAAAATTGGAATCAGAGGAATGGCTGCAAAGATACAACAAATAACGATAATGAAAACGGCTGAAATATTAAGGAAAACCCTTGATTAATACACATGAACCACATGTGCAGGCCAGACAAACTGCTGCAGAGGCAAAACATGAAGAAGCATTACAGGGAACCAAGAACATTGAAGCTGCATATCTACAAGCTCTCCGTTGCCACCCCACAAGAGTGATACAAATAGCCGAGAAGGGTCAGGAAGGATAGAAAGATCAAGGAAAGAGCACTGACTAGACCTCTGCTGGACAAGTGCAAAAAGAACTGGGACCTTGGGGAGGTTTATTGCCACTCAAATTCCAGTGGAGACCAATGGCCGCTGCCAGCGAGAAATCAATGGTGAGAGGCTGTTGCGATAACACAAATTTATTTGCAAATGTTATCGAAAGAGGTGGAGTGCTGGAAATCTAAGGAGACTTGTTGTCACTGCATATTTGTTTTTCACCTCTTTTTTTTTTGTTCTGTTAATTATAGAAACAAATGCCCAAATCTTATTCTTCTTTTTTAAATGTTTATCCTTTATGTATTTTATCAAAGATTTTGATGAACCTATGAGATTTTCATCTATATTTTTCATTTGTGTCCTAAGCGAAGAAGTATCATAAAACATTAATTATTTCAGAAGAAGCACAATGACAGACAACGACAGTGTCCAGCCGGCACCAACAAAATCGAAAAACCTTGTCCACAGTATTTTAAATCTTTTAATAATCAGGTGTGAACTACCTAAGAGGAGGCAAATAGATGTTTAGCGAATAAATGTAAAAATGTTTGCAAACGAAATAGGCAAGTTAACTCTCGAATGTTTATGTTGTTTACCAATTGACCAATAAAAGGAATAAATTACACTCTGAGAATCAATTTTAAATCTGGAAATAGGATTTATAACTCATTCTAAGGCCGTTAGTCTTATGTTGTAAATGAACAATTTCTAATAAATAAATACATTTGTTCTTTTCAGTTGTTTTATTGTCAAGAAAAAAATTATAAGAATCGTTTTAGAATCGGAAGTTAGATATTTTCAAAACTGATAGGGACCCAAATGTCCTCCAAAGTTTCAATTTTTCTGATTCCCGATTCCGATTATCATGCATATAAGCAAAAAAAAAAAAAAAAAAAAAAAAAAAAAAAAGCACATTTGGAATGCGTAAATATGCCACAAGAATCCAGCCAAAAGTTACGAAATCGAGTCTAACAGACTAGAAGTACTTGCCGTTGTCAGGGCATATATAATATGTTTACTTGTGTCATCTATATTTTTGTATTCATACATGTGTCATGTCAGATACCGAGTATATAACACGAGTATATGTGTTTGTGATCATCTATTTCTCTCTATATAACGGAGTTCATATATATGTGTGATTGTCTAGTGTTCATATATGTTTGTACATGTTGATATAACACTCACTGCGTCGCATGCATGTGTGTGGTGTTAACACAGATAAGAAACTGTTCAAACGGACAAAAATAATTTACATATAGACAGTTCTTCTTAACAAGAGGACGGATAATACCTTTCTGGAGTTTACATCTGACCAAACAGGGGACCATACCTTCGTTTATCTTTTGGTCTTCATTGACAAATTAGCAAAAGTTGTAATGAAAAGGTAAAAACGGAACAGGGTTACTGAAACGAAACAAGCACTTTATATTCTGTATAAAAACTTATTTTTTCATTTATTTATAATTGACATAATACAAGAAGTGTTAAAAATACAAGTTTTATAAAAATTATTCAGCAAAAATCTTGTGAAAGAAATATTTTTAGACATATATTATTTTTTATTGAGAACACAGAAGTTGTGATATCAAGAATTTTGTAAATAAATCATTTTTATAATTTAGTACAAGACCTTGCAAGCAAGCCGTTCTAACGTACCGTTCCGAATATCATCTCCAGGAGTATTTTGCTATCTTTGCTATTTTGATAACTACACTCTTGATTCCGAGGTCCATTGCACACTTAACTGAATGCTTAATTTCTATTACTCACGGGGATAATTACAATGGAATGGTATATCCACCCAATTTCGGATACACTTTGTCAACACCGAGAAAGCATCTGGACTACAGCAACCAACACACAATCAACGCAACAACAAATAAGGCTGCCCGGTATACTTTTCGAAATATCAATAAGGAGCAGTACGCTTTTGCTATATGGGAATATCATTTTCTCTTATGGGCCTATTTTCTGCCCACCTGGATTTATAACCCCGAACGACATTGGACTCCTTCCGATAATGGATTACCCAGGTTGTATCAACTTCTCTTTTCGTATAATTTGTTTCCATATAATTAACCCCAACCACTCAAAAAACTATTTTCAATAATTGTGCTGAAAAGCAAAATAACGTCCATTCGCAGCTGAACATTTTACTAACTGCATTTCATTTCTTCTGTTGTTGTTGAAAATCCATGGATTAAGGAAATTAAAATAACCCCTTCTATATATTCCTTTTGTCAAGCAATAAATTCTTAAATCGAATATATGTCTATATGTTGTTTTTTCAGAATTTAAAATTTAACCACGAAACTTATATATAAAGCGCATGTGCCTCCTTTGGTAAGGTAGAAAAGTGGCTCTGGATAAGGACTGGTATCCGACTAGGCACAAAGCGCAGAGTCTACAAAGCCGTCATTCTGATAGCCTTGCTGTACTCAACAGAGACCTACATTCTGTATAAAAAACACGTAAGAAGACTGGAGCCATCCAGCAGAGACATCTGAGAAAAATCATGAAAATCAAATGGAGTGACTACGTATCAAATGTGGAAGTTCTCAGGAGAGCAAACCTAGATAGCATGGAAGCTGCTCTTGCTACGATGCAACTACGATGGACCGGGCGCATTGCCAGAATGGAACACAGCTGAATCCCAAACATGATCTTCTACGGGGAATTGGAAAATGGAACCCGCAAGGTAGGAGGGCAGAAACTTTGCTACAAATATGTAACAAAGCGACACTTGAAGGCAATGAACACCAATGTTGAGAGTTGGGAGGAACAAGCCAAAGAAAGGAGTAGTTGGTGGAACAGTTTCCACAAAGGGAAGGAAGAAATGGAGAGAAAGATTGGAGAAGCCTTAGCTATCAACGACACAACCCCAGCACCCACATATGTGGTGTCTGTGACCGGACGTTTCACACAGAAAGAGGGCTATGTCAACACTGAGGTTTAAAGCACCGAGACCTCGACTAGTCATTATCAAGACTGACGAACTGAATGATAATGATGATATATATATATATATATATATATATATATATATATATATATATATATATATATATATTACTAAAAGAATATTTTCTTTTAATTGTTTGACAAATAATATCCTTGTATTTTGACCTTTGAACATTATAACGATTATAACGATTATAACGATATCTGCTTTTGTAGTGAATGATGAATTCGGTTTTATTCCTTCATTTTTAAAATCTAATTTCCTCACTTTGACGAGAAGAATTTCTTTCTTATGGTAAGCCACCTGAATATTTTGTCTATGGCTCATATGTTAGAAACAATTGTAAGTCCGAGTTGTTATGAGTATAAATTATTGTATAAGAATATAATAATAAAAATATTCAAATAAATAAACACATACTTTTTTCAAGCATTGCAGTTTTTAAAGTTTTCAATTTTAATGCTAATTAACAATTCTATACCTTTTCTTTTTTGCTAATTATTTTCTCTGAGAGAGAGAGAGAGAGAGAGAGAGAGAGAGAGAGAGAGAGAGAGAGAGAGAGAGAGAAATTGTCATATTTAATATACACCAAAAAGTAAACCAGACATAATTACTACCATATGTGATGGAAAACAGCCTTTAATGTAGCACATTCCATTCTTGGTTTCAAATAACATCAAAACAGCAGCATCTGTTAATATAGGTTAGGGTTTCATGCAGAAGCTCGAATTATGGCTGATCAAAATCAATTGGCAGTTGATATAACTTGCAGCCTTTGTAATAAGACGACTGACCACATACTAACAGATTAATCAAGGGTTCACAGCAATATTCTATTTCGCACTCTTATTAACAACATCCTATCTTTGGACCTAGGGCGTGCTTTATAGATTTGGAAAAGATGGGAAAGACTAACTGATCTCCATGAGGTCTTTCATTTGCATGATCTCTATGGCTAACTCTGCAATTGTGTATCTAACAAACGACAGCAGCAGCTGGGTGGTGATGCTGACTAAGCAGTTAATGATGGTGAGTGATGAAGTTTGAGTCCAATTTGTTTCACGGAAACATTTTCACTTATGTATGTTGGCAATCTTCATTTCGTCCCTCCTGTAAATACTTGATGCCTTTTTAGAAAGAATTCTAACTAGAAAGATTTCGGGGAAACAAATGCCAATAAGAATAATCTGATTCATACAAAACGAATGACTGATAATCAACAATGGCTGAATACTAGATAAACATTTAACACCCTAATTTATTTTGGGGGTTTGAACCATCCCTAATAAAGACTCTTGTTTTAAATGAATAAAAGTTCCAAAATTCCAAATTTAAAACATTTGCATAAACGACATTTTCACATCAAAATATTTCAAGACTTTAAAATAAATAATTTACTAAAAACAAAAACAAACAAACATTGTTTTAGTTTTCAAAAATACTTTAATTGTTATTCCATCAACCTTTCAAGTGTAAAATATTTCATCATTCAACAACATGTGGCTCAGAACGCTAATCAAATACCAAATGTTGAAAAACACCAAAACTGAGTCTTATTTTGGCTACGACACTGTCTCCAATCAAGAAGGATAAAAAAAAAAAACAAGTAAAAGAGAAATGTAGTTTGATTGAAGCATTGCTGGTAAACAGGTTTTGGGTTTTTATTAATGAAATAATTTATTTCAAAAACCAAACAAGCGTTGTTCTGTTTTTTAAAAATATTCTACTTAAAGTAACGTGTTTATTTTTTAAAACGAAATTATTAAAAAATAAAGTAATATTTTAATTTCAATTTTCAAAAACATTTCTATCATTAAAACTGCTCTAATGAGTTAATTTATTGGTTGCTGTTTTTTCTGTTTATTTATCATCTTCAATGACAAATAAAAAAAATGTTTTTTTTTTATACGTGGGTCTCTCCTATTTTCACTTCTTTTATTCTCACTTCTTTAATAGTCACTTCTTTTTTACACGATCTTCACTTCTTTTCATTGTTGTAGTTTCATCTGGTGGTTGCTTCTTTTCATGCAGAAAGCCACAAGGAGACGTCCGTTGAGTTTTCTTAAAGGTTTATTTTTGGGAATAATTGACTCAGGAGGAGAGACTAACAATCTCTTAGCTAATTATTTATCTAACTTTTTAACTTAATTGAAATGAGTGACACACGAACAGAGACATTGAGGTAACATTTTACACTTAGTGATTATCAAAGTTTTCTACACTATTAGCCAACTGTTTCATGCAAACCATGGAAGACTCGCATCATTGACAGTCTCTGTTACATGCCCGGCACAGGCAGACAGATTTAAAAACTTTGTTTTCTCTCAGCTCGAAAAACGTGATGTCATTCGTCATCTCAACTCATACCATTGTTTTGTTTATGTCATTTAGCTTTGACGTCACATGTCAGGCATCCTTGATTCAACCTTGGGAATGATTCTGTTTTTGCATATTTAAGTTATCGTGATATGCACTCTATGTGATCCTTGTCCAAATCCACACTAGCTAACTTAATCACCATTGGCGTAGGATCCCTAGTATGTAGCATTTATTTTGTTACCAATGAGAAACAATTGTTGACTTTGCATTCATCAGCCTCGTAACTCCTGCTTCCCTTATTTTGTCCTTTAATCCTCACATTCCATGTACAACGTTTCTAACAAACTAGCGAAGAATTGTTGTTTTCTGGGTCAGAATCTATCTAACATCATTGGCTAATTTTTGCCCTTGAAGTATTTTTTTTCTTTAGCGCTTTACATCAAGTGTCTTGTCTGGAGCGATTGCCATTTAAAAAAAAAAACCCAAAAAACATGTCACTGAAACTTGATCTTAGTTTGAGATCAACTTGCAACAAATTGCAATAAAAACACATTCTTGATATAAATATTTCCTTCAAGATATTTAATTAATTCTATGAATAAAACAGACTTGCACCACTTTTATGCCTTCTTCTTCTTCTTCTTCTTCTTCTTCTTCTTCTTCTTCTTCTTCTTCTTCTTCTTCTTGTATCGTGGCATGTTCATGCTGTACATGAAATCATTGTTAGTGTTTTCCATAAGCTTCGGTCCATTGTTGGTCCGATTCCTCTGAAGGCATCTCATGATTTGAATGTGGCAGGATACATGGGGTGGGTTGCCATTACCTTTCCCAGCTCAGTGGCTTCTGACTCTCCTGTTTGCACCTATCTGTTGTCCTTAGATCATCCGCATAGCTGCAGTCGAATAACGTAACTCTTAATATCATAGAACCGTTGATCTGCTAGAGATTCATCCTCCTCCGTGACCACCAACGTCCTACTGACAATGTCATCAGAGTTATCTTCTCTTCGATGCATGTCTTAACTAATTGAATTAATGTCTCCTCGCGAAGATTAAGCATACGATATAATGATACTGAATTTTTGAGATGAGGATTAATAATTTGGATTACTTGGATTATTTGAACTACTCTTCTCATCTTGAGGGTTATTGGCACACTGTTTCAGATGTTGTAACTTCCAACCTTTTTCAGGTGTATTAACGCAAATAGGTCACAAACGATTCAGTAACGCAAAACACTATTTTTGATTAATTTCCTTTAAAAATGATTTATGTTATTAATTGTAATGATTCGCAGAAGAGATAAAAAGAAACAGCTTCACAGTAGTTTTGTCATAAGAAATCGTGAACAAATAAAATATACAAAAAAATTACTTTTACCAAATGCAGGAAAATTCATTTTTATCAACCTGCATAGTTTTAAAGTTCTGAAACTGTTTCATTTTTTTTTTTTTATTTCAATACAATATTTCGTCGGTATATCTTTTTGAAACACTAAAAATCCAATATCGCTGACCATTGAGTGTAATTTTTTATGTTTCATCCCTTAAATATAGTGGTATTTATGCAGTACGCAGATTATGCTGAAATAATAATGTTATTATTTAGAAACCCATTCTTAACATGAGGAGGGGGCATTTTGTACTTATTCTCTACTTTAACTTTACAATTTAATAAACGAAAGATACTGTAGAACAACAAACCATCGGAAACTGTTCTGAAACTAAACATGGCTTACACTTTTTTTATGGACTGCTCAGTTGTTGATGTTATACCCAACAGTATTGATAATGTATTGCAACTTCATCCATCAAGTCTCATCCTTGCATTTGGTGACTTTAAGGCTCATCCTTACGTGTGACTTCCCGATTCTAATCACACACATCTTGCTAGGAAAATCTGTTTTAACTTTTCTCTGCCTCATGTCTTGTCCCAAATCGTCACTCTCTCAACACGCTTTCCTGATAATTATCTTCATCAACCATCCTTACTTGATATTT
Source organism: Euprymna scolopes (assembly GCF_053919585.1). Lineage (NCBI taxonomy): Eukaryota > Metazoa > Mollusca > Cephalopoda > Sepiida > Sepiolidae > Euprymna > Euprymna scolopes. The sequence goes on from NC_136482.1 coordinate 33,905,239, forward strand.
TTCTCACTTCTTTTCCTGAATATTGTTCGGTTTCCTATCTTTGTTATGTTTCTGAATGCTGCCACAAAGGAAGTCATTGACTGGCTTCTTATTGGAATTGACACCTTAATTCGTCATTGTAAGTTTCAATCCAAATCTCGTTTCTCGCAACCCTGATTTTCGTCAGCCATTTCCCATCCTAATCGTTATTTCAATCAGTATTGTCAGGATTATTCTGAAACTTCTAGACAATCCTACAGAAGAGCTAGAAATGCACGTAAAAGAGATATTTCTTAGGCTAAGTTTAGCTACTCTTAAAGGATTCAGCACTCTATCTCATCTAAAAAAACTTTTCTCTCATGGTTTTTAGAGAACCTATAAAATCATCATAAATAGTGGTGAGTCTGTTATTCTTCCTCTATTTAATGATCTTCACTTTATTTCATTTTCTAAGGATGAGGATGATCTCTTTGTGCATCTTTTTGTTGACAAATTCTTCGATCAATATTCCTGGTGCTGTTCTTCCTGATTTTCCTTTGAAAAAATTGTTGAATCTCTTGATTCTATAATTATCACCCATAAATGATTGTTATGGTTCTTTATGATCTTGGCCAGTCTAAAGTCTAAAGTCTAAAGTCTAAAGTCTAAAGTCCTGATTTAATTCCTGTTGTTGATCTCAAACGTTGTGCTCCTGAACTTTCTTCTAGCCTTCAAAATTTTTTAAATCTTTATTTATCAAAATTATGTTTCCTTTCTTGTTAGAAAAAGCCCCTTTCTCTCTATCTTTAAAACTGTTGGTGATCGGTCTGACTCAAGTAAGTATCGTCTTGTTAGTCTCCTGTCTGTTATTAACAACGTTTTTGAAAGGTTAATCAATTGCAAGCTTATTGATTTTCTGGAAAATCTGGGCTTCTTTAGTAATGTTCAGTATGGCTTTTGTGATTTTCGTTCAACTTCTGATCTTTTACTTGTTGTAACTGAACGGATCTATTGATTTATGGATTATTCAAGAGAGAGTAGAGCCAGTGCACTCAGCATTTCGAAGGTGCTCGACAATATGTGGCATTCTGGTCTTTTACATAAATTTTGAGCTTATGGTATTGGTGGTAAACTTCTTGACATCATTGGGTCTTTTCTTTCTGATTGAAACATGCCCGTAACTCTGAATAGTCTCTCTTCATTCTATTTTCCTATCAATGCTGGTGTTCCTCAAGACTCTGTTCTAGACTCAACACTGTTTCTTCTCCACATCAATGATCTTCCAGAGAATATGATGATATAACTCTCTATTCTGTGTTGCTTCTCCCTTATCTCCTTCAGATCAGTTGAAATATGCAACTAATTTTGAAATTGACTTGGGTTCAAATGTTGATTGGGATGTGAAATGGCTTGTTTCATTTAATCGTTAAAAATCATCTCGTGTTTTTCAATCATAGGCGTGTCCCTTTTCTTCTTGAGATTCTCATGAATGGCTTAAATGATATTGAGAAAAATCGACCCTGAAACATCTTAGCTTTTCTTTTTCTTCGAATCTTTCTTGGAGTGCATATATTAGGTGCATTACTCTTTACGCTTCTCAGAAAGTAGATTCCCTATAACGTCCTAAACACTTACTCACACCCAAAGTTATTCTCTATCTCTACAAATCTATTATCAGATCATGTCTGGAATATTGTTGTCATATTTCGGCTGGTGAGTCTCTGTCTCATTTGATAGTTCTTGATAAAGTGCAGAAACGTATCTGCAATTTAATTGGCCTTACTCTATCTTTTCTGCAACATCTCTCTCTCTCTCTCTCTCTCTCTCTCTCACACACACACACACAGACGTAATGTTGCTAGTCTTAGTATGTTATATAAATATTATCATGGTCTGTGTTCTTCAGAATCGTCTGATCTATTTCCCACTTCTTTTGCTCCATCCCATTTAACTTCTTAGTTTAATGATCTCCATCAATTCGTTGTTTTCATACCTCATCCTTCACAGCTTCTTATTCCACCGGTTCCTTTTTAGATCTGCAAACTCGTGAAATTCTTCCTGTTGACTGTTTTCCTCCTATTTCTAACCTTGATCTATTCAAGACTAAGGTTAATAGACATCTGATTCCTTTGTGATAATCATTTTTCTTTCTTGTTAGCTCCTTACATTAAGTGGCATCACGCCTTTCCTGGAGCAATTTCCATAAAAAATTCTCTTGTGCTGTAATTGGTTAAAAGGAACTACTGATTTAAGCGTTTGTCCAATTAAGAGTTGATATGTAAAACAGTTGTTGACACTTAGGATCAAGCTGAATTATATCTCATCTTGACAAAAAAAAGGGCCTGATAATTTGAAGCTAGTTTCTAGGTTGCCGCAAAGGCGAACCTTGATTTGTATTAAAAAATCTGCTAAAAAGCTTCAAATGAAACCAGCAAGCTGTCTAGCGTTCAGACTAACATCGAAATATAATATTTACTTTGTCTTTAGTTGAAGTAGGAGAGAAGATTCTTCCTGACAGGTAACTTAGTTTTATCCCATCTTTGATGAACTTGAAATTAAAAATCGACTTTCCATCATTCATAGTGTTGTGAGGTTGTGAGGGGGGGGGGGTGGAGTGTATAAGGGAATATGAAAAGTAGTTTCTGGGCCCCAGAAAGTCTGCCAGCAATAATCTTGAGACAAAGATAGTCGACACTTGAGTGTTCGGTGGACAGGGACAGAAGATAGAGAAGGAATGTCTTTCCTTGTCGATTCCAGGTTTTTTTTCTACTGATCAATTGTGATTCCCAAAAAAGCTGAAGTTGTTTTTCAGGGGATGGAATCAATGTGCCTTTCAAGCTGATTGGTACATGTGTAACCAAATCGCCCAGCAGAGACATTTCTTCACAAGAGAAAATTAATTTATGATTGCTGCAGTCATCCTCGCCATTGATTCTATGCCTGATAAAGTAGTATTTATTGACAACTGCTGCATAACTGAAGACATTATACATGTGTTCATGAGAATTCATGATGAAATCCAATATTGCTTGAAACAAGTCATTTTCTGAGATGAGGACTGATTGTTTATTTTACTTATATTGATCGGAATCTTGTTCTCATCTTGAATTAAAATAAAATTAAGAAAATAGAAGTTTATTTAAAATAATAATAATAATAATAATAATAATAATAATAATAATAATAATAATAATAATAAATAAATAAATGAAAGTTTTCAACGTGTATGACTTTGAAAATTTATAAATAGTTACGAACAGTCATTAATGGAATACGTGTGCTTTCTTTTGTGAGAAAGATTTTTTTTTTTACACATTTATTGAATCAAAATATTGTATTGTTGTTGACATCTGTTGTCGGTCATGAAATCGCATTCCCTCCCTCTGATGTGAGCTCTCCAAACTGATGCCGAACATTTTATCTGGACATTTTTGCCACATTAATCGATGCTTCTTGTGCATTACTGTTATTTTCGATAACTTGTTTTTCATTTTTTGCCATTAAAGAACTTCTTAAAGGGTGAGACTGAGACGATTCAAAAAATATCCTATCCGAAAGTGTTAAAATTTCACGTAACTTTTGAGTAAAAAATAAAACAAGCACATAAAAATAATACGATAACTTTGACATTTTCGGAGTCTAAAAAAAAAAAAAAAAAAAAAAAAAAAAGAGAGAAAAAAAGAAAAAGAAAATTATTGGTGATTAGACCATATCTGGCTAATCATTCTAATATTTTTATGTCACCCGTTTCGATCAGCAGGTCTTTCAAAGGATCAGTTGCTGTCATAAATTCTTCAATTATTTTATCCATTTTATGATTTGATTTTAATAAACCATGTAAACATATATCGGGTAACATAAGATAAAATAGCTCGTAGAAAGCCTACTAACAAATTTTAAGAAACCCCGGATGCATGTAAATAATGCAAACATGCACTCATGTGTAAAGAAAACAGACTAACACCACGAGTTGGTAAAGTTATAATTGGCCGTAGTTATAAAAAGCAAAATGATGCAAGGGAGACAATCCCGATTTAACTATCGTTTGTCTGTTGGAAGTAGTTCCCCTTTGACTGTTCTTCGGTTGAAGAATAAATAACCACAAGGCTATTCATCTGCAATTAAGATTAGCCTGTGTTTATTTAGCACCAGGGGAGTATGATTGAAGCGAGAATAAGTGTTTGGATAAAATAGACGTTTAAATTATGTTTTTTTTTTCGAGTTAAACTATACAGTTAATAATCCCGCCCACATCTCTCAATTGCCCCCAAAGAGCAATGTGTAGATGATGATAAACATGTCAGTCGTGGAAGCGGTACTTCCTCCTGACAATAAGCTAAATGGCGCTTTTGCATAACTCGTTATTGGTCTAAGGGAGATAACCCCATTTCGTTCATTTTTTTTCCATACTAGATAGAATTTGTCCTAAATTCTAGTATGAAACCAACGCAAATTCCAGAAAGTGTACCTTTTTTTGTTTTATTTTTTTTTTTAAGAATTAAATGTTAAGATTGTTATCCTTAAAAAAGAAAAAGAAAAGTCGGCCAATTTTTAAGAATGTGCCCAATGAAAACTTCCTGTTTTTCTTTTTTTTAGCGAAAACAATGGTCAATGTTGAAAACGCTTACAAACTGTTAAAAATTAAACAAACAAACAAACAAACAAACAAACAAACAAAAACGGTACTCCTTGGGCGTTGAGTTGCATGGCGACCAGCAAAGAAAACACGGGTTGCTCCCTTCCTGACGCAAGATAATTTATCAGAATCTTAACTTTGATAACATTTATTTATTAAAAATATTTGTAAAAGTGAGAAATTATCAGTAAATGTTTTAGTTATTTTTTTTTACCCATCCGTAAATGCTATAAAAAAAAGTCGATAAAAAGTCGTCATTTAAAAAGAAATTAAAAAACAAATGTCTGTAAAAGTGAGACATTAACTTTTTTTTTTTAATATTCATAAAGAGTAACACTTTTTCAAAATAAATAAATAAATAAATAAATAAATAAATAAATAATGTGACAAATAACCGTTTAGTTACTACGACAACATCAGTAAATAAAAAAAATGTTACGTGTGCGCTTGCGTCAGGAAGGGACCAACCCGTGTTTTTTTTTTTTTATGCTGGTCGCCATGCAACTCAACGCCTAAGGAGTACCAAACAAACAATCAAACAAAAAAAAAAAAAAAAAAAAAATAGAATTATAATCGAAAACAACCATCGTATAGTAATTTCAATGAAAAACAAACCGACACTTGTGTAGTTTATGGACCATGTTAAAATAATTATTTAGAAAGCAATCCTTAATATGGGGAGAAGAACTTTTTAAACGATTCTATAGTTCAATAAACAAAAGATACCGTTTGTCAATTGACGGTTGCTGCAATTCCAAAGACTATGCGTTTTGACATTTTCCGGGAGAGTTTTGAATTGCATTGTTTCCTTGGAGACTCTGAAGAACTTGTGGGGGTCGCCTGGCCTTTTTTTGGGAACTGACTTCCTCCACAAATAATAAAAATAAAAATAAGAAATCTTATGTGCAACACAAATGGAGGTTTATTTCCGGAATAGAAATAACAAACAATAACAAGTTAAAACATAGTTCTCAATATTTCAGAGTTCCTTTTTTTTGAGTTCATATGAAAGATGGAGAATCTCTTTTTTTGTGTTCTTTGAATGTTCAAATTTGTAACAGAGACAATATTAATGTTCATCTATTAAAAGAGAGTATTAATGCGCGGAGCAGTGGAAATGAAATAATTGATGTTTGCACGCGTGGTAAGTCCATATGAGAAAGCGTTGAATGAGTCGGAAGAGTTTAAAGAGACGAAAGAATGCTCGAAAGGCTAAGAGACTAAAGAGATAGATTTTGTGTTTGTGCATGTTTATATTCGATTTGATCGGCTCCAAACGAGCTCTAGAAAATCAGTTTTAAAATGTGTCCTAGGAGGAATTCCATTGGACGAAATACATCACATGGGGTACTTTCAACTACGTACGCACTTTTGGTATATAAAGGTCACGCCGGAATTTGCGTGGGTGTCATTTTTCATTTTTTTAACGCGCCGAAACGATCAATTGCACTGCGCGCCTAAATTGTATTTAACGATTTCAAATTTGAATATTAAACTGTGCCAACTGGCACAAACTGAACCTTTGGAAAAGAAACATTGCCTGGTGATGTCTCTGGGTAGTAAAAACTAGTAGACTGAACTATACTCATTAATGTGTAGCGATACTTAAATATTTATGCTTGTTAATATTATAATTATATATGCAATTAGTAATCTCTTCTCTTTATATTTTATAATTATAATATGTAATTCGCCTTTTAAATCTTTTTAGTATGCTATAAACTTTTACCAATGTGGTAAAAAAAATGAACATTAAAAAAAAAATTTCTTTATTATTTATATGTCATGTTTGTGGTTAAATAATCAAGCGTTTACTATTCCACACCTGTCCTGATGAATTGTTAAAATGCTGCAATTCCAACTAACAATTTCCGAGGTTAAATTCGACACACTACTGTCAAATTCCATCATCCAAATCAAAAATCATATGAGTCTATGAAAAATCAGGCTTTTTATTTAAACCAGCAGCATCTCATTTGCATATTTCATGTGATTTTTCCGTAGCCGTCAAGAATATTTTCATGCGTTATCTGTCGTCATGTTTCTTTTTTGCCTTCCTGTTGGTAAATCTGCTTCTCATATCTTCTTTTTTCACTGTTTTACACTTGTTATACACCCTAAATAAATCGATAATTGTTTGTGCATTTATTGATTCTTAAACCATATCTTTTAAGTTGATTCATATATTATTAATTGGTTATTATTTTCCCAATCACTTATCGATTTGTAACCATCACACAACTATTTTCTCTTGTGAATCAATGGCCCCCTCTGAGTTCTTCGAACATTGGTTGACCTATTAGCTAACAGGGTGCATTGATTCATCTGCTCCCTAAAAAGTCTCGAGGGAACATCAGTCAGTCAGAACCGGATCTTTGGCCTAGCAACACCTATTCTCTCTCGTCTCCTGTCCACCAGACATCTTGCTTTAGCATTGACAGCTCTCACTTGGAGACAACTGCTATTAGCTGGGGACGGCACAGTACTGGCTGATGACGATGACGACGACCTCAAAAGAACTTTCTTTTCCTTCTCTCTTTTTTGCAGTCCGACCTGCCAGTTCCTGCTACAAATAAAATATTCTTCATTGTTACTGTTAAAAAGAGGTTTGTTATTTCTTTTGTGTCTTGTTCTTTTAATATATTTTATGAAGAAGGTAAAACAATTACTTCTCCTAAAGATTCAATGTCGAATCCAAATCGTGATGATGCTGTTATTTGATTGTTAATGTAGCGTCAATCTTCTCACACGACCAATTGTGCTATTGAAGAGATTATATATAAATTAACTTGACATCGTCTCTAAAACGATTGTATACAAATCTGAGTTTTTATTGTTTTGGATATTTGGAATATATGTAAATGATCTTGAATTAATTTATATCTTACAAGAGGAACGATAAAAGTGTCACCCTAAAGAAAGCAACACTACAGATTTATTTTAAAACTTTTATTGAAAAAAATCAATTCAGTTTATTTGATTATGTAGCAGAGCTGACATTTATTTAATGTAGCTGTTTTTAACCTCGAAACGAGTCCGGAACTAGGAAAGTGCTTTTTCCACAAGTTTCAGTAGGAGCTTGGCGAATACTTGGCAGATGGCGGATATTAGGCTGGCTTTGGTACTGTTGAGGTCATGTTGGTGATGTTCTTGAAAACAGCAACATGTTCAGTGGGTTCAGGTTGTGAGAGGAGGGAGGCCAATAAGAGAAGGGTACAAAGTCGTAGCACTCCTCCTGGAGCCAAGCTTTAGACTTGTGGGTAGTGCTGAGTCCTGCTGCAACACCCAGGATCTGCTAGCGGCCACCTGTTAGCACTAGCGTATCACCACACTCTTCAGCACATCTAGGTACAATTTGGTGTTGGCTTTCAAACCGACTTCAAAGATGTGAGGTGGCATGATGTAGCCCTCGCTTGAAACCACACCAAAAACCATAACCGTGGATGGAAACTTTGTCTTCATCACCCTGGGCACATCCCTGTTATTCGTGGCAATCCAACAATGCATTTTGAGGGTGTTAGCAATGGTTCTGTCGTCATAACTTGAATAGATAGAAAGCATAAGTTGTACAGCAGCACATCTCCAATCTCGCTCATTAAATATCGTGTCACTTTCAGACATAATGGAAGACTCCTATCGCTCTTGGAATTTGTACACAACTTGGCAACTAGTAGATTGTCTGCAACAAAAAATGAAAACCGGTTTTTATCAAACGAAAATAGAATCATGTCGTTTTTTCTATGATGACAAATTTATCGTTTCACCACGGCTATCGAGAGAGCAGGCCAATGAACATGACAGTGTGACGTCATTACCAGGTCAACATGTAGGTAAAGGCATGAAGGTGCCTAAAGCTCTTGGTGTTCAATCACGTGGCCATAAAAAAATTATTTTTCGTTGTCTTATATTTGTGGCTGTTGTAATTATGTTTCTGTTCTCCTAAAGAAAAAAACAATTCTCCATTTAGATTATTATTATTACAATTATCATAATTGCACAGTGGGATAATTTTAATCGAACAAAATATAACAGTAAGTAAACTTTCTATCGAAGGAAGTCGAATCTTTCATTTCATTTATTTTTTTAAACTGCCAAGCAAACAATTTTTATATGAGAATATTTTTTCAGTCCGTTCTTTTAATAATAAATAAAACTTTTCATTGAGTATTTCCAAATATTTTAAAGTTAGAAGCATTTTTCACAACAATTTTTTGTTTTATTTTTATTTACTTATTTATTTTTTTGTTTTATTTTTATTTACTTATTTATTTTTTTAAAAAGACGATCAATGAATTCAATATTTTGGCACCAGGCGTAATTTATTTCTTTGAAATATATTCAAAATTAAATGCTTTTGTTTGTTTTATAACATTTTATCCGTAAATAATTCATATGACTGAAATGGGAAATGAAATAGGAAATTCTCTCCAGAGACATACGAATACAAATTCATCTTAAAAATTCATTAACTAATCAGTTTTAATTAAAGTTTTGATATGAACTAAGAATAAATTTTACATTAAATTTTAGTTAACATATTTTCTTGTGTTTTATCTTATAAATAATTGTTGTACTCACCGTGATGAAATAATAACGTTATTTAGAAAGCCATTCTTAGCAGGAGGGGGGCTTTCTAACTATTCTGCACTTTCAGCTAACAATTTAATGAAAAAAAAAAGATGCTATAAAAATTTAATTAAACTTGAAAATCCTGTGTAAAATATAGTATGGTGCATACACTGCACAAGCACCATTATTATTATTATTATTATTATTATTATTATTATTATTATTATTATTAATGTTATTATTATTATAACAACAACAATAATAAAAAAAGGTATTTCACGGGAAATGTAGACCCTGCGTAAACGGGTTTTAATTTAATGGTTGCTCCCTAAAAAGTGCACACGCAAAAGGTTTTCATTGGTTTATTTAATCACCAAAACTTTTTTGAATGTACTATATGAGGCAAAAAAGGGCAAAAGGATGTATGAAAAAATAAATGTAACAAAAAAAAAAATGTTAGTGTGGAAAATATAATAAAAATAAATAAAAAAAAAAAATGTTAGTGTGGAAAATATAATAAAAATAAATTAAAAAAAAATAAAAACAAGCACGAAATAAAAGTATAAATCAAATTTAATTAAATAATAAAAAAAAAATTGAAACAATAAAATAGATGCTCGATTATAAAAAAGTGTACGAGATATATACGAACAAGTGAAAGAAAACCTCAGGAAACAACCATTAAATTAAAACCCGTTTACGCAGGGCCCATATTCCCTGTGAAATGCCAAAAAAAAGCTGTAGATGACATCAACTGGTGCCACACCAACTAGTTGTGAAGGGTCAGGGAGGATAGAAAGTTCGAGGTGGGAGAGTACTAACAAGATCTCCACTGGAAGTGTGCAGTTAAAATCTGGTGCCTTGGGGGAGGGGCATTTTGTCACTCAAACCCCAGAAAACACTAATATCCGATGCCAACGAGAAATCAATGGCAAACGGCTGTTGTGATAATGTGTAATCATCTGCACTAGTGGTCAAGAGGTGGAGAACACTGTAAATCTGGGGAGACTTGTCACGCGGTCTCCAGCGAATACCACAGGTTACAGCCAGTGAGTGATCACTGATGACGGCCTGTGAGACAACTCCTAGTGAGTGAAATAATAATAATGCCCTCCCCCCAAATTCACCACCACTCTGATTTAATATCGTAGATGTTTACTATATTTTCTTAGTTTTTAACCAATGTTTGCATTATAGTATGATAGTCTTTTAGTAGTTATGTGAACTTCATTTCCGTATTCATGTATTCTGCACTGATATGAAAATGAAGCCTATAGCGGAGTATAGGATTCCTAACCATGTAACTGATGAAAATATGCTACACATTTTGATAAAAAAAACATGGAAAAAAAATGGACATAGAAGCACAGAAAACCAAAACTTTAAATATAATTTCTGTATTAAAAGTAATGGTTATTTAAATATTTTAACATATAATCTTGTGGGGAAAATCCAGCTTCTCAATAAGGGGCACTCTGGATAAAAACAAAAATAAAAATTGTCTCAGTCATGAAGGATTTCTCTTTCACCGGCCGAGGATAGAAAAGTTGAATTGTAGCATCAGAACAGATACTTCTACACTGTAATCTTGTCCCGAAAGCCAAGAATTGTTTGTGTTTTATGTTTCTTTAATTGTTTGTTCCCTAAATTCGTAATTCAGTTTTATCAGTATTAGATTGTATATTGCTTTAAAATTACGTAATTTTACATAGATAATATTTATATTTTATATTGGGTTCCTTTCTTTTCTTTTTTAACATGTTTTAATGCTCTTTTTAAAAATGCCCTCATATAGTATCGACAGTAACAGTTCGATAAATCTTACTTACATTGCGTGCAGGCATTTTTCAGTTAACAGGCCTTCTATATCTCAGTGATCGTGGTTTCACCCTGTATTTACTCTATTTTAAATCTAGAAGATCTAACTCCTCTTCTTAGGAGCTGATTATATACGCAAGCGACTGGTTGTCATTTATATGATTTGTTTTTACATTGTAAGGGTTGTTCTCGTGTCCGGGTTTCAGGCCATATTTTCCCTTGAGACCTCTTTAGAGAATAAAGAATAAGCTGTCAACGTTAGCACAATGGAATATTCTGACGTCACTGGTTTAATACTTTCTGATTGTTTATTACTTATGCCCGCTGATTTGGTATTTAGAGATTCCGACTGATAGTACAGGAGCCCTAACTCTTTGGTAGCGCTTAGAGCGGCTGCTCCATCAACAGTTGTAAAATATCGGGATGTTTGTAGTGCCATGTCGCGCATGGAAAGGGACCCTGCACTCATCCCCGGTGGGCTTTCCCGAGGCCACAATCCTGTGGGTGAGGACAGCTGATGGTCTACTTGTATTGCATGTCTGGTATTCTGCACAACTACTTGTCCAGCACCCCCTCACTCATCCACCCTAACTGAAACTTTTAAATAAAATAAAATGAAATGACAGCTCAAGCAAAAGTTACGTTTAAACCAGGACCAAACTCAAAGAAAACCAACCTGCCTCCTCCCTTGAGGCTTGCATTTACTAATATCCGCGGGCTTAGAACTAACTTAGATGATGTTGAGTCATTTCTCCTTGTAAACACCCCGGATATCTTAGCATTAAGTGAAACTAACCTTCACTCCTCCATACCCTCTAACCACTTTAACATGCCTGGTTATCTCCCACTCTACCGTAAGGACTCGGACAGACATATGCATGGACTTGGAGTCTATATTCGAAACACCCTCCCCCTAACTAGAGAAATAAAACTAGAATCAGAGGGCCAGGCCTTTATGTGCTTCAGACTAAATATGCAACACAATATTAGCTACTTATATTTTCTCTACCGCTCTCCCTCAAACCAAGACTGTACCCTAATAAACAAAGTCTCAGACAGCATAGATATAGCACTCTCCCTCGATACTAGCGCACAAATACATGTATTTGGTGACTTCAATGTCCACCACAGTAACTGGCTAGGATTCTCAAATCACACAGACGTAGCTGGTAGCGCCACATATAGCTTCTCTATATCTCATTCCCTATCTCAGATGGTTACATTTCCGACACGTTTCCCAGACCAGCACGATCAACATGCCTCACTTCTAGATCTCTTTCTGACAACAGTTCCCAATGACTGTACAACAAATGCCCATAGCCCACTCGGGAATGCTGATCACGCTGTGATAATGGTAGAAATCAGCCTAAATTCTCGCCCTAAAACTGAAGACCCACTACTCAAAACAACGAGGTATTACAAAAAGGCTGATTGGGAAGCCATCAGGGAGCTCATCAGAGATGCCCCATGGCAAAATATCTTTACTCTTCCAGCGGAACAGTGTGCAAATGAGACAACTGAATGGTTCAAAACTGCTATTGAAGCACATGTTCCCGCACGGAAATACTATAGCAAGCCCCACTCCCCCCAATGGTTTACTTCTGCTTGTGCAGCTGCCATTTGTCAAAGGCAGCATGCGTTCCGCAGATTCAACCGACATAAGTCCAGCTCAAATAAACAGAAGTTTATAGAAGCTAGAAATAATTGTAAGAGAGTGATAGACACAGCTAAGTCAGATTACTCTGAAACCACCAGAAAGCGCATCGAAGCACAGAAATTAGGAACCCGGGATTTTTGGAAAATCTACAACAGCGTAGTTAATAATGGACAGTCAATTATTCCCCCACTAACAAACAATCATGAGGTTGCTTGCACGGCAACTGACAAGGCTAATCTGCTTGCCAGTCGGTTTGCCTCAAACTCCACACTGAACTCGGTACACCACTCACTCCCTGATTTTCCTCTGCGAACAGACGCCACACTTGATGACTTGAAAATCACCCCTTCTCAGGTACATGCTATTATAAAAAACCTAGACACCTCTAAAGCATGTGGACCAGATCTCATCCCGGCTGTGCTATTAAAAAAATGCTCTGCCGAGGTTGCTCCAGTTCTGTCCAAACTTTACAATAAATGCCTTAACGAATCTTGTTTTCCCGACTGCTGGAAAACCGCCTCTGTGGTACCAGTCTTCAAGAATTCTGGTGAAAGAACTGACCCACTAAATTATCGCCCCATTAGCCTCCTCCCGCTTTTCGCCAAAATATTTGAGTCCTTAGTTAATAAAGCCCTAGTCCAGCACCTAACAGCTGCTAAACTCTTGACTGACAAACAATATGGATTCAGGCAAGCCCGTTCAACAGCAGATATCTTAACTGTAGTTTCTGAACGTATATACCGTTCATTGGATAAAACAGGGGAGGGTAGAGCGGTGGCCCTTGATATATCTAAGGCTTTTGACAGGGTATGGCACGATGGTCTTCTAAGGAAAATTAGATCATATGGAATCACTGGAAGAATTCATAACGTAATTAAATCCTTCTTAAGTAATAGAAAAATCAAAGTTGTCCTCGACGGACGTACATCCAAACAATATGACATAAATGCGGGAGTGCCTCAGGGGTCTATCCTTGGACCTCTATTGTTCCTGATATTCATAAACGACCTCCCTGATAATATTGTTTCGGAGATGGGTATATTTGCCGATGACACCACTCTCTATAACAGATATGAGGGGAAAACAAATGAACACATATCCAAGAAAATGGCAGAAACACTAGAGGATGACCTCCAATCCGTAGTGGAATGGGGACAAAAATGGTTGGTCTCATTCAATGCTGCTAAGACTAAGCTTGTTTCCTTCAATAACTACAAGAAACCTTCTCTACCACCAATAGCAATGGCCAAGAACACATTGCCTGAAAGTACTTCTTTTAAACTCCTCGGCCTAACGTTTACAGGGAATATGAACTGGAATAGATACATTGAGAGCATTGCCAAGGCTGCTGCAAGGAAGGTTGGCTCCCTCTACCGTGCTAGAAAACTACTTACGCCTGCCAGTATCCTATACCTCTATAAGGCAACCATTCGCCCATGTATGGAGTACTGTTGTCACATCTGGGCTGGTGCATCTGCTGCTTGTCTCTCGCTCCTGGACAGGGTTCAAAAAAGAGTCGCAAACCTGATAGGTCCTGAACTGTCATCTGGGCTTCAACCTCCGTCCCATCGACGAGATGTTGCATCCCTCTGCCTGTTCTACAAATACTTTAATGGTGAATGCTCTGACGAACTGCAAACACTTGTACCTCCCCGACGTAACTACCCCCGACAAACCCGACAAGCTACTAAGTCTCATCCCTTTACAGTGGAGATCCCTAGGTGCAAGAAAGCCTTTTACTCCAATAGTTTCTTCCCCAGAACTGCGGGTCTTTGGAACTCCCTTCCGGGATTCTGCTTTCCCAACTGCAATGATATGCAGAAGTTCAAGTGTAATGTTAACAAACATCTTTCTACTCTTCTCCCTTCATAATGACCCCGCTAATTAATTCCCTAATAGTAGCCCCCTGCTTCAAAGTGGCACTGTGCCTTGTTTGGGGTGAAAATTGAATAAAAAAAAAAAAAAAAAAAAGATACTTTTCATATTAATTTTTGATAGCCTAGATGTTGAATATTAGCCTACAAAGTCAAAGGTAACCTAATTGGTATCCTTCAGCTAATATTCATGTCTGTAGAGACTTCAATGTTCACAATGTGGAATGGTTAACTCACTCAAACAAGACCGATGATGAGGGGAGGTTCTATCATGATTTCTGCATTGCTTATGATCTCACTCAGATTGTTTACGAACCCACCCGTGTTCCTGATACTGACGGCCAGTATGCAAGTCTCCTAGACCTCTTTCTCACAAGTTACCATGAACTGTGTTCAGCTTCTGTTCTGTCTCCACTTGGATCTTCCGACCACTCAGTTGTATAGTTAAAATAAAAATGAAATGTAATAAGTCCCCAGATGTACCTCTCCATCGTACAGTATATCGATACTCTATGGCAGACTGGGATAGCTTCCGGACATTTATATCAGATCTACCTCTGCGTTCCATGTTTAAAAAGGATGTGTCCTCTATAGTATCAGACCTGACAGAATGGATAATTGTAGGCATAGACCGTTTCATACTCTCGAAAAAATTCCAGCAAAAACCTAACAGCCAGGCGTGGTTCTCTCTGGAATGTGCTGCTGCCATTGCACATAGAAATCACTTTTTACATTGCTTCCAGCGTAATAGATGTACTGAGACTAAAGCCACTTTCAGAACTGCCAGCAACCACTGTAAAAAAGTAATAAAGAACGCAAGAGAGTTGTATGCTCAATCCGTTAAGTCCAAAGTAGCTGAGCAGCGGCTTGGTTCCCACCAGTTTTGGCAAATAGCAAACAGAATCTTGAACAGAAGTGTGTGCTATATCCCAACTCTCATAAATGGACCTGAGGTAATCTCGTCAGCATCAGACAAAGCCAAACTCTTTGCCAAGAACTTTGCAGCTAATTCTAACCTTTGCAACCAAAGCTGCCAACCTCCAATATTTCTTCCTGTATCAGAAAACATGCTATGTGATATACAAATATCTGTACGTGATGTTGCCAAGCAAATCAAAAACCTTGATTCCATTTGATACATTAAATCCGTTGCCAAGGCCGCTGGAAAAATGGTGGGATCTTTCTATCGATCCAGTAGATATCTCACTGCTGATGCAATTCTCTGTCTATATAAGAGCCAGGTATGTCCAAGGATGGAGTACTGTTGCCACATCTGGGCAGGAGCTGCTAGAAAGGACTTATCCTTCCTTGATAGAGTTCAAAATAGACTTCGTAGCCTTGTGAGGGATGTCCTTTTCTCTTCCCTGCAACCTCTTTCTTACAGAAGAGATGTTGCGAGTTTGTCTCTGCTTTATCGTTATTTTCATGGCAGGTGCTCGGCTGAGCTCCATTCTATGGTCCCCCCTCCCGAAACTTTCACAAGAAACTCACGTCTAGCAGAAAACACTATCACTAGTTTCCCCCACTCTTTATCTGTGCCTAAACCTAAGCGTAGATTCCATGAGCAAAGCTTCTTTCTTAGAACTGCACGCCTATGGAATTATCTTCTGTTTTTCTGCTGTCCAGCTGACTACAATATGGTTGTGTTCAAGTCTAACCTAAACAAGTTTTTATGAGCCGTTCCATATAAGTTAAGAAATTTACTGAATCTCCATTACTAACGGTTACTATATTGTCCAATTTCTACTGTACACTCTTTAACCCCTGTCCTCGAGTGGTCTCTTGACCTTGATAAGTGGTGATGCCTATGTGAAAAAAAAAGTAACTGAAGATAACGTAAGTTTGAAACACACGTGTCTGTAAGCTCCAAATAATTGTTAATATATATATATATATATATATATATATGAACAAATGATTAATAAAACATGTTAAAAGACATCTTGAAAAAGAGTTAAAAACATATTTAATTTTAAAAAAGGAAGCACAAGATAAGTGGATAGTCCTTAATCCGCGGAGTTTCGAAGAAATACTCTCCTTCTCATCAGAGGGCAGGAATTAGCAAA
Organism: Euprymna scolopes; assembly: GCF_053919585.1. NCBI lineage: Eukaryota > Metazoa > Mollusca > Cephalopoda > Sepiida > Sepiolidae > Euprymna > Euprymna scolopes. The sequence continues at coordinate 33,921,817 of NC_136482.1, forward strand.
ATGCAGGATCGGATTTTGCATATAAAGGTATTTAATGAAACTACAAGTAAGTCACAGATCTTACTTGGTTAAAAAAAGGGTGAGGTAAGGGGAACAGGAGGCAAAAGAAAAATGATAAAAAGATTTCATATGAATGGATAGTCCGGGGAAGGGTAAAAATCCAAAAATAGTAAATCCAAAATGGTCGAATTTAAAATTTCAATTCAATGGGTAAATTCCAAATGGTCCAAAATAATCCAAAAGGCAGAGTTCCTTGGAAAAAAGCGCAAATGGAATGAATTCCAAATCATTAAAAGAATATATATATATATATATATATATATATATATATATATATATATATATATATATATATATATATATATATATAAAGGGAATTAGACCAACAGTCTAAAGAGCAGAGTGTATTTTAATGCATTATAAATGCATTAATACAATTAAAAGAAAACAGTACTCGTTGTAATGTAGATATATAATAAGCTCGATAGGCATATATATCCTAGAGCTATTTTAATATTGAGTAAAATGATTCATAATTTATAATTAAAAATTGGTTTCAAAACGAAGAACAAACTAAATCAATAAATTGTACGATCGTTTTGGAAACGATGTTTTTATTGAGACAAACAATATGCCTTGAATAATAATTTTATCATTTGATTTTATAAAACCAAGTCTCCTCATCAGAAAAAAGAGTAGGTGGGGTGGGGGGTAAAAGACACCAAAAATAAAGCTAGCATTTTTTAAATAAGGCAGATATATCTGGAAAATATTTAAAATATAAAGAAAAACACTTACTTATTTTCATGTTGATAAACAAAGTAAAATAAAATAAAATAAAATCGGGTAGAAAAGTAAGGTTAAGAGGGGATATCTTTAATATTTCTAATAAAAAAATATATACCTTTTATTCGCCCGCCTTTAAAGCCTGTAAGTATCAAAGTCAATCCAATCATTTGTATGTTGTTTAATGTGGTTTATGAATGGTTGAAATAGTAATATATACAAGCTTCAAAGGAAACACTAATAAAAGTAATATTACCACTTTAAAATCGTTGGAAACGCTATATTTGAATTTAAATTAAATAATTTATTTATAAAGGGAGATAATTATCATTTTCGAAAAATGATACTCAAATAGGAAAATAAAGAAAATTTTTATTGTTCAAAGGGAGCTAACCACTAATTACTTATAAATTAATTATTTTTTTATATAATGTTTTAAACATAGTAATATTAATAAAATCAATAATAGTAATACCATTAATCTTTTTGGTAGTAATTAAATAATAATATTATTTATAATAGTAACTATAATAGTTATAGAACTAATATTAATAAAAATAATAACATATAAATTCAAAATGAAATAGATAATAAAATAAAATAGAAAATAATGGTAAAATATCAAATAAGATAATAATAATAATAATAATAATAATAATAATAATAATAATAATAATAATAATAATAATAAAACTATAATAATAATAGTTATTAAGTTATAAATTATAAATGTTTAAAATAGATTAGTTATAAGAAAATTTTATGATTTATGGTGGCTTAAATTTGTCGAAACTAACCAACGTTTATGAATGCATCTCATAGTGTCATTATATTTTAAGATATTAAGGGCTTCATATCTACAAAGTGTGCAGAATTTGTCCCCTGGCATATATGCTTTATAAGATCCTATTATTTCCCCATTTTAAATTGAAGGGAATACTTCTATCATTAAGTCGCCAAATATGTTTAGATAAAGAAGTCTGGTTTTTCCAGGAAATATCTTTGAAGGAGTGCTTATGCGTGGAGATCCTGTGTTTAATAAGTTCAGATGTGGACCCGAAGTTAATTGCATTTTGTTTAATATATTTGTTGTCAGCTAAATTAAGAGTGGTATTGGTATGTAATACGTTTGGTTGTATTTGATTGGTAGATTGGTTAATGGGGGTGCTGCCATTGATTAACTGTGTGGTGGAGTTAGTCTGTGAGAAGGGATTTATATGGTTGCTATTAACATAATTTATATTTGGGGTTTGTGACACTGTGCAGCTGTATATCACATTTTTTACTTTGCAGGTACCTTGCACAGGACATTTATTTTTTCTTCTACAGTTATAGTTTGCTATAGTTTCCATATTTGCATTTTGTATCTTACTAATTTTTTATTGTTGGAACTAATTATTTTTTAATGTAGGTTTGGCATAGTTGAGTAAAACACTTTGATAGTGTTCTTGTTAAAGAGTTTATTGTATCTATGAGGGGCTTTAAAGTTTTTTTCTAATATTTTAAAGAATTCCCTATGTCTGTTTTTACACTTACAGATTTTGTTTTGTGATTGCTTTGTGTTAGTGGCTAATACTTGTGTTTTAATTTGGTTTTGTATTTTAGCTAGATTATTTTTTTGCCATTCTTATGTGGGATGACATGGCCATATTGTAGGCTATTATGTTTTTCGTAGGTTTATTATAATTATTGTAGTTTTCTATGTAATTTGTGTTTTTAACATTTTTATTTAGGTATTTAATTTGTGATTTGTATCCTGAGTTTTTAAGAGCCTCATTGTAATATTTTGTGTCTTTGTTAAATATAGATTTGTTAGAAGATAGTTTAGAAATTCTTAAAGAGACATTGGGGACTATTGATTTCAATATTGACTTAGGGTGGTTTGATTCATTATGGATATATAGTAGAGATTGGTTTGGTTTATGATCGCGTTCAAAAGTAGAGTTTTCAAGATTTAAGGTTATGTCTATGTATATATAGTCTAAGAAGTTTTTTAACATTTAAAACTATGAAATAACTTTTATATTTTTTTATCATTCGTTGGAAAACTATTTAGTCATTAAGTCGTTTAATCACTCACAATCATTGTATAAACTTGCTCTCTCGAATTTACAATAGTTCTAATGTCGATTTAAGGGATAATCAGCTGTTTACCCATAAAACACTCTTTCGGCGATTTAAAAACAAAACGGTGTATTAAATCATGGCTCCTCAGCAGTGTTGATCAAATACTACCTCCCTTAATCCCAAGAACAAAAAATGTTCCAGATATTGGATCTAGTTACCTGCTCATGTTTAATATATATATATATATATATATATATATATTTTGTACTATTATGTAAACGTCAAAGCAAAGTTTTGTGTGTGTGTGTGTGTGTGTGTGTTCCTTCCTCATAGATTCCAAAACGGCTGAGTTTATCTTTTATAAATTTCACACAAAGATAACTTATATGTCTGGCAGTGTTCTTAGATATGTTTTGTACAGAAATTTATCCGATAATATTGGAAATCGAAAAAATCCGATCCTAAAAATAGTCTTTCTTTCTTAAAGATAAAAAGGAGTTTTACAGGAAATTTTTACACGTGATGCCAGCAAGGGAGATAATCAAAATCTTAGCAAATGATTTCTTCTAAGAAAAACAGAATTATTGACATCTGGGAATATAGCTCAGTGGTAGTACATTTGACTACAGATCAAATGATCTCCTGTTGAAGCCCGAGGGAACCTCACCATTTAATTTTAATTTTTTCTTATTAATGATTTCAATTTATGATAAAAGAAGAGGTACCATTAAAGTGTGTGTGTGTGTGTGTGTGTGTGTGTGCGCGCGCGCGCGTGTGTGCTGTTGCTACTCATTTGAAGTTGATCACTGCTGTTTTTATTTTTAGACTTGACCACTGTTCCGGAGAGTTGTAGGAACATGCAAGATTAAAGGTTATTAGAGCCTGACCCAAACTCAAGACCAGCACTTGAAAAAGTTGCTGCCGATGACACCACTCTCTATAACAGATATGAGGGGAAAACAAATGAACACATATCCAAGGAAATGGTAGAAACACTAGAGGATAACCTCCAATCTGTAGTGGAATGGGGATAAAAATGGACGGTCACATTCAATGCTGCCAAGACTAAGCTTGTTTCCTTCAATAACTACAAGAAACCTTCTCTACCACCAATAGCAATGGCCAAGAACATATTGCCTGAAAGTACTTCTTTTAAACTCCTCGGCCTAACGTTTGCAGGGAATATGAACTGGAATAGATACATTAAGGGCATTGCCAAATTGAAAATAATTTTTTCATGGTAACAACCATGATCAAAAGCAATTAAAAAAAAATTATTTTGTAACGACGAAAATAATTCTTTTCATGGTAACAACTGTGATCGAAAACACTGTTTCTATTTTTTTCAAGAATAGTATTAAATAATTAATTACTTTTCCTATTAACGAAAACATTGTTGACTTGACAGCTGATTGTTGATTGGGGAATCACGTTGGCTTTTTTGTACTGCTTTTCCGGTTGCTTACTATAAACTGTTGGAAGATGCCGATGTGAATTTGGATCAGTTTCTATATATCTTGGAGACTTCAATAACTACAGCATTCAAAATCGTATGAAACCATGAAAAAAAAAATGCCGGAAAGACATTTTTATTCAAAACTGAACCATGAAAAAAAAAAAAAATGTCGGAAAGACATATTTTTATTCAAAACTGAACCATGAAAAAAAAAAAAAAAATGCGGGAAAGACATTTTTATTCAAAACTGAACCATGAAAAAAAAAAAGAAAAAGTGCCGGAAAGACATTTTTATTCAAAACTGAACCATGAAAAAAAAAAAAAATGTCGGAAAGACATATTTTTATTCAAAACTGAACCATGAAAAAAAAAAAAAAATGTCGGAAAGACATATTTTTATTCAAAACTGAACCATGAAAAAAAAAAAAATGCCGGAAAGACATTTTTATTCAAAACTGAACCATGAAAAAAAAAAAAAAAAAAATGCCGGAAAGACATATTTTTCTTCAAAACTGAACCATGAAAAAAAAAAAAAAAAAAATGCCGGAAAGACATTTTTATTCAAAACTGAACCATGAAAAAAAAAAAAAATGTCGGAAAGACATATTTTTATTCAAAACTGAACCATGAAAAAAAATAAATAAATAAATAAAAAAGCAACCTTCGAATCTTAGCAATTCACGTTTCTTTTCGGATGACCTTTGACCATATAAGCATAACATCAGTCTCTTCAAAGCCAGCATCGACGTGGACTTTAATTGATGCTTCATTATCATCAGTGACGCCAGCCCACATCAGGTACCCTTGATCAGCACATTTCTGCACCAGAAGATTCACCACTAGTTTACCTAAGCCTCGGTTTCGGTATGCTGGCTCGACAAACAACATCCCCAAGCAAGCATATTCTTGGTACACTTCAAAAGCCACGGGCGCACCTTTCAGATCATACAAACAAACGCTTGGATAATTATTAATTAGGTATTTTATGAGGGGCACGACTTTCTCATCGAAAATCGTTACAGGCCACGTCGTTGATACCAAATAAGCCATATCTGGTGTTAACGATCCAACAGTGATATCTTCAGGAACAGGTCTGCTGCAATATATAAAATGACATTTAAAACAAAGCATATATACACTAGCAGACTGCCCGGTGTTGCTCGGTTGTAAGATACGCTTAAATATGATATTTTGATTTATGCAGATTACGTATTTATTATTATAGAGACAATTCTCTATCGATTATTATATTGAACCTTACATACAGTAGTAAGATTAAAACTAATGTATATATATATGACTTGGGTGCTGTCAGCTAGAATCGAAACCAAAACATACAAGACTCCACCCTCATTGCTAGCCTCTGCACCATGCTCATACACACATATACATATGTATGTATGTATGTATGTATATTCATATATATATGTCAGGTCATGTCATATGCTACTGGTACCATGTAACCCAGTACTACCTGCCTCATGGTCGGGTCACCGGCGACTAAACTGGTTCCCCCACCAAACTTGTTTGGTGAGGAGGGTGGCTAGTCTCCCTGAAAGATTAAAATCAAGACCTTCCAAAGGGAGAATGAACCCTTTTTCGGGGTCAACGGCCAACTAGCAACTTGTGTGTATGTATGTGTGTGTTGGGGTGGAGAGGGCTCCCGTAAACTGTGGTGAAGGCAACCTTTCTAGGAGAAGCAAATCTCTGATTTTAAAAAAACATAAAGCGGGAGACCAGTACCCATATTAAGCTGGTCTGCAGTTTAACTTGTTGCTGGCTATCTTGCTCTTGCTCTTGCTTGTTGCTGGATCTCAACATTTTGAACCGAGAGAGAGAGACTTAGCTGTCGTACAAAGCTAAGACTCTAACATCATCTGTGTATAGATACTCCCTCAGGCATTTATCTATTAAAATGATCCTGTGGCGATGGAAGTCATTTTTGGGCCCATGGACTAAGTGTCTGAGGCAGTAGCACTCATCTGAAAAGACATTGCAATCATCATATCTATCTATATCTATATATATATATATGTATGCATATATATATATATATATATATATATGTGTGTGTGTAATTGTCAACCTACATACTCAACAAATGTTTGATCTACAGACTTGAAATTTGGTATATAAGTTATTCAGACATATGGAAAACTTTTTAATCGGTTTTCATTCGGGAAAAAGGGCTGCTAAGGGGTCAACATTGAAAAATTAAAACGTGGAGGGATTGATCAACTATTTCACGGATGTGTATGCGTGAATTGTTCACATGACAGATTCCTTCTGTTGAAAATAAGTAGGTTCGAAAACACTTCTTAAAGATCGTGTCAAGCTGGCTAAAGGTTATTGTACTTGACTCACTATCTTTAGGTTTTGGTTTCGATCTCAACTCCAGTATTTTTTTTTTACTTATAAGAAGTGAATTGTTTATAAAAATATAATACTCACATGCACATGTCTTGGTTTCTGTATGAATTAAAATATAATATTTATGCGTATTTTCTGACCAAACAATGCTGGGCAGCCTGCTAGTATATATATATATATATATATATATATATATATATATATATATATATGCATAAACACACACATATATATACACATATGCATATATACACATATACATATATATACACACACACACTCACATATATCGTATAGCTATAATAACCTTCGACAACTTTCCTCACTCTATATCTATGTCTAAAACTAAACAAAAATTCCCTGATCAGAGTTTCTTTCTAGAACTATCCGTCTGTAGAACATAATACCGTAGGGCTGCTTGCCGACTGACTATAACATGGTTTCAAATCAAATGTGAATAACTTCCTATTGAGCTGTACTCTTTAATAATTAAGCTCTACTCAAGTTCCACTATTACTGATCATATCTCACCATTTACCTATTATTACTTATTAACCCTTATTCTAGAGTGATCTTTGGGTCTTGATAAGCCGTGACCCCTTAAAGAAAAATAAATAATACTACTATCAAAACGTGTATATAAATATTAGTGATGGGACGATTACAACATCTTTCTCAATTCTGATACAATTATGGATTCCGATTCCAATTCCGATTCTTTATAAATCTCTAAATATTTAACTATAAAATTGTTATTTTGTCTCGATTTCCGTAAAAACACATGTTAAATATACAGATATTTGCCTAAACGTAAAATTACACTTGTGGAGGATAATTTTAGCTTTATTGGTATTTTTTAATATTTATTATATTTTATCATTATTACCAGCAATGGAAGATCTTGCTTTTAAAAAGATCAAATAAAAAAGACAATTAAAAGAATCGTTTTAGCATTGGAAAATAGCCACCAATTTTTTCGATACTGATATCGATTACGATACTGCCAAATTTGTTGAATTTTCTGATTCCTTATTCCGATTAATCGTCCCAACACTAATAAATATATGCTCACAACAATTATAAAATCACCTATTTACAACAAAGATTCAATCGTAGTTCAATACGTTTTGCGATACTTAAAATCTTCTATTTAAGATGTAAATAATATTCATAAAAAATATCAGTTCTAAAAACTAAAAGAAATGCTTTTTTGTTTTCACATCAGCATCAAGGCCCAGGGGCCACTTCAGGATAAGGGATTGGACAATATAGTAATCGTTAGTAATGGAAATTCGATAAATTTGTTAACTTAAGTGGAACGGCTCATCAAGAACTTGTTTACGTTGGACTTGAAGACAACCATATTGTAGTCAGCTGGAAAGCAGGAAAATGGAGGACAGTTCCATAGGCGTGCAGTTCTAAGAAAGAAGTTTTGTTCATGAAATCTAGTTTAGGTTTAGGCACAGATAAAGAGTGGGCAGAATTATTGATAGTGTTTTCAGCTAGACGAGTGTTTCTTGTGAAAGTTTTGCGAGGGGGGACCATAGACTGGAGCTCAGTCGAGCACTTGTCATGAAAATAACGATAAAGCAGAGACAAATTCGCAACTGTGAGAAAGAGGTTGCAGGGAAGAGAAAAGGACATCCCCTATGAGGCTATGGAGTCTATTTTAAACTCCAAGGCAGGATAAGTCCTTTCTAGCAGCTCCTACCCAGATGTGGCAACAGTACTCCATCCTTGGATGTACCTGGCTCTTATATAGAATAGAGAATTGCATTGTTGAAATATGCACAAAGACATACAATCATACAGGGTGGAACGATAAAATTGTCGTCATAGAAAAGATGACATGGTTCCATTCCCATTTGATGAAAACCGGTCTTCTTTTTTGTTGCAGACTATCTACTAGTTGGCCAGTTGTGTACAAATCCCAAGAACAATAGGAGCCTTCTATCATGTCTGAAAGTAACAGAATGTTCAACAAGTGCGCATTGGAAATATGCCACTGTACAACTAATGCTTTCTATCTATCAAAGTTATGACAACAGGGCCATTTCCAGCACCCTCAAAATGTATCGCTTGATTGTCACAAATAACAGGGACCTGCCTAGGATGATGAAAACAAAGTTTCCGGCCACAGTTATGATCTTCGGTGTGGTTTCAAGTGAGGGCTACATCATGCCACCTCACATCTTCGTAGTTGGCTTGAAAGTCAATACAAAGTGTACCTGGATGTGCTGAATCGCGTCGTGATCCCCTGGTACAATCAGACAACTGTTGACAGACCCTGGGTGTGGCAGCACTGGCTTACAAGTTTAAAGAGCCCCAAGTGTGACTTCAGAAAGAGTGCTATGACTTTGTACCTTTCTCTCACTGCTCCCCTTCCTTTCCAGACCTGAACCCACTTGACTACTTTGTTCAGTCATACATCGAGAACATCACCAAACTGACTTCCCACAACACCAAAGTTAGCCTAATCACCACCATCCGCAAAATATTCGCTGAGCCCCCGCCGGCACTTGTGGAAAAGACATGCTCCCAGTTCCAGACTCGTATCGAGGTGGTGATTGAGGCTGAAGGTGACTACATTGAATAGATGTCAGCTCTACTACATAATCAAGTTACCTGAATTGATTTTTTCAATAAAAGTTTTAAAATAAAGCTGTAGTGTTGTTTTCTTTAGGGTGACAAAATTATCGTTCCACCCTGTACATGCATTCACACAAAAGCCTATAATTGCAATTGAATTAAACTAAATATAGCCCACATCACGATTCCTTAAAATGTAAATTAGTTCTGGAATTGAGTTATGTTTGAAAAAAATCTATTTTAATTGTCCTTATAAGCTATAACTTAAAATTAACTGAACAAGTCAGCCAGCTTTCCATATTTAGGTATTTCTCCCTCAACTTCTAACTCTATGTTGATTCAACCACTCTTTAATATTTCTTAATGTCTTTGTAAACATTTATAGAACAAATAACTTTTTAAGTATTGCCATCTAATTTACGTATGTGTGTATATATATACATCACAAGCACATGTAAATTGACACCAAACTAATAAATCTCTTTACTTCTATTTATGTTTTACTATTTTCTGTTTGATCAGATTATACACTGACATGAGCATTCTCATGACAGTTTTCTAAGCCTTACTACTTCCTCGCTGGCTCATATCTGTGATACCATCAAAAAAAGAGTGCTGTATAGGATTGGTTTGTTTTTTAACAGAGTCCCCCATTTCTTGATGTATTGCTTTCATCTCGGCCGAGGAACTCCATCTATTCCCCTCTTATGATAACCCTCCAAAATATCAGAGGTAAAATAATGCTACTTTACCCAAAGGTGACCTGAAATCATACAAGGCAGGGACGGTCATCTATACATACTCGCTTACCTGAATATATACAGCGTCTAATACTATCAGCTTAATGTCGCTTAACTTTATTGATCTAACGAGAACCGGCATGTAATGTTATTATAGCCTATACTTATCTATGTTAGATTAATAATAATAATAATAATAATAATAATAATAACAACAACAACAACAACAACAACAACAACAATTATAATAATAACAATAATAATAATGAAAAATACATAAGGCAAAACACTGAAAGAATAATCATAGCAGCGAGAGACACAGAAAAAAATCAATAAAACAGAAAACAGAGAGACAAAAGATAAGACAAGAAAAGAAAAGTGGGAAGAAAAATAACTGCATAAAAGATTCATAAGAATGACAAAAGATGAAAATAACGAAAACACTTGGACATAGATGCGAAAAGGACACATAAGTCGAGAAACTGAATCCCTAATATTGCAGCACAAGACAACTCAATAAGAACAAACCACATCAAAGCAAAGATCAACAAAACACAAGAAAACAGCAAATGCAGACTCTGTGGACAAAGCGACGAGATGATAAACCATATAATAAGTGAATGCAGCAAACTGGCCCAAAAGGTATACAAGAACAGACACGACCAAGTGGGAAGGGTAGTACACTAGGAATTATGCAAACAACTGCATCTCATTTTCGAACACACAGACAAGTGGTACAAACATAAACTGGCAAAAGTACTTGAAAACGAGAATCACAAAGTCCTATGGGACATGGACATACAAACGGATAAACCCATCCAAGCAAGAAGACTGGATGTCGTAATAATTAACAAGAAAGAAAAATCCTGTCATATCGTAGACTTTGCTGTTCCAGCTGACCACAGGGTGAATATCAAAGAAAAGGAGAAACGGAGCAAATACACACAGGAACAGTTTTATAATATTTATTCATAAAAATATACAAATAAATACACATTTGTATAAGGGCATAAAAGGAAATATACACAGAAAACGTATTGTAAGACAAATACAAATAATAATAATAATAATAATAATAATAATAATAATAATAATAATAATAATAATAACAATGTTCCAGCTGACCACAGGGTGAATATCAAAGAAAAGGAGAAACAGAGCAAATACACACAGAGAGCTGAAAGGGATATAGAAGATGAAGAAAATCAAAATAATACCTATAATAGTAGGAGCACTAGGAATAATCCCGAAAAGCCTTGAAAAAAGAATGGGAGAAATTGGAATCAAAGGAATGACTGGAAAAAACAACAAACAACAACCATGAAAACAGCTGAAATATTAAGAAAAACTCTTGAATGTGAAAACTAACACAGGAGCAACAGACGTGGGCCAAACAAACTACATGGAATCAAGAACACTGAAACCGCATATCTATAAGTTCTCTAACCCAACCTTACTCCCATTGCAACATCACTGCCCCCCCCCAAAAAAAGCGAGACCAAATAACCAAGTAGAGTCAAGGAGGAAGGGAAGACCAATGAACTGACCAGACCTCAGCCGAATAAGTGCGAAGAGAACTGGGACCTTGGGGAGGCTTATTGCCACTCAAATCCCAGCAAAGACCAATAGCTGCTGCCAACGAGAAATCAATGAAAAGCAGCTATTGTGATAATGCAAATTTATTTGCAAATGTTATCGAAAGAGGTGGAGAGTACTGGAAACCTGGGGAAACTTGTTGTTACTTAGCTTCCAGGGAAAACCACAGGTTGTTTTCAGGGAAAGATCTCTGAAGACCTGCGTGAAAGCTCCTTGTGAGCGAATAATAATAATAATAATAATAATAATAATAATAATGATAAATCACATAATAAGTGTCGTAATATTAAAACTTTCTTATTTTGTGTTTACTGTGTTGTCTGATTATCTCCCCTTGCTGTGTACTCTCTAGTATTTTCTATTAGTTCATTAAAGCCTTTATTCTAGGTAAACGTGTCTTCACAGCAATTTAATGACCTAATCTAAAAATAAATAAATAAAAATAATAAAAAAAAATATGAACACATTTTTAACTCCTAATCGCACAAGCTAATATCCATATTGTCTGATCCTCCAACAAAGAAAAACAATTCTTTTGAAAATACATCTGCTTCTTCTTCTTCGGGTAGTTTAGAACCAACTTCTGTATACATTTTAGTCAGGAAAGCTGAAGCAACCGAGATAGACACTGAGAGCTCTGGATCCTTCATCTCGAAAGACTTTGTTAAGAAAAATAAATTGAAAGTACAACCAACTACTGGAAGGGTACATATGGCCTGTTCATTACTTAATGCTCCAGTGAAAGGACAGTGTACTGTCAACATCAATTTACAAGGTTAGTGGTATGTTAGCACAAAATTTGAAATTTTACCGGATCTTTGCAGAGATGTAATTCTCGGCCGAGACTTCATGAGACAGTATTCTAGTGTTTCTTTTAACTTTGTTGGTCATAAGGGAAGTCTCAAAATCCCTAGCTCTGTTTCCTGCAATGTACAATCTGCTTTAGTAGGAACACCATCTCTTTTCGCAAATCTTTCTCCAGACTGTTAACCTATTACCACTAAATCTAGGAGGTTTGGAAATCAAGATAAACAATTTATACAATCAGAAATTGAGAAAATGCCCCGGGAAGGAGTATTTGAAGAAAGTACCTCACCTTGGAGAGCCAAGTTTTAATAGTTACTGGTGAGCGTCACAGAAAAAGATTGGTTGTTGATTACAGTCGAACAATCAATAGATTCACATCATTAGACGCTTACCCTTTACCAAGGATGGATGATTTTGCTGCTGAAATTTCCAGATCTAAAATTTTTAAAGAGTGTGTATCAGCAGATACCCATTCGAGAGAAAGAGAAAATCTACACTTCCTTTGAGGCGAACGAAAAATTATACCAGTTTTGTAGAATTCCGTTTGGCATCACTAATGGTGTCGCTTGTTTCCAAAGAATCAATGGACAGCATCATCAAGCAACATAGGTTGCAGGGAGTTCATGCATATGTTGACAATATAGTTATAGTCGGAAATACTCAAAAGGAGCATGACGAAAATCTTGCGAAATTTCGGAAAGTTTCTCAGGTCCATAACCTGACTTTCAACGAAGCAAAGTCCATATTGTCAACTACCTCAATAGATTTTTTTGGTTACACAATAACACACGGAACAATTAAACCAGATGGTGAACGACTACGACCACTCAAAAAACTACCTTTTCCGAAAATCAAGGCTGGTATGCACTGATTCGTTTGGTTATTTTCATATCATTCGCAATGGATATCTAAATTCTCCGAGAAAATAAAACCTCTTGTTAACAATGACTCTTTTCTAATCACCACAGAATCTAAGAAGGCCTTTAATAACATCAAATATGAAATCCGAAAGGCTGTGCTCCATTCAATAAATGAAAATCCTCCCCTAGTGGTTGAAAATGATGCCTCAGATACCGCTATAGCGGCCACTCTCAATCAAGCTGGTCGACCAGTTGCTTTTTTCTCGAGGTTTCTTACTCACGCTGAACGCAAACATGCTTCCGTCGAAAAAGAAGCGTATGCTATTGTGGAAGCCATCAAAAAGTAGTCACACTACCTATCTGCCAGGCGTTTCATAATAGATACTGACCCAGAAGCAGTGAACTACATGTTCAATTAAAAAAGACCAGGAAAAATTAAAAACAATAAAATTCAAAGATGGAGTATGGAATTGGGATTCTATGATTATGATATCATGTATCGGCCAGGAAGAAATAACATTTCTGCTGACGCACTCTCACGAGCTTATTGTGGAGCCATCAACAACAAAGCTAAACTACTAGATATCCACGTGTCTCTCTGCTACCCGGAAATCACACGAATGGCACATTTTGTGAAAGTTCAAAATCTTCCTTATTCGATAGAAGAAATCAAGAAGTGTGTGTCGAATGTCCCATATATGCACGATAGAAACCAAGATCCCACTCTCTAAACTCAACTCCTCTTATCAAAGCTACTCAGCCAATGGAAAGACTCAACAAAGATTTCAAAGGACCGCTCCCATCTACATCGAAGAATCAGTACCTACTACTAGTAGTAGATGAGTACTCACGTTTTCCATTTGCTTTTGCTTGTGCAAATATAACTACTAATGTAGTAATCGAATGTTTATTCCAATTTTTACAACGTTTGGGACATCCTCATACATCCACCCTGATCGAGGAACTTCATTTGTATCCAAAGACCTACAGGAGTATCTCAGAAGTTTAGGCATAACAACTAGCTGGACTACTCATTATAACCCTCGAGGAAATGGACAATGTGAGCGATACAATGGCGTTATATGGAAAACTATATCCATAGCATTGGCTTCTAGTAACCTCAAAGAGTCACATTGGAAGATTGTACTTCCCAATGTATTACACTCCATCAGATCTCTACTGTGTACAGCAACTAATGCCATTCCCCATGAGAGACTATTTTCCTACCAACGGAAGTCACTTAGTGGTCATTCTCTACTCTCTTGGCTAACTGTACCAGGACCTGTATTACTGCGTCGTCATGTTCGGCATAGTAAATATGAACACTTCATCGATGAGGCACAACTTTTAGAAGCAAACCCTCAGTATGCCCACGTGCAGTTTAATGACGGATGAGAGTCTATAGTCTCTCTACGTGACCTAGCTTCCATTGGAAACGTGACTATCTAAAAAGCTGACCCCAACTGAAACCTCGGTTCATCCAGAAAAGTCAAACAATCCTTGCGCTGAGAATAACTTAGCTAATCCAACTTCTACCGAAGAACAAAATACAACACCTGAGATATCTTCTCCAATGCCCATTGATCCTGATGCTGATGCTGATTTTTCCGTTTCTTGACCTAAACCTTCCCCCACAGTACCTATGGACCTGGAGTAATTATCATCCCTCCTAAATCTGAATGCCCAGGGGCGTTAAAACGATCCTTATGCGAACGTCGAAATCCATCACGTTATCAATGACTGTGACAAATTAACTTTAATTAATACTATAACTTTAATTCTTTTGAGAAGGGGAGAATGTCGTAATATTAAAACGCTCGTATTTTGTGTTGTCTAATTATCCCCCCTTGCTGTGTACTCTCTAGTTTTTTCTATTAGTTCATTAAACCTTTATTCTAAGCAAATGTGTCTTTTGTTCTCACTTCACAACAATAAGTGAATGACATAAATTAGGCCAAAAAGAATATGAAAATAGACACGATCAAGTGGGGGAGGCAGTACACTGCCAATTATGCAGACGATTACTTACATCTTGAACACCCAGACAAATGGCACAGGCACAAACCGGCAGCAGTGCAGGAAAATGAAAGGCACAACATCCTATAAGACATGGATATATAAACTAATAAACCCATTCAAGCAAGAAGACCGGATATCATAATAGTTTACAAGAAGGAAAAGTCCTGCCAGATTGTAGATTTTGCCGTTCCAGCAGACCACAGTGTGAAGATCAAGGAGCTAGAGAATGGCAGCAAATACACAAATGTAGCCGAAAAGGATTTGAAAAATGAAGAAAGTTAAGATAAGACCACTAATGGTAAGAGTGCTGGGAACAATGCAGAAAAACTTTGTAAAAGAATGGTAGAGATTGGAATCAGAGGAATGGCTGAGAAGATACAATGGAAACAATAATGAAAACTGAAGAAATATTAAGGAGAACCCTTGAGTGCGGAAACTAACACACATGAACTACAGACACAAACTGGACATAGAGAAAAAGCTACAGATGTGAAACGCAAAGGAGCATTACATGGAATCATGAAAACTGAAACTATAATTGTAAGTTAACCCGCTGCGCTCCTACCTCCTCATTTTTAATTATTATTTTGTGTGTGTGTATGTGTGTGTGTGTGTGTGTGTGCATGTGTGTGTGACCAAAAACTAATGCCACATCAAATAAGCGAGGAAGATAAAGGATGATAGAAAGACTGAGAAGAGAAAGCCAAATTCCAGTGAGGACCAATAGTAGTTGCCAACGAGAGATCAATGGTAACTGGCTGTTACGATAACGCAAATTCATCTTCAATGGTTATCTAAAGCGGTGTAGGGTACCGGAAATCTGGGGAGACGGGTTGTCACTCAGATCCCAGAGAACACCACAAGGTGTTCTCAAAGAGAAATCTTTGATGATGGTACGTGTGACTACTCCTAGTGAGTAAATAATAATAATAATAATAATAATAATAGTAATAATAATAATAATAATAATAATAATAGTAATAATAATAATAATAATAATAATAATAATAGTAATAATAATAATAATAATAATAATAGTAATAATAATAATAATAATAATAATAATAGTAATAATAATAATAATAATAATAATAATAATAATAATAATAATAGTAATAATAATAATAATAATAATAATAATAATAATAGTAATAATAATAATAATAATAATAATAGTAATAATAATAATAATAATAATAATAGTAATAATAATAATAATAATAATAGTAATAATAATAATAATAATAATAATAGTAATAATAATAATAATAATAGTAATAATAATAATAATAATAATAGTAATAATAATAATAATAATAATAATAATAATAATAATAATAGTAATAATAATAATAATAATAATAATAATAATAGTAATAATAATAATAATAATAATAGTAATAATAATAATAATAATAATAATAATAATAATAGTAATAATAATAATAATAATAATAATAGTAATAATAATAATAGTAATAATAATAATAATAATAATAATAATAATAGTAATAGTAATAATAATAATAATAATAATAATAACAATAATAATAATAGTAATAATAATAATAATAATAATAATAATAATAATAATAATAATAAAGTTGTGAAATGTCTACAAGATAGAAAGACTAAAGAAGGAAAGCACTAATCAGATCTACACTAGAAAGAATGTGGTGAATACTAGGACGTAAGGGAGGATTTTTGCCACTTAAATCCCAGGGAATACTAACGAGCATTGCCAATGAAAAAAACAATGATAAGCAGCTGTTTCGATAACACAAAGTCATTTGCAATGCTCATTGAAAAAGACCATACTGGAATTCTGATGAAACTTTTTGTTAATCGGAGTTCAAGAAACACCATCAGTTATTATGAGCAATCAATAGGGATGACTTGAGTGAGAAGTCATAGAGAGTAAGTAATATAGAAATAAAGACACTCATTATTTTTTTTAGCATGCAATCTTGTCACAATTTGTGAATTTTTGAATGAAATTAACATAAAATAAATAGAGGAAGAGCTGTTGACTCAGCAATTCACAGGTACAGCTATTAGAACATTACCTTTGTTTCCATTTCTTTGCATTGAACTTGTATAAACGATAAAGAAAATCTTGACACCGTAATCTCAAACCACGTTTTCTCGTGTTGTCTTCGATTATTTGATGAATATGATACGGATAAGCTGAAAAGATAGCATTAAAAGAATAATTACAACTAAACGTCACCACATAATGTGCCAACTGTTTACATCTAAGACAAAAAAGAGCAGCAGTTTCTGTCGGTAAAAAGAAAACGAAGTCTAATCAGTGCAAATCACGGAAATCCTATACGTTAAGCTACACAGTTACTTCTCTTGGTGGCATCTTTTATTTCAGACTAGCATTGTTACCCGGCGTTGCTGAGAGTGGGAGACATCGTCAACAATATAGAAGATGTAAACTTTGTAATGGCTCTCTTTTAAAACTTCTTTATCCTCCTTTGTATCTATCTTCAATGGCCCCTTTCTTGTCTCGCACTCTTACCCTATCTCCCTTTCTGTTCTTTTCCCTCAACCCTTTTCATCTCTCTCAACCTCTACCACTCCCCCTCTCTCTATCAGTCCATCTTGCTTTTCCTTGCATCTGGAAAAAATCGTCGACGAATTACTACATAATACTATTTAAAAATCATGTGCCGTTGCACCACAATTGACAATAAAGTTGTTGCTGTTTGTTGAAGCATCAAACATACATGAAAATAAAAATGTATGTTCGCTAATGGAGCTCTCCACATTTTAATGGAGTCCCCTTGGAAATTTTTGTATCTCCATTGGAAGCTCTTGTGATTGGGCCGCCCACAAAGATAGCAAATAATGTTCATCCTTTTCTTAGGAGAGAAATTGGTTTTTGAAAAGTTGCAGTTTTTATTTGAGGTAAAGGTATAATTTTATGTTGGTGTTTGTAAGTGGGCATTTTTAAATTTCATGATATTTGTAGATTCGTTTTTTCTTTTCTGTGATCATTTTCGCAGTTTCCTCATACCTCCTTAGATCTACCTTGAATTGACCAAAAGTCATGGGTTTTTCTTTCTGAGTTATCACGGTAGTAAACGGCTTAAAATCACTCGACAACCCATTAAGTATCATGAAAATAAACAGACTATCACTAATAACTTCACAAAACATTTTTAATGAATTTGCTGCTGTTTCGGCCCTCATAATATAATCTGTAATCGTCTCGGCTTCCATACGTTTTAGAAATGTCAGGTCAGTCTATAAAAAGATAATTTCAGATTTTCCTTTCAATAAATAATGCTCTTTTAATATGTTCAATACTTTGCAGCCATCATCTAAGGTTTCTTGCATTACTAGAGATTGACTTCTGTCATCTAAGCACTGTATTAATTCCGCAAAGACAGTTGCATCCTTTTCAATCAACTCAGGTTCGTTTCTATTTTCAGGTCGTGCCTGAATTACTTTATGTAACTTTTGGATTTGTAAATATCCTAAAAATTTAACTTGCCACAATTCGAATTTTTATTTTGATCCATCGAATTAAAGTCATTGCTGGGCTCAGGTTTAAATAAATCACCTGGTCAGAGATAGGCTAGTTTAGAATTCAATTTTCTAAAACTGTCTAACATATACTAGCATGTAAAATCAATTTTAAACCAATGATGCTGATGATGATGAATAGTCAGGTTTTCCTGTAGCAGATGTCTCCCTGATTCTAGTTTCGTTTTTTTTCGCTCACATACCCCTATTTTAAATTCGTAGCAGCAGGCTGACATAAGTGGACTTTTTTCTATCAAAACAGATTATTAACAATGTTTTTTTTATAATGTTTAACATATTTCGATTGATATCTTAGCGCTAAATGAAACAGGTGTATGATGTCGACGAAAACCTGGATTCTTCTCTTATTTAAGAAAGATTTAATTATGTTAAGTATTTGTCCAGCGATACCGTAAAATCTGATTTTCCTGAAATCTAGAAGTAAGACATGTTGATCTGGGTCTCTTTGGACTTGTGCCCAGTGTCGAGTCCAGCAGCCACCTGATTGCATCAGGGGATAACCATACTCTTCAGCACATCCAGGTACACTTTAGTGTTGATTTTCAAGCCGACTTTGAAGATGTGAGGTGGCATGATGTGGCCCCACTTGAAACCGTACCAAAAACCATAACCGTGGCCAAAAACTTTGTTTTTATCACTCTGGGCATGCCCCTGTTATTCGTGGTGATCCAGCGATGGTTTTGTGCACCTGATCCTGGCAAACGTTTTTTCATCTGAAATGAACGAGAAAATGTTTGGCTTCTTGGGATGTTTCAGTTTTTTGAGCAACCTGACGGACTTGATTAGCCTGAGGTTCTTTGTCTTCTCAGTCAAGATGTTACTTAGACCTAAACTTTGTCACTCATTCATTCACAGTTGTGTGTGAGATGTTTAAATCTATGGCAATCTGTCGAATAGGTCGCTTGGGGGTTTCATCAATGATTGCCTGGACCTTTTTGATGAACTCTTTGGTCCGGGTTTTCTTGGCGGTGTCCTCGGCCTTGGGTTTTCACTCCCCCACTTCCAAAGGGTCGTCCGATGCATTGAGCTGTGTCTTCAAGCGTTGAATCGTCCGGATTTGTATTTTGAAGTTGCTGGCAACTGTTCTGTTGTCATAACTTGGATTGGTAGCGAGCATGAGTTGTATAGCGGCGCATCTTTGACCTTGCTTGTTGAACAATATGTTACTTTCAGACATGATAGAAGGTTCCTATCGCTCTTGGGATTTGTACACAACTGGCAACCTAGTAGATGGTCTGCAACAAAAAAAGAAAACCGGTTTTCATTAAACGAAAATGGAATCAGGTCTTTTCTAAGGCGACAATTTTATCATTCCACTCTGTAAATTGGATAAATCGAACAAATAAATTTAGTTCAAATTCAAAGACGCATACATGTCATACATAAAGTGTATATGTGCATAATTATCTTAAGGTCGCAAAGGTAATATTTTTACACATAAGTTTTGTATTGTGCCATACTGCGCATGCAGGTGTGTCTTTGTCTCAGGTGTAAGAAGATTTTGTAAAAACTTACTGCGATTTTAATTTTTAACAAGATTTCTTTTAAAACAGAACACTCACATGGGTTGTCTGCGTATGCTTGTGTGTGTGTAGGTGGGGAGAGAGAGAAAGAGAGAGAGAGAGAGAGAGAGAGTGAGAGAGAGAGAGAGACAGAATGTCTCGCTACAACAACCACTGGTGTGCACTACTCCCTACCAGTTGTTGAGGAAAGCTGCCAAACATGGATAGACAAAGAAGTCTTGTAAGTAGTGGACTGTGGTTTAACAGGTTGTGATAAATCCATTCACCTAAAAAAAAAAAAAAAATGGTCGGAATGTCTATAGGGACAATTTGGGTATCGTCATGTGGTTTTCAACTACCGCCTGGTATCACTCTCTGCCGACTTTGACCCATAAACATTTCCACTCAAACATTAACTCCTTTTACGTTTATACTAATTATGTACGACAAATTCAGGCGCGACAAATGACAAGGCAAATCAACTATTCTTGCTGATTGTTTATTCGTGGGAATTAGGCACGTTATTGGAGCAACCTGTTACGACGGGCAACCAGTCACATGCATAGAGAACCAGTACAAGCAATTATCGTACCTTGCCGTACATTTGTCGTGCCTTAATTATCCGTATATGATTAGTACCCCCCCATTATCTAATATAAGTGTTCGGGTAGCAAGAATTAGATCGATTGCATCATATTTATCTGCATTACATGATGATTTAACAAATAAATAGTTGCGCAACAATTTCACGCTTTTATTGATTCGTTACATTCAGTCTCACACGTTTTATTATGTCAGCTTGACATTGCTCTATCACATGAACCCATTTTTTTCGCCTGGTAAAGCAAGCAAATCAACACTGAATAATATATCCCATAAAAAAACTGGTTTAGTCTACAACACGAACAATTTTCGTATTATCTCGTATAACTAGTACTTGAACTTTATCATAGATTTTGATTAATAAAAACTAGCAGGGTGACCTGTCGTTGTCTGGGATTGAACGAAGATCAATAAATGTTCCACTCTCCAATATTTCATTGTCTTCGTCGCCCAAGAAAACGGGTAAAGTTCTTTCAAATTTGAAAATGGTCAACCAGTTTGACCCCAAGAACGCTGCCGCTATTTCTTTTGCATTATACATTATGCTTAACTTAGTTTAAACTTCTTAGTACTTAACTCCATTTTGTATTTTAATCAAGCATTAATACTATATATTTTTTATTTAATTTTTAACCAGTTTCAAACCACTTTTTCTAATCCAAATTAATACAGAATAGTGAACCTGCTATTCATGTTGATACAAAGTTACATTGTCGTATTTTATTAGAAGAGAAACTTACCTTTTTCTAAACTTAAGAACCTAGAAGAACTTTATTTAAGTACTAGCAGATGCGCTGCGTCGGCACACACAACGCCGAGTCAAACACAAAATCGAGTACACTCAACATGAAACATTGACTCCTATTACGTTTATACTAATTTTAAAAATTTATTTTTTCTGTTTAACATCGTCTTACCATCGACGCTTACTCTGTGAACTCAGAGTATGGGAAATTCGCATATGCACAAAACAAAATCACTGAAAAAACAAAAATACCCTAACTAAGGGTTAGCATAATGAGTAAACGTTGGATAAAATGATTGTTAAAATTGTTACGAAATTGCCAGAATTCGAACCATAGTCAGACGCGTTATCCATTGCTCCACACATTCTGTCCGTGTGCCGAAAGATATTACTGCAACTGTATACAGACAGTGCTAAATTCCGTTGACATGGGCAGGTAACTTTTTCAATATTTGCACGAAACGGCTTAAAACCCTTATTTTGGACTTTTAGTGTGACACAGCGTTGTTCGTTACAAACAATATATAGATAAGAACAATCTAGGGACTCACACCTTTCAGGGAAAAAAAAAATTTCAATTTGGTGCATCCGTTCGAAAGTTTTATTGGCATATAGGCACACACATAAATAAATAAACATTTAGAATTTTATTAATGGTATAGATATAGATAATACTTAATATCTGAATTATATTATCTGTCTGGATCGATGTTGTATAAGTTTATATCTTTAATAATATCTACTTAACGGATGTAAATAATTATATTTCTATTTGATGTTACACCAATATAGAAGGTACTCAAATTAGTTTATATCATTACCTAAAAGTATATTACTAGATACTCGTTACATTTTCTCTTTTTGGAACTAAAGGATACAGAGTCCCTGCTTTAGAACTAAATATAAAATTCTAATATTTGGAACTAGCGGGACCTGTGGAAATTCCACAGTGGACTTTTTCATATGTAATATATTGATATTGGCATTCTGTGGATGTTCAGCATAAATAGAGACGCCCAGATATTATTCTAGCTCTTTTGTTAAAAATGCAAAAGCATTTATCTAAGCTAGCAGGGACGCCCAACGTAGCCCGGTCATAAAATACGCTTAAATATGATATTTTAATTCATGAAGATTTCGTATATATTATTATAGTGTTAATTTAACAAAATATATCCATATCACTTGGGGCATCAGCTTAAATCGAAACCGAAACCAAAACTTATGAAAAAAAAAAAAAAAATATATATATATATATATATATATATATACTTTGAGTTCCTTCAACTATAATCGAAACCGAAACCAAAACTTATGAAGAATTCTTGGTAAAATATTTATTGCAAGAAATGGAAGATCATAACAATTAAACGACAGTTACTCGGAAGAGAAAAATGTAAGCATGACACACAGAATAACATATATGCTGCTGCATTTAGATATAGATTATACTTAAACATTTTGAACTATCCCTATACTACGAATATCAACAATTTTAACCATATCTTTATCCGTCTTTTAAATTAATATTACAAAAACATGTTTATTTCTTTTATATTTTAAAATCTTTCTCCCATATACTGTGCTATCTACCTAAACCAGAAGCATGGTCACCCCTCTCGGTGTGATGGACCCGTAGATCTTGTCAGGTTATCCATCAAGGAGAAGGGAAACTTTGATATTAAAACTGGGGGAAAGAGTCCTCCTCAGTTATGGTCGACAACCTTCATATAGCTGGTGACTTGAACAAATTCTCCGGTTTGCAAACCTAAATTGCTTAAGGAATAGATAGGCTCTGCTTATCGCCGGCTTTCACACTCCTTCTTTGTCTATTAGCTAGGCACAGAGGTACAATACCAGAGACACCCTGTGCTTGGCCTTGTTTCCTCACTAGGACATCGAACGCCGTTCCCTTATACCCAATTTCTTTCTCTCACAAACTGAGCAAATTGGGTTTACTTGCATGCTACCCGTGCTCACTCGGCTTGTCTGGGTTTTATCTCGGATGTTGAGAGCACCTGATTGACAGTTAGTCTGGTTGCTGTTTTGAACTGACAGTACAGGAGGCCCTAACTCTTTGGTAGTGCTTAGAGTGGCTGTTCTATCATCAGTTGTATAATATCGGCATAGTTGTAGTGTCATATCGCGCATGGAAAGAGACCCTGATGTTATCTCTGGTGGGCTTTCACTAGGCCACAATTTCCTAGGAAGGACTCAGCTAATGGACCATTATTGTGTGTATACATGGCATAAAAACTGACCCACTTTACCCAATACTGAAATTAAACAAAAACGTAATGAAATGACAACCTCAACAAATATCACGATCAACCACCCAAACAAAATCAATTCGCCTCCTCCTTGAAGCTCGGATTTACAAATACATGTGGGTTTAGAAGTAACTTAGATGATATAAAGATGCCTGGGGAATTAACTAAGAGGTAGGAACCTATTAGTAAATATCCCAGATATCTTAGAATTAACTGAAACAAATCTATACTACTCATTCCCTATAACTACTTTAACATGACAGGATACCTCCCTCTCTGCTGTAAGGAATCGTATAGACATATGCATGGAATTGGAGTTTATATTCGAAACACCCTTCCTTTAACAAAGACAGCAACGTCTAGAATTGGATGACCAGGCCTTCATGTGTTTTGACTAGCCTTTCATCACTGTGTTAGTTACTTATACTTTCTCTACGTTCTCCCTGCAGTGAGGACAGTAGCCTAATCGATTATGTCTCTGGTAGTATAGATAGTATAGATGCAGCACTCTTCTTAGATAGTAACACCCAAATACACGTGTTTTATGACTTTAATGTCTACCATAAAAAATGGCTTGGATTCTCAAGTTGCACAGATACAGCTAGACGCTGTACTTATAGTTTCTCTATAGCCCATTTCCTCATACAGACAGTTATGCTCCCAAACCGTTTCTCTAATTGTGAACATCAGCAAGTTTTAAAAAATAACGTCGATAAATGTATATATTTTCGCATCCGCACAAAGGCACTTTAAGTCGATTTACGCCTGCCAAGTTCATTTTTTTCCAAACCGGAAGTCAAGTAGAAAAAATGTTCCTATCTTAAAGGTAGAATAAAAATGAAATACGGATACTCTAATTTAACAGCTAAATCTGACACCCAAGATCGACATGGGCATGGAATTCCATGGCAGGTGCTCGTCTGAACTCCAATCTCTGGTCCCCCATCGCCAATCTTTCACGAAAAACACCCGTCTAGCCGAATCCAGTGTGAAAAATTTCCCCCACTCTTTATCTGTGCCTAAATCAAAACGTGGATTCCATGAACAAAGCTTCTTTCTTAGAACTGCACGCCTGTGGATCTCTGTTCGGTCTGCATGCTTCCCACCGGACTACAACTTACATGTGTTCAAGTCCAATGTTAACAAATTCCTAATGAACCGCCCCCTTAAGTAAACACTTCATCAAATCTCCACACTAACGTAATGTACTTGCAATAACCCTTATCCCTGAGTGGCTTCCGGGCCTTGATAAGTGGTGATCACTGTGTAAAAAAAAAAAAAAAGAAATCTCTTATTATTTTTGTATAATGCACATTGCTGGTTTTTATAAATGTCTTAACCTTTCGTTCTAATGGCGGATATGTTTAGAATAAATGTTGAATACAAAAGCTGTGAATTAATATAATCAAATGAAGATAAACAAAAATGAAAGTAAAAATGACTCACAGCAAACGCCCGATCAAGACATAGCCTAGAGTCCCTGGAGGGGCATAGGCCATCTACAACTTTGTAGATGCTTTTGTAGCAAGGAGTTCTTTTTTCGGGGTGAAGGTGCTGCCCCCCCCCGTCCAACCTTCCTAGAAGGTACATACAGCGCCTAGCCTTCCCAAATGGTCACCGATCTGGTACTGGCCAGGCTCTACGTTGCTTAACTTCGGTGATCTGACGAGAACCAGTCTGCCAACACGATTGTGCTGTACACGATCAAGACATCTAGTTCGTAACAAAACAATCCTTTACTTACAGGCCACTAAGACAACCGTACGCTTTTCAAGACTCCCAACTTTCAACTATTTTCATTTTATGCGCAAACGATACGCATTTTATAGTGAATTGAGATCGCAAGTCTCTACGGCATGTTAGTAAAGGTTTATTTAACGATCTGTATTTTCTTACCTAGAAATGTGCGATTGAATGGACAATACTTACGCGTATAATCAGATTCTTACCTCGAAATATAGCATTTTCCCATTTCACAATATCAGTGTCTTCCAGCATCAGTCTCAGTTTCTCAATATCCAATGTGAAGAAGTAGTAAAGCGTATCAATGTTTTCCTGTAAGTTTAAAAGCATTTCTGCGACAATTCACATGGTGGAGCAGATTCATTTTAACGTAGTAAAATCTAACATTTTAATCTATGTTATCGAGTCAAATAACATTTACGTTATTTCTTTTGTAGGTAATTATCCAACAAATGTATCATATTAGATGTCCTCTGGACCAAATTAAGAAATTAAAATAAATAATAATGAATGTTCGCTAATACGTTACTATAATAGCAATAGTACCATTAAACAACAACAAATGAAAAAATTTAATTTGTGTATCTGACTAGCCAATTTAATTTGTTATTGTTATACCTGTTATTGGCAATATAATAATGCACCGAGATCAAATGTATTAAAAAAAATACTTAGCTCATACAACTGCTAATATAAAATATTTTTAAATAATCGCCTAAAAATAAAAAGCCACAAAGGCGATACACATTTTAATTTGAATGCATAGAGTATGAGTTGTCTATCTTTAAATATAAAAATGTACAAATTCGTAAAGGATAAAATTAAGATAATTTTACTCCATCCCGATGTACGTTATATATATATATATATATATATATATATATATATATATATATATATATATATATAAATATATATATATGTGTGTGTGTGTGTGTGTGTGTGTGTATATATATATATATATATATATATATTATGTCAGCTCGTTTAAGAAACTCGTTTTTTATCGTTGAGCACTTTCAGTTGAATTAAAAAGTCGGTCAATTTAGCTCTTATGCGCAGATCGTCATATAATGATTTAATCAATCTGACATACGTTAAAAGCATTTAATGAAATAAATGTTTAAAATTCAACAGCATTTCCTGGGGTTAACGGTAGTCGAATCGATTAGGTCCTTGCTAATGAAGCCAGAGATGGCTTCTGTTGCCGGTTTCGAATCTATCGACTGGTGTTAAATTGTGACATCTGCACTGAAGATTTCGCAAAGGATTAAATACTAGTGTCAGTAGGTATTTAATAATTATTATAGTAAATAATTATATATATATATATATATATATATATATATATATATATATATATATATATTATAAAGTGTAATAGACAGGATCTAAATAAGCAAAGTCTTTATAAAATATATTTGAATGTGCTGTGCTCATTGTCTTGCAGTTATAATAAGCTCGATAGGTGTAATTACCTAAAGCTATTTAAATAGAAAGGGTGTGAAATTATCAAGTTTGCATAGGAGGAAGCATAGCAAAATCATATTTATATGTACGACGTTTTGGAAGCGATATCCTTTTATACATTCGCTATTTACAAATAAAACCACCAAGAAATAAGTAAAATATTTCTGGATATAATCTCTTTTTAAGGATCCACAAAGGGCGAAAACTCTCACTTTCTTTATTGGAGTTGACCGCTATAACAACTTCCTATTTGAAATATGGTATTTGTAGGATGTTTGATATGGGTCTATTTGTAGAGTTGAAGTTGATTTTCACCTTCGTTGCACCACCGAGAACACAACTGATATTAACAGGTTAGACATTTTGATAAATCATGTTTCTCCCGACGTATACGAATACATCGCAGAACATACGACGTATGCCTCTGCTCTGAATCGTCTCAGTGATTTATATATAAAACGTACTAACGAAATTTTCGCTAGACATACGTTGTCAACTCGAAGACAAAAAGACGAGGAAAACATCGACGAATACGTAGAATTGCTACTGTTGTTAGCTAAAGATTGCGACTTTCAAGCAGTTAATGCTATTGAAAACGGAGACGCTTGCGTCAGGGACGCCTTCATTACTAGTTTAAGTTCCAACTCTATCCGGCAGAAATTGCTTGAGAATAGAACACTTGATTTAAATATGGCCGTCGACCAGCCTAGAGCTCTTTATTCAGCACAGAAAAATTCCGAATCCTACGCTCATTCTGAATCTTGAACTCGTTCTCATGACCTGGTGGCTACTGTTAACGACGAACAAAACTATCATAATAAATATGAGGATGAATTTTGTGATACGTCTGCTTCCATAAAATCTAAATCTACTTGCTATTTTTGCGGGTATTCCAGACGCGATCAGAAATTTGGTCCAGCGAGGTCCGCCATTTGTAAAAAAATGTCATGTTAAAGGTTATTTTGCGAGGGCGTGTCAAAATTCTGAGAAATCTACATCTGTTTCCATTCAATTTCAAACCACGTCAGCATCTACACAATCACACAAGCTAATGTTCATATTGTCTGATCCTCCAACAAAGGAAAACACTTTTTTTGAAAATACATCTGCTTCTTCTTTGGGTAGTTTAGAACCAACTTCTGTATACATTCTCTAATCGGGAAAAGTGAAGCAACAGCCATGATAGACACTGAGATCTCTTGATCCTTCATCTCGGAAGATTTTGTAAAGAAAAATAAATTGAAAGTACAACCAGCTACTGGAAGGGTACATATGGATTCCTCGTCACCTAATGCTCCGGTGAAAGGACAGTGTACTGTCAACATCAATTTACAAGGTGAGTGGTACGCTTACACAAAATTTGAAATTTTACCGGATCTTTGCAGAGATGTAATTCTCGGCCGAGACTTCATGAGGCAGTATTCTAGTGTTTCTTTTAACTTTGTAAACTTTTTTTGGTCACAAGGGAAGTCTCCAAATCCCTAGCTCTGTTTCCTGCAATGTACAATCTGCTTTAGTAGGAACACTATCTCTTTTCGCAAATCTTTCTCCGGACTGTAAACCTATTACCACTAAATCTAGGAGGTTGGGAAATCAAGATAAACAATTTATGCAGTCGAACAATCAATAGATTCACATCATTAGACGCTTACTCTCTACCAAGGATGGACGATTTTGCTGCTGAAATTTCCAGATATAAAATTTACAACTCTCTGGTTTTAAAAAAGTGCTTATCATTAGATACCCATTGGAGAGAAAGAGAAAATCTCCACTGACTTTGAGGCGAACGGAAAATTATACCAGTTTTGTAGAGTTCCGTTTGGCGTAACTAATGGTGTCGTTTGTTTCCAAAGAGCGATGGACAACATCTTCAAGCAACATAAGTTGCAGGGAGTTCATGCATATGTTGACAATATAGTTATAGTCGGGAATATCCAAAAGAAGCATGACGAAAATCTTGCAAAATTTCGGAAAGTTTCTCAGGTCCATAACCTGACTTTCTACGAAGCAAAGCCCATATTGTCACCTACCTCAATAGATTACCTTGGTTACATATGAACTTACTGAACAATTAAAACAGATAGTGAACGACTACGACCACTTAAGGAACTACCTTTTCCGAAAATCAAGGCTGCTATGCACCGAGTCGTTGGGTTATTTTCATATTATTCACAATGGATATCTAAATTCTCCGAGAAAATAAAACTTCTTGTATACAATGACTCTTTTCTAATCAACACAGAGTCTAAGAAGGCCTTTAATAACATCAAAGACGAAATCGGAAAGGTTCTGCTCCATTCAATAAATGAAGATCTTCCCCTAGTGGTTGAAAATGATGCCTCAGATACCGCTATAGCGGCCACTCTCAATCAAGCTGATCGACCAGTTGCTTTTTTTCTCGAGGTTTCTTACTCACGCTGAACGCAAACATGCTTCCGTCGAAAAAGAAGCGTATGTTATTGTGGAAGCCATCAAAAAGTAGCCACACTACCTATCTGCCAGGCGTTTCATAATAGTTACTGACCAAGAAGCACTGAACTACATGTTCAATTAAAAAAGACCAGGAAAAATTAAAAACAATAAAATTCAAAGATGGAGAATGGAATTGGGATTCTACGATTATGATATCATGTATCGGCCAGGAAGAAATAACATTTCTGCTGACGCACTCCCATGAGCTTATTGTGGAGCCATCAACAACAAAGCTAAACTACGCCCAAATGCAATATAAGCATTTTATTTATGTACTGATAAACACAAAGTAGACTTACACCATCATATAAAAGAACTTAAGTGCACATTCTGTCACACAGAAGTAGAGAGCATGTAAGCTACTTGTAGGGGATGGTTACTATATAGTACGACATAATGGAATGTGTAAACATCTCCGCTGGACCATTTGTAAAAAGCTGTAATATAACAGCAAATCCTGGGAACATATACCCAAAAAGAACAGTTAAAATAAGTTATACTTCATCTATTATGACTAAACGATTTCTACAGATAATCGTTTAGGAAACGCAGCTGTTAAAACTGATGCAGTGATATGGGCGAAGAGGGAACAATAATAACTTTAGTAGAAATAAGTGTCCCTTATGATGCTGACTTATGATACTGGCTTATGATGCTGGCTTAAACAGAGCTGAGAGGAATAAGATAAAAGAAATATCAAAATCTTATGTACGACATGAAAGGAAGTCTTAAGTAATTCTTTATTCCAGTCTTAACTAATATCGTATGTGATTGAACCTCCAACCTTCAGAAGATTATTACTTTGAACCGAATTTACTTTGCACTTTATCCATTGCGTCACATGAATAATGTGTTAAGTAATAATAGGTTTTAAGTCCGAATAACTCGAATAATATAAATTTAGTAACTTTGTTTACACAAAATAAACAAAATAAGCATCACACGTATCAGTGGAATAGTGTGCGGGAGTGTTGGAGAGAATTCTTGCAACGCTTATTCAAGTTTATAAAACCAGTCTGATCGTGTTAAACATTGACATATTTATTACCGCCAACTTAAAACTACAAAAAAAACAAAAAAAAACAAAACAAAAACAAACCAAAAAAAAAAAAAAAAACAATAACAAAAACAACACTGGTATACTCACATCCCGAAAAGAATGTATTTGAACGTTCGGGAGACTTATTGTTACTTGATTTCTACTGTTGGCGTGAAAGCAATAGAATGAAGTAGACTTTTGTTAAAAACTGGAAAATGATATTCGGTTGACTTAGAATAAATGCTTTATGATAAATTGATGGTTGAATATGCTTACATTTCTGCTCATTTTTACAATATATACAAATTCTTATTAATTCTTATAAATCCATAACAGTGCATCGAAGAGATACCATAATACTTAGTGCGCTGCAACTTATCATAACAAAGGTCTATACAAAAGTTCAGTTAGATCGGCCAATAGTTTCTGGCATGAGAGGAAATGTTCTATTTTTGTGACTAGTTCTAATTAATTTTTTTATTAATCCCTTACTGTGTATGGAACGGTACTTAGTTAACTGCACTGTATCATAATAATAATAATCCATGTAACGTTTCATTCAGATCAGTCCAGTAGTTTCCGAAAA
Organism: Euprymna scolopes; assembly: GCF_053919585.1. Lineage (NCBI taxonomy): Eukaryota > Metazoa > Mollusca > Cephalopoda > Sepiida > Sepiolidae > Euprymna > Euprymna scolopes. The sequence goes on from NC_136482.1 coordinate 33,953,095, forward strand.
AAAAGTGACAGTAAATGCAGTATCGTGATGACTAATCCGTATCTGTACATCGAATGGATACCACCATACTTAGTTCGCTGCACTGTATCGTAACAAAAGTCCATACACAATTTTAGCCAGATCGACCCAGTAATTTCCGAGAAAACATGGAACGGACAAATAGACAGAAATTCAGACAAAGTAATATAATATATATGTAAAAAATACTTACCGGCAAGTGTTGTGTCACCACAATAGATGTAAATTCTGGCCAGACGTCGACCCAAACTTGATTTTGCTCGGATGGATGTAGTTTCAAAAATACAAGAATGCTTCTGATCTACGTTGGACAAAAATAGCGGAAAAAATTACAGGTATTAAAATGATAAAATTAATTCTCTGTCAAGTATAAAATCAAGTAAAACTTTCCGAATTTTCACTAAAAATTTACCAGCTTTTCATGTTAAATAATGGATGTACCCCTATTTCAGATATCGATTAGATCAGCTAGTGTTAATATTGACTAAGTACAGATAGAAGTGATACGTAGTTTGGGGAATAAACGAGTTCTACGAAAAATAAAGAGAAAGAGATATGTAAAGTTAGGTGAGGTTAAATTTGTCAAAGTAGAGTACAACAAAGAGAAATCAGTCTACACGACGCATAACGTTACGGATATTTATATAAGCTGATAAAAGAAACAAATGTTGAGACGGACATTCTAGGGAAGTGTCGCAGGACAGATGCTGTATTAACTGAAAGAAAACTTTGATAATCGCCAAGAGCGAAATGCCTCCCTTAATATTTGTGTTCGTTGTGTTTGCCTATTCATTCTTAATAAGATAGTTGACGAATTAGTTAAGAGCATACTAGTCTCTCTCCCTTCATGTGTTAGTTATTTTTCTCAAGAATAATTCTTAAAATTAAAACTCACAACGAATGTCTCAGTTTCTGTACCGAGTAGAAAGACATTAAGAAATGAAAACATTACATCTATTCGAAACTTTCCAGAATTTTACTTAAAATTTTCCAGATTTTCATTAAAGAATTTCGAGATTTGCACTCAAACGGTCCAGATTCTCGCTCGATGATTTAAATCTTTCAAGATTTTAATTCAGAATATTCCAAAATTTTACTTAAAATTTTCCCAATATTGACAGAAAACTTTTCAGACTTTCAGTCAAAACTTTTCAGATTTTCAGGCCAAACTTTTCAGATTTATACTTATATGAATACTTATATTTATATTCGAACTATCCAGATTTTAACTCAAAGATTCAAATCTGTTCATTTTTTTTTCAAACCCATTCAGATATTCACAAACTGTCCAAGTCTCCACTCGATGATTCAATCTTTTCGAAATTTCACTGAAACCTTCCTTCATTTTACTTCTTTGGTAACATCGATCGCAGATCAAAGACGAGACTCTAAAATTGGCTTCGCCTCACGGATACTCACTGTATCACAGCTACTTCATATAATATCAAATCATCATTTCTCTATCATAAGAATTATAAGCCAGGGCTTTTATTCCTTCAAGATGAATCTTAGAATGTCATGCAGGGTGCCTCCTTCCCCCAATATATAAATTCGATGTAGAATGATCACCTACATCAGGACCAACAATTGTTAATAATCATCCACCCCCGGAATAGATATCATAGAAAAAACAACGAATGAAGATTAGTATGGTCAAGCTTGGGTATATTATTGGGAGAAAGCATGTTTTCCCGCATTTATTTAATGATCAGGGCGAAAATCCTGATCTTTACTAGCTCAAACACTAACCCTAAGTCTGGGTAGTGGTCGAGAATATTGGATCAAGGTCGGAATCTAAATTCGTCTTTTAATCATTGTAAAATTGGCGGTCGAGAACGTCGGAATCATGGAATTATCTCATAAGAGACGTTTTCGTAAATTGATGAGTAAATCGCAATACAAATACTGCCATACACCACAAAAAAAAAATGATCGAAAAGGAAAAAAATTATTCCTATTCATTTCCTTCTCACTTATCCGGAAATGAGTGGTCATTCTATGATACAACCATGGTTGGGAGACTTATTCAATGTAGTATACTAAATATAGATCGATGCGAACAATTCCACCTCACGATGTGTTGAAAACCTATATAGTTTTTTATATTTATACAGTTATATGAGAACTAAAGGGTAGACCGGTCTCATTAGGCATTAACAATTAATTCTCTGCTACGTTAGAGAATTAAATTTTGCCTTAATTTGAGTTACAGCTCCAAATGGAATACTGAATAAAAATAAAGAATTTTGACTTATTTTAATAAATATATAATTTATTCATTAAAATCCATATTTCTCTTGCTAATCTATTAAGACATTTTTAGCAGCCGCATGCTTTCAGAACAGAATCAGTTAATAAACTGGAACGAAATCAGAATAAAGAATAATGGAACGTGAACACAGTTTCAATCATATAATATTACCCCCACTTCTACACAAGCTGCAATTTTAACCTTTAGGTACTGACGTCACCCGCTAACCTGTTCACTATGTGATTCTGAGTCGCGCTAAAAACAAGCAGGAACTGGGTAGTATGTCCCACTTCAAAGAAGCGCACGAATCAAAGGGATTTCACCATCGTGCATCATGTGTGATCAGTTAATATAAGTAAATAATTATCAAATTGGTTTAATTTGAAGTTAACCTTGTTTCAATCGCTACTTATAAAATGATTAGATTTTGATAACTTCCAATGTTTCAATTTTATTTATATATCAAAGCCTTCAAAACCGAACCTCTCAAAGGAAGAAGTATTGGCTATTCCTGAACGATGACAGTGATATCATAATACTACCAGCAGACAAAGGTGATGCAACAGGATATTTCGAGAAATTAGCAGATTTAAAAGAATCTGTAGGCTACTGTAAAGTGAAGAAGAATCCAACCTTGAAAACGGAAAGGAAGCTGTTACATATTCTCAGTAAAAATAAGAATCTAATACCACTTGCAAAATACAGACAGCTTGTACAACATTACAGCAAGTTACCACACTTATACGGCCTCCCTAATATCCCCAAGGACACTATTCCATTAAAGCCAATTATAAGTGCACGAGGTTCAGCATGCCATCCATTGAGCCGATTTCTGGTAGATATATAATCACCCCAATCATTCTCCATCATACGTTAAGAATTCAGCTCACTTCATCGACATAATAAACACTGCTCCCATTCATTCCAACCAGATGGTGAGTTTAGATGTAGTTAGTCTGTTCACGAAAGTATCTACTGATGAGATTCTGACAGTGGTACGGGATAAGCTGACTTCTGATGCCTCACTGAAGGAACATACGAGCATCCCAATTGACAATATTATGGCGATGTTGACCTTCTGTGTAGAAACTACATACTTCGTAATGGTATCTGATATATATCGACAGGAAGAAGGTCTGGCGATGGGATCACCATTGCCTCCAGTACTGGCCAATGCATACATGGAATATTTTGAGGAAATAGCATTAGGATCAACACCACTAAAGCCAACAATGTGGTTGCGATATGTAGATGGCACATACATACTCTGACTTCATCAGGATTATGTTCAAATCTTACTAGACCATGTGAACTCAATTTATCCAACTATTTACGATGGAAAAAAAACATAACAAGTTATCTTTCGTAGATATTCTGATAACTTGCACTGGTCAGGGGTTTCTGTCATCTGTATACTGAAAACTAAATTTCACTGGACAGTATCTAAACGTCGACTCCCACCATCCATATAATGTAAAGAAAGGAATCGTCTGTTGCCTACATAACCAAGACAAAAGCAATATGTAGTAACAGCAGTGTATATCAAAGGTAGATGGACAGTTTAAAAGAAACCCTTCATCGAAACAACTATCCAAAGAGTATGAGATCAACTCCCAGAAATCGGGACCGCACACAAAAGGACACCACTCAGAAGCTCACCACAGTTTGCATACCATATATGAGGGACTTATCTGAAAAACTGCAACGAATATGTAATCCATATGACATCAAGACAGTATTCAGGAGTAATTCAACTCTCTGGACACAGCTCGTGAGAGTCAAGCCGCCTACAGAAAAAAATCATGACCAAGAACTGTGTATATGAAATCCCATATAAATGTGGAAAACTATACAAAGGTGAGACGTGTAGTCCACTAAAATACGATTAGAAGAACATCAAAAAGCCATAGTACGTGGAGAGAGCTGACTATATCTGGAAAGAAAAGGCAAACTATTTACCATTATGGGACGAAGTAAAAATTATAGACAGAGAAGAACGGTGAAGAGTAAGACGACTCAAAGAAGCAGCAAATATGCTAGGGAATAACCAATGACTAAGCAGACCTTAGAATTTAATATGATATGGGAATCATTGATTATAAACAATAGATAATATATACAAGTAATAAGTAAAAAAAAAATTAAACTAATATATATATTAATGAACTAATTTATAATGTAAATCGATTTAATTTTTTTTAAATAATATAAAGTGAAAGGCATTAAAACTATATTAAAATTACTTATTAGTTGAATATGAATGTTTATGCGTTGTGGGTGTTTATAATGTTAAATAAAATAAATAAATAAATTAATATAAGTAAAGTTAATATTTCGTTAGATTTGTTCCAAGGGAGGTAACTCTGCCTCACTTGAATTAACTAAATTTAATTATTTACAATTACGATATAAAGGAGTTTTCAGATTATTTTAAAATTAATAAAACGTAAGTATAACTTTTGAATTGTATGATTTTAAAAGTTGTAATTGTAAGGATGAATAAGATTGATTATAATAGCACACAGAATTAAATCATGTATGGTTTTCAATTCAAATCAATTGATTAGTTATAATAACCGAAATGATCAATCGTTTTTTTTTTTAGCTTAGTTTAGTTTCGTATATACAAACATGTATAATAGTTTATAATTTGTTGATATTATTTTCATAAGTATGTATACACAAATTAGAATGAATAAATTTACTAATTATTAAATAGAACATTTTGGTAGAAAATTCATATATTAATCAAAATTGTTAGTACGAATAGTTTGGTTTAATGATTCAATATGGCGTAATGAAAAAATATAAATGTATTTGCAGCTTCTCTTCCAATTTTCGGATTTTAATCATGTCAAATCACACTTCATTTCCTTTTGACGGATTGATTATTGCTATTTCTTCTGATGAGTTAAGAGCATAATAGATTCACTGATTGATATAATAATTAAGTAATTGATTTTGCGCTACGAAACAGATGCTGTCAAGAATTGTTAAGTCAATTGAATTAAAGGAATAAATTATAAGATGGTCAATATTACGAATTTTGGAATATAACTTTTTGTCATTTATTCTCTCTTTCTTTATATATATATATATATATATATATATATATATATATATGTTAATATATAGTAATAATAAGTAATAAATAGTGATATGTATAAATAAAAATACAATAGGTTTAAGGCTACTAAAATTCATACCAGAATTATTCGCAAGGACCCGTCGTACAGTGGTTAGAGTAATTGAAAAAAATCAATTGTAAAAAGTGATATTCTCCTAAAGGTTGAAAGTTGAATCCTCAGTGTGGGTGACGAAAAATACAATTGCGAATTACTTACTTCTATCCAGTCATGGCTGACGGGACAAGAGTATACTATTCCTGTGAAGTAAATAAAGGATTCTGCTTGAAATTCCGTCTAAATGCCTGAGCTCGACCGAAATATTTCCGAGTTCGACAAGATACACCTGAAGAAGGTCAGACACATAGACACGCACACACACACACACACACACACACACACACACACACACACACACACACACACACACGTTCACTTTTATAGATATACTAGCAGTTCCGCCCGGCTTTGCTCGGGCCCTATGGACTGTTCATAAGGTCATGTGCATATGTATATATTAAAAAGTGTGAATATGTAAAGTAATGCCTTCCTGTATAGTAGTCTTCCTTAACTACCATAGAGAAAAGACAGACAGGCATTTTCACTTTTATAGTTATATAGATTGATAGATAGATAGATTGGATGCAATATATAGTAATGATTTAAAAAGTATTTAAAAAAAAAAACTCATGCGCCACCACCGAGAACCGAAACCGAAACGTTCAGCTCACGATTTATCTTGCCTCTGCGCTCAGTGAATGGGCTATGAAAACATGTTTACTGCACGGCTAAAAATTAAACATGAACCAATAGCTACTACGTTATGCATTCGTAATGCCGGCGTTCGATTTAAACCTGGCAAATTTCATTTTTTTTTATTTAATTTTCACACTTTTGCAGCGATCTTTTCAGGCTAAAACCCAAATATAAAGTTTTGCATGGATTCAGATACCTTATATATGAAATTTCATGTCTGGAGACCAAAAACTCTAGGAGGAGTTTTGTAGGCAAAATTTGTTAAACAAAAATATATACGTATACATGAATATATATGGAACCAATTTTGTGTTTACTATAAACTTTTTATGCAAATATTATGCAAGTATAAATCATGTAGAATATCTGCATGAATATAATTACACATGATAGTTAACTAAAGGTGATTATCCCATTAGAAAACCGCAGCAACTAATAGGGAATAAATTAAAATGAATGTTTAAAAGAATATGCAAATTAGCTAGATCTTTTGCCAGGGAATGCAATTCCACAGCCCACATATAAGAAAAATGTATTTTCTTTTTAAATAAATAGAAAAGAGGGTTTTTAATATGAATATCAATACACACAAAAGAAAAACGAATTTATAGGAGTATAGATAGATTGATAGATTGGCTCACATGGAGCTTTCACACAGGTCATCAAAGATCTCTTCTTGAAAACAACCTGGGATGTTCCCTGGAAGCTGAGTGATAACAGGTCTCCCTAGATTTCTAATACTCTCCCCCTTTTTCAATAACATTTGCAAATAAATATGTGTTACCTCAACAGCCGCTTACCATTGATTTCTCGCTAGCAGCGGCCATTTGTCTCCACTAGAATTTGAGTGGCAATCAGCCTCGCCAAGACCCCAGTTCTCTTGGCACTTGTCCAGAGGAGGTCTGGTCTCTCATCAGTCTTTCCGTCCTCCTTGACCCTTCTCGACTATTTGGCATAACTCTTTGGGGGGGGGGCAGTAATATGAAACTTCGAATTTCTTTGTTCTATTAAACGCTTCTTCATGTTTTGCCTCTGCAGCAGTTTGTCTGGCCGACGCATGTGGCTCATGTGTATTAGTCTCCGCATTCAACGGTTTTCCTTAATATTTCAGCTGTTTTCATTATTGTAATTCGTTGTATCTTTGCAGCCATTCCTCTGATTCCAATTTCTCCCATTCTTTTTTCAAAGTTTTCCGGGATTGTTCCTAGTGTTCCTCTCAGACAATTTCTGGTCTAAACGTTTGAAATTTTACATAAAGGGTATTCAGAGATAGGGAAAGCTTTTTAATCGGTTTTGGCCAAAAGGTTGGCTGCCAAGGGGTCGAAGTTCAAAAGATTTGATCTTTGCGATCTCTAGCAAACTAATAAGCCAATTTTGAAACATTTCAAATTTTACATAAAGTTTATTCAGACATGCAGCAAGCATTTTAATCAGTTTTGGGGCGAAAATTTGTCTGGCAAGAGGTCAAAATTTACAGAGTTCACCAAACTCCTCCGCCAATTTTGGGTCTAAACACTTGAAATTTTAGATGTATGTTACTTGGACATGAGTCAAATATTTGAATTTTATTTGAGCAAAAACAAAATGTTAAAAGGTCAAAATTGGGATCAAAATTTAAAAAAATTGCGTCTATGGTAGTTAAGGAAAGCCACTATATAGAAAGGCATTACGATACATATTCACACTTTTTAATATATACATATCCTCATAAAGTTATGAACAGTGCATAGGGCCCGAGCAAAGCTGGGCGAAACTGCTAATAATAATAATAATAATAATAATAATAATCATAATAATAATAATAATAATAATACAAAAACTAACCTGAAAAGACTTGTCTCCAAAAGCGTTCAGCTTTTCCAGGAGTTTCGGTATTTGAACAGATGTTACGAGGACCGAAGCCATATTGGAAGAATAAAGATGCCTGGAGAAATTCGATGAAAATTTCGACTGAACTACCCTTCAAGTTGTTTCGACCTTTTTAACTTTCTTACACACACAGTCGTATTATTAAGCAAGGAATGAGTGCATGTCATTAGCTAGGTTTGCTTATCTGTGTATTGTAGGTTAGAACCAAATTACAGGGAATAAAGTTGACTTGCATACAATTTTAGATAACAAAATTGGATGCATGTAAAGTTTCATACTTGATACTCGAACCTAACGAGATAAGAATATGTTTCAATAATAAGAGTTTAACACATTTACACTTCGATATAAAAAAAGCAAGTGTACACAGCATTTGAAGAAAGGGCTTGAAAGGGTTACTAAGAAAAACTCGGACACAGATATACGAGAGGCGTGCAATAAGTAATGCCCCTGACCCACTTCCTATAGCAGTAGAGCAACGAAACTTGGCACAGTTATTAGTCTTTCTTTACATAGGAACCACGCAGAGTTATGCATTTCTCACATCGTTTTTGTGGAACACCCCAAGTTGTCCTCCAACCACGACGTGACTTCAGAAATCAAGGCTGCATCATCTGGGAAACGCTTTCCTTTCAAAAACAACTTCATGGCTGGGAAGAGGTGAAAGTCAGAGGGTGCAAGGTCAGGAGAGTAGGGAGGATGGGGAAGATTTCATAACCACACGCCCTTGCTTCTGATCTGGCGACATGCGAGTTGTGGACCGGAGCGTTGTCCTGCAGGAGGAGGGTACCTTTGCTGATCTTGTCCCGCCTCTTGATTTTGATAGCTTCCCTTAATTTCCTCAAAAGTGAAGGATCCTGTAATTATGGTACCCTTTGCCAGGAAATCTGTCATCACTACTCCGTCCTGGCCCCAGAAAACTGTGAGCATGACCTTGCCAGCAGAGGGCTGCACCCTTGCCTCCTTTGGAGGTGGTGAGTCCAAGTGCTTCCACTGCATTGCCTGGGCTTTGGTCTCTGGATCATAGTGATGGACCCAGGTTTCATCCTGTGTAAGCAGTCTTTTTAAAAACTTTTCACACCTGACTCAGTTCAAACACCTGTAAAACAGAAACCACAATTAGTTCAGAGCTGTAATTTGCCACATAACCCGTAGAGATATAAATCATGCACATGCAAAATTTCAGCTATATCAGACAACTGGAAGTGGGCCAGGGGCATTACTTATTGCACACCCTTCGTAGTTTAGAACACATCTCCAAATTCATCCTCGAGCACTCGACGCGTTCTCGCTTCTGGAATGGTGTCAGCAATCTGGGAATCCATCTGGCAGACACCTTATGCATATGCAAATGGTCATGAATGATAGTTTCCACAGACCCTGTACTAATTTTGACATCTTGGGCTATTTGGCAAATAGTAATGCGTCGATCTTCCAAAATGGCAGCCTCAACTTGATGGACAGATGCCTCATCAATGGCAGAAGGGAGGGCGACCAGGTCTGGGAGCTGTTTTCACAGACTTTCGGCCATGTTTGAATTCGCGATGCCATCATTTTACAAGGACATATGATAGGCCATTATCACCATAAGTTTCTGTCATTTCATCAAAAGTTTTCTGTGGTGTGCGTCCTTTCAAATACAAAAACCGGATCACCGCTTGACATTCAACAGGCTCCATTTCACACCTGACTCAGTTCAAACACCTGTAAAACAGAAACCACAATTAGTTCAGAGCCGTAATTTGTCACATAACCCGTAGACATATAAATCATTGCACATGCAAAATTTCAGCTAGATCAGACAACTGGAAGTGGGTCAGGGGCATTACTTATTGCACACCCCTCGTAGTTTAGAAAAGGTATTTGTATTTACAGCAAGACAGAGTACATAGAGAACAAGAGTTGTAGCAATTAATGCCAATATGACATATTGTAATGAAATAGGTAGAACAGAATAAGTTATCTTACATCGACCTATCTATCTATCTATCTATCTATCTATCTATCTATCTATCTATCTATCTATCTATCTATCTAACTGGAGAGGTAGACAAGAGATGGATATGATGATGTTTTCATAAAACCTGTCAAAATATGACAAAGCTAGATCATGGACAAATTTACCGGAAGGTCTGGTCAGCTGATCGGATCTATGTGTGAGTCACGTGATCAGGTAAGCTGGAGATCATCGAACGGTTGGAAGTTGGGATTGAAGCAGAGCGGTTGGGCTTTACGGTTGTCTCTGCTCCCCTCTTGGGAGGGAGTTAAGTGTCCCTCAATGTAGACTGTTATGACCACAAGTAAAGAAACTCACTTTCCATTTTCTTCTGAGCGACATCCTGAAAAGTGAAATAAAAACTAGTATGAAAATCAATCATCGTCTTAGAGTCAATGTGTTTCGTCCAAAAGGTTCCAGTCCCCTCTAAGAACAAGATGAAGTCAAGATGGACCAGGTTCAGTGAGTAGAGAAGATAAAGGTATGCCGAAGATACACACATGATCCCCACACGCACACATATGAACATTAGATGATCACGAAACATAAAACGGGTTCAGAACCACAAATAGACATTTAGTAACGCATTTAGGACACGTCACAAAGAAACACGAAACGTATACATCCGTTTACATGTGTGCCGTTCATGTTAGATAACGTAACAATTCTAAGAGATACACGTTATTTACCCACCGTGTGGGAATGTGAAACAAGGTAAGAAGTTGGAATGAATGAGCCAACGCCCCATAAAGAGGACCATTCTGGCCCTCCAAAAATAAATCTGAGTAGCCCAGTAATGGCACCTCAGACAACAACCGATAAATTTGTTCCAACCGGAAGCCGAAATGTACGGTGGATGTCCTAGAGATATCTAGAATATTTGTCTCAGTCTGACAGCTAAGAGGTAATCTAAATGGCTCAGTTATATATATATATATATATATATATATATATATATATATATATATATATATATATATAGACACTATTTTGAATTGGAGTAAATGTGGTATTGTGGTAATTGAAATGATTCTAGCTAAGAATATATAGTGTAAGATGGAGGATAACCACCGATCCCCACTTTCTCACACTTTTGATGACTTTGTAATATGTTTTAGCAAATAAATAATTCAAAGTGTAGTACCTGTTCTGATACTACACTTTTTTATGTGCTCGGTCAGTGAAAAACAAAACCTTCAAGATTGAGGCAATTTTTATTTTTATTTTTATCCTAATTTAGAATGACCCTTCTGGGAAAGCTGAAGTCTGTACATTATAAACCAACCTTGCGTCTAAATCAGTCTCACTAAGATAACCAAAATGAATGACACATAAGTAATAACGAATTTAGGAAAACTCGTCCACGGAAAACTAGTCCATGGAAAACTCGTCCATTTTTGCTAGGTAGGAAAATTGGTCCATTATCGAATAAATATCAATTGAAAACGCATTTTATAACAATTCTTGAAGGAGATATTGTTTTTAGGAGAGATTATACCCATATAATATTAAAAAAATAATTTTTACTTGTTTGCTGTGTTTCATAAAAGATAAAATCGACTTTTCGAAGTGTTCGTCTTTTACCTAGCTGGATATGTTTTTAATGGTTTAACTTAGTTTAAAGTATTTATTCAGTTCAAAAAAGAGACTACACCCCTATAATATTTTTGGTACTCCTGATTTCTACTTTCGCTTTTCTCGCTCACATGCCCCTAGCCCGAATTCGTAACAGCGGGCCGACATCATTGGACTTTTTCTTATTGGGTTTGTATGGATTTGATTTACTCTACACATGGATTCGAAAAAGTTGTCAAAATTTTGGTAGAAATCCACTCAATAAATATCACGGTATTGGGTTGGTTTCTATCACCATTTTGTTTTATTTCTTATTTTGAAGATATTATTGAGTCTACAAAGACATCACGGCCATCTTTTTTGTTCTCTGGTAGCGTTCAGCATTACTTGTTTTTCGAACCGAATAAACATTAAATAAAAACACGAAAAATTTATCCAGTTAGGTAGAAAAGTAACTTATCTTACCTTTGTTAATATTTATTTGTTATTTTTTTGACAATTTTTTCGTACTTCTGTGTATAGTAATTGTTGTGGGGCACACATCACCCCTATTTCAGAACTAAGTTAAATCAATCAGTTCTATAAATACCACTGATTCAGAGACTAAATGGAGACATTCATACTATGTTTAAACGCATGTTACGAACACATTCCTCTCATACCACTTTAGTGGCTCCTGTATTCTTTATGATAAATACATATATTTTATACATTTTTACACTACTTGTGGTTTCTTTCATTTATAACCTCAAGCACGGGTCTACAACAACTGGCGACGAGGACGATTCAAGAACTTCCCGGATCAATCTACAATAATTGTTTACAACAACTGAATGAGGAATAATCGCGCAACGAATCCACTCTAAAAACAGCCATTTGAAAACAGCATTTGACGACCAAAGGGATTCAAGAAAAAAGGACACACGCGGATATTTGAAATAATTTTTTCCTAGGGAAATCGAAACTGCAAGAGAATTTATTTTTCAAAAGTACGGCGAAAAACGGGAAAAACTACTTGTCAACGTTAGGACAAAAAAAAAAGACATTCGAATGTAAAAATCCACAAATACGGGATAAAGAACACTTAAAAAAGACAATTTTTGCCGAAAAAAGCATTTAACAAAGATGTCGTCAAAAAAGCCTTATCTTGCTGTTAAAAAAGCTACTAAAACGTAAAATACGAGCTGAAACAGAACTCATGAGACGAATTGTGTGGAGAACTATTACTACTAAATTAACGAGACCAAGTTTTCAGTAAGTACAAAAAAGCCTTTGTCGTTATAGAAACCATGTCTTGCTAATACGTCTTATGGTTAAAAGGCATTAGTGTTGGAAAAAGAAAAAGAAAACTGCAAAAGTAAATGATATTTTTTATTGGCTAAAGCGAGTATTCGCACAAATTAAAAAAGATGTCGGATTTTACTCCGATTAAAATAAACTTTTCACTGGTCGACGGGACTGCACGTCGAGAAAGAAAAAAAACGATTTCGCTAAGCACGACAAATAAAGTATTAGCGAGAAAAGGACATTTTTTCGCACAGAAATCGAACAGAATAGCCAATAGTAAATAAATGCTATAAATTCTCTTCCACAGATAAGTAACTAATTCTCTTTAAGGAAAAAGAAGAAAAAAGGTGTAGGACCAACAAGGAATTGAACCCAGTGCCTACACGTTACGAAGATTGAATAATGCAAGTGAAATCTACTGCTTTCTGTATAAATGCAAACGCCGAATTATTTTCTCAGACAAATTGCCATACAAGGAAATAAATATATGAAAGAAACAATCGTTAAATAACCAGGTACGAATTTTGTAAAGGTTTTTTTCTACAGAGTTGGTACTATAGGAAAAGTAATTCAACGAATTGTGTTGGTTCTGAAAAAAATCATTTTGTCATTAAGTAATTCCACATCGCTCCCCCCCAAAAAAATGAATGACTTTGCAAAACAAATTTTGGAAATGGTTAAGTTTACAATTAGAACTTGAAAAATGTCCCGAGAAGAGCATTTGGCAATACAGAAACAAAACGAAGAGAAAAAGTTAAATTTAATAAAATATTTCGAGGAAAAAAAAAGGAAGAGAAAAGAAAACAATGAACGAACAAATCTTGGAAAAACACTTAGATTTAATGAAATTCTTCGAGAAAAAACAGGAAAGAGAGAGGAAAGAAATGAATGAACAAATATTGGAATTGAAAAAATTACATTTATAGCAACAAAACCAATAAAAAAAAATGGATTTGATAACGTAAGTTTTAGTGAATAAGGACAGTGGAGAAGAAACCAGCACGACTTTTCTCAAAATGCAATTTGAAATCGTCACAGTACATTGTCGGCATTAACGGCGGACAATTTCAAATGCTTAATATTCACACAAGGTTTGATAGCCACAAAAGACGCCGATATAAGACGTCGTGCTCTAAATAAATTGGAATTAGTACCTGATTTGACGCTTCAGAAACTGTTCGTGGCAATGAAGCAAGATTCCCGAAACATAGAGAAAGCAGGTATCGCTCACATAAAAAAATACGCTTCAAAAATAAAGGACACCCGCTCGCCAGCAATTACCAACACAGAGGCAAAAGAACCCTTCACAAAATGATCAGGATAGACAAAATCCTAGGCCCCCTTGTAGCAAATGTGGAGGATCTCATGAATATAATACATGTCAGTACCAAAGGAAAATAGCGTGTGACCTATGAGCAAGCATGGTACAAGGCCTCATATTGCAGAGCGAAAGTAGCAAAAAAGTTACGTAAAAACTGCAAAAATTGAGCTTTCACCAACAGAAACTACAGCTCGATTCAGGGTCGGATTTATCAATTATAAATTTTAACACGTGGAAGCGAATAGGAAAGCCACGATGACAAAGACGAATAAAGTCGCAAGATCGGTAACTGGTGAAAAAAATAAATTTTGAGGGTGAAGTAGTTGTTAATGTGCCACTAAAAAGAACGACAAAAAAGCTAAAAGTTTTCGTTCTAAGAAACGCAACGAACTTATTCGGGACCGATTGGATTCAGGAATTTGAATTATGGGACTCGCCAATGAGTGAGTTTTGTCACAAAGTCAAAAACCTAAAGGTCGAAGCCGACAAACTCAAAATAAATCTTAAAAAATCTTTCTCAAGTGTTTTCTCTGAAAAGCTTGGATGCTGCACAAAAATAAAGGCGAGATTCGAAATGCTAGATGAAGCAAAACCAGTATTCAAAAAACTACGGAGCGTACTGTTCGCTTCAAGGGAAAAGTTGAATTGAAAAGACTAGTTAACAGTGGGATTTTATCCCCTATTAACTATAGTGAGTGGGCATACCCGACTGTATACGTGAAATTAAATATTAGGGTATGCGCGGACTTTTCGACTGGATTGAATGCAACGCTCAAGGGCCATCACTATCCGCTACCAAATCCAGACGTAATATTCGCTAAGTTAAATGGCGGAAAATATTTTTCCAAAATAGACTTAAGCGATGCGTTCCTATAAATACCGGTAGAGGAAGATAGCTCGAAACTTTTGTGTAACTCAACGCACAAAGGACTTTATAAATTCAATAGATTAGCATTTGGTATAAAAGTAGAACCTGCAATTTTCCAACGGGTAATTCATACTTTGCTAAGCGGTTTGGACTTTGCAATAGGCTATCTGGACGATATTGTTATGTGTAGTCAAAATGTTAAACAACGTAGAGATCATGTATTTCAAGTGTTTGACAGAATAAAAGAACACGGCTTCACATTGAAGGAAGCAAATGCGATTTTGTTTGGAAGGAATTAAATACATGGGTCATATAATAGATAGGGACGGGAGGAAACCTGACCAGACAGGTTCGCAGCTATAAAAGACATACCAGAACCCCATAATGTAACTACATTGCAGAGTTTTTTTAGGGCTTGCGAACTATTATCAGACGTTCATTAAGAACATGCATGAATTGCGTGCGCCATTGAATGTACTATAAAAAAGTGACAAAAAATAGGACTGGTCACCTTAGTGCCAGGCAGCGTTTTAGAAATTAAAAGATGTATTAACGTCAGATTTATTCCTGACTCATTTCAATCTGAAACAAAAGATTATTGTCGCAACTGACGCAAGTTCTGATGGGATCGGGGCGTGTATTCTACACAAGATGCCTGATAGGTCCACTAAGCCGATCGCCCATGCATCAAGAACTTTACTTCCTGCCGAGAAGAATTACTCCTAAACCAAAAAGGAAACACTGATTTTTACATGGTCGCAAGTTTAAATTACAAACTGACCATTAATCGCTTATAATCATCTTTGGCTCTAAAAAGGTTTGCTAACATACACAGCCAACAGATTTCAAAGATGGGGAACCATCTACTGAATTACGATTTCAGTATGGAATTTCTTATACCTGCGAAGTTAAGTCACGCAGACGGATTGTCGTGATTAATCCCGAAATCAAGGGAACCGTTGGAAGACACAGTAATAGCGTCACTACAAAGTGAAAAGGACTATACACAATTACTACGTAATACGATCAAGGAACTACTAGTGACTTTGTAAGATATAATAAGGGAGGCTGAATAAGATAGTGTCATCAAAGAAATGAAACAAAAACCTAAACCGGATGAACCGGCGGCAGATTCTTATTCCATTTGCAATGAGGTACTGTTGTGCCGAGAAAGAGTAGCAATTCAAGCTTTTCATTAGAATATCGTCCAAGTATCTGATGAAAAAAATTAAGACCGCTCAGTATCGTGTCGATTATCTGTTGAAAGATAGCTGGTGCGACTTTGATGCCGAAAGCTAACCTATTGAACTTAAATAGTCCCTTGTGAGTGGTAATGCTTCAAAAGTTTTGAGTTTTCTTCTTCAACGGGAGTCTGGAGGCAAGCTTCGCTCAGATCTATTTTTGAGAATATTTTCTCTCGATTTAGTTTCGTAAAAACTTCCTCAGGGCTGGATGGAGGGTAATGCTGATCCTTACGTGCAGCATTTAACCCAGTCGAGAAATATGCGCAGATTCTAATATGTTTGATTTTACCTTACATACACACTGGGGAAAGCCAACTCGCTGTAGTCGACTGGGGTAAAAATTCCTGCTTTGACAAGTCTGTCCAGTTCTACGTCAATCTTTTATATAGAGGCAAACAGTACGCTGCATTTCTTTTTGAAGACTGCGGGGGCATTGTCTTGTAACTTGAACTTCGTCTCCATTTTTGTACAACGACCTAGTTAGTCCCAAAAACATTAGGGAACGGCTCCTTCAGGTCTTTATTTAGTTTTCCAGCTTCGGCTGTAAGGTTGTCGACCTTTTGACAAAAATAGGTAATGGGCGAGTCTAAGAATTAAAATCTTTGGATCCAGTCTGTCCCCAAAAGATTATTAACATTTTTTAATACAAACATATTGAGATTCAGTGTTTTTCTCTTCAACGTTACGTTAGTGGTAACTTCACCTTAAAATCTTATTTTTCTCCAGTTATTGAATGAGTCACTTTCTTGATTCTCATCATCTTCGGTTTTCCTATTTTGCACCAAGTATGGTGGTTTATGATGGACAAATCCGAACCATTGTCAAGTTGAAGTCTAACATTCTTGTCGCCAATTTTTACCATCACGTACTTCTGTACATTTTCGTCCTCTGCTTGAGTTCTCGTTGTTTTACGTAGCTTCTGCGGGTCCTTTTGTTCTGCAATATGAAGCTCTGTGTCCGTTGCGTCGGCATCGATCACATTTCCGGAACCAGTATGGACAATCCTTCTGCCAGTGGAGTTCTACACATCATTTGCATGGGTAACAGGGTAACAAAGTTTGTTTTGGGATTTTTCCCGAGGGTCATGTTTGGCTTTCGCTTGACTGTTTGTAGAGTTAGATTTTTTGTTACCTCTAATATGTGCTACACCTGCCTCTTCTACATTTTTGGAGTCTTGCTTCTTCGAAATCATTCTTTGGCATCCCTCAGTCAATTATTGAAGAGTATTGAAGAGTAATGGTTTTTTTTCCAATCTGTTTAGTGCCTGGTGTATAAGTTCAGCGTCCTTAAACGACACTAAGCATTGAATAAAAATCAGGACCTTAAAGTTGTCGGCCGTCAATGAGGATAGTGTTGTATAGCAGGGGGTTTCATATTTAAAATGACGGGTACATATATACGATGGTTAACACATTACCTTCAATTGTTGAATGACGACACGAAGACCACAGTTAAAAAATCGATGATGTTCTTTATTTCATTTCACCGGTCGAAATGATGATGACGTCAGGAATTCAAATTTGTTTCTACATGGTTAAATGTTCTTCCTTCGCTTCTAAAGGGACCCTCCTCTTATCATGTCAACTCTTTCCGACTGCCTTTGCTGACTGCTGGAATCTGTCTGCCCGACTGCGTTGATCTGACTAAAACTAGCTCCTATATTGAGAAATCCTCTTTCTGCTATGACGTCAGGTGTTTAGTTCCAAACGTGACCAACTCACATGGCTAAGGGACAGCATTTTCTTGTAACATTCCTATCCGGCCCATTAAAAAAATGTACCCATTTTTAAATTCTAGTACATTTTTTCTCTATATCTATACAACCACTTGGCTAAGAAGGATCAGACCCCATAAAAACTCCTTTAGTCAGCCCTTCCAACTGACTTCATAATTATACTTTTTAAGATCAGAATCTCTCTCTGATCTTCCTGGCATTTCCTTTTTGGGTGTCGGATATACCTCCTATGATTCACATTAGCTGCTTCATCCAACCACCCTTATGCCGTAAACCGAGGTCTCATTTTACCTTTCCTTAAATCGACGACTTCTTTCGTCCAAAAGTGCCCTGATCCTTTCTTTCGCTTGAGTGTTCTACTAATTAGAGCTTAGTCTCATTTTCTAACTATCTTATTTCTTTTGGGACATTCTCAAAGCTCATTTACTTAAATCTTTGTGGTTGGCTTCTAATTATTAAGATATACATTTTCATCACACTGATTTGCTCGGATTTCCTTGCTTGGACCCTTATAATTCTATAAAGACTTAGAAAACATCACCCTTAACTAAATAACCCCCATTCCTTGCGCCAAAATTCCTATTTGTGCACTAAATTCTAACAATGGCTCAGATTTCTATGATTTTTATTTTTTTTTCATCAGCAGAGATATCCCGCATTCATGTATCTCTAAAAAATATAAGGTTATATTTTCCTACGTACTTACGGTATATTTTACTTTTCTTTCCCTTCTTAATGCTACATGTGATTTGCCCGTGGTACTAACTCTTATAGTCCTTTTGGTACCCTAAGGAATTCTCGTATCTTTCACTGCCTACCCTTTTAATTTATTGAGCCAAGACTTATAATTCTGCTTGGTGCCGTAACTTGCAGCATGCTTTATAAGCACCCAATTCCGCAAGATCCATTTATTTTTCTAACAGGGACATCTCTAATGCTATTACCTGGCAAGCTACACTTCTTGCAAAAAATGTTTATGGACATCAAAAACATATTAAAAAGTAAAAATCAAAATGCAAAAATTCTCTCTTTTGGCTTATCACATCCGAAAAACTCTCAAAATACCCGTTTACGTAATTTTCTATTTTGTCCCCTATCTAAAATTCTAACTTATTTCTCGGGCATTTGTCTCAATTAATAACTCATTTTTTTATTTTCCTATGACTTGTTTCTTTCTATTTTAATTTATCTATCTAATTATGACTTCCTGAATTATGAATTTCTGACGTTAAAATACAATAATATTATACATACATTTAAGACAATTTGTGCAACATCACAAAAACATTTAAAAAAATACATTGATACATTTAACTATTATTTATACAAAACTATGATTACCATTTAACTTACAGTTATAACTTTTTTCTGTTACAACAACAATAACAAAGCCTGTCGAAAAAAATTGTTCTTTAAAAAAAAACCCACATGGAAAGCTAAAAAGTTCAACTGTGAACCCAAAAATGCTTTTTCAATAAAAGTGCATCCGCATAGACAATAGGATCTTGTAAAATGATATTCATACATGCTGTTTTAAAAGTGCAAACTTGTGAAAAATTCTTGTTTGATTGACAGTTATTAAAACAATTTTCTTCAACTGCTACTTGTGACACTTTGATTTAAATTTTATAGCCATAAATGACCCCAACTTCTCTACTTGTGTGTATGCGTGTATATATTTTTAAAACAAACAATTCATTTATCAATGAATTACACATGGTGACTTGTTTTTAAAACTGTTTCCTTTTTTCCATTCATATCTACGACTGTTGTTTTTCTTTTGCGGCATGTGAACCTTTTATTTTCGTGTGTAAGTATACGATTCTTTGTTATTCTTTGACACTGCGTATATGTCTGTATTTCTTTTGTTCTTAATTATTGTTTTATTTCGCCTAGCATTTGTCTTTGTTTTTTTTTTTTCGCGTTGTGTCTTTTTTTTTCTTCAATGGACCCTTACGTTGTGTTTCCGTGGTATGGTTCGTTTTTTTACTCTTGCCGAATAAAAAATGATCGCAGGCACAAAAGTGATTGAATGTTGTATAGCAGGGGGTTTCATATTTAAGATGACGGGTACATATATACGATGGTGATGCGAGTGAGAGAAACATTTATATATATTACAATTCTGTGAATTCTTATAACATATATTAGCGAGGAGAGAGAGTGATTAGTTCTTTTAACACAAGAGGGGGACACATTACTTAGATGGAGGAGGGGGGACACATTACTTGGAAGGAGGTTATACAAAGTTCATATTAAGATGATTAACACATTACCTTCAATTGTTGAATGACAACACAAAGACAACAGTTACAAAAATCGATGATGTTCTTTATTTCGGTTGAACGGTCGAAATGATGATGACGTCAGGAATTCAAATTCGTTTCTACATGATTAAATGTTCTCCCTTCGCTTCTAAAGGGACCCTCCTCTTATCATGTCAACTCTTTCCAACTGCCTTTGCTGACTGCTGGAACCTGTCTGCCCGACTGCCTTGATCTGACTAAAACTAGCTCCTATATTGAGAAAGTCCCTTTCTTCTATGACATCAGATGTGTGGTTCCAAACGTGACCAACTCACATGGTTAAGCACATGTTTGTCCAAAACACACTTCTGCAAACAAAGAATTCTCACGAACCTATTTTTCAACCTAACCTAATTTATTTCAATATATTTTTAATTTGTATTGTTCATTCTTTTTTAGCTGACCTTTTTGATTCAGTTTTCATAAAAGAATGAACAATTAATTCTTTTTACAATACAAACAATATCTAACTATTTTAATATGGAATTTAACAATAGCGAAATTCTAACATTCCATTTCTAAATCTATTTCTGAACCTTGCTTACGAGGTTCGAGTCTCGGCTTATCCTAATCTCATTTTCCACTTATCTAATGTTCTTATTTACAGGAAAACGGGACAGCCATTTCTTGCAACAATAGTCCGAAATCGTAACAGTGTCTATTTACGACTGACGCAAATGTGATGTAATCTTGGTCCTCTTCGCGGGCCAGGTTGATGTATCTCCATCTTTTATGGAATAAGCTGACTTTTGGACAGTATAATTCTATCAAAGATTTCACTGTCTCGTCGAAAGACAATTCGCTCGTCTGTTTAGCTGCCAATTTTTGTAATAAAAGACGAACTTTCGTCCGCTCATTCCATGACTTGCAATCAATCCTGAATACGTCACCAAATCTGTGAAAATAGGCTTCAAAAGTCCAATCCTTTTAGTTCCAATTTTTTCTTTGCTTGTGACTGCATTTCTAGTATGTTTTCGCTGAATTGCCTTCTTTCCTCTTCTTTTTCTTTTCTTTCTTCTCTTTCTCTTCTTTCCTTTTCTCTTTCCGCTTCTCTTGTTCTTTTTTCTCTTTCTTTTCTTTCTTCTCTTTGTTTCTGTAATTCCAAAGCCTGAGTTTGCTGTAAGGAAAAAGTGTAAGGAAAAATTCAAGATGGCGCCCGACTCTCTCTTTAACACGGTAAGATATCCTCAACACGGCACAAGAAGCAACAGCCACACGATTCCCCAGCCAACTCAATCGTCACTCCCCCACGTCTTTCCCCTCACCCGCTTTTATCGTCGTTCTAGGCCGGCTAAATTTGCATATTCCGAGAATTCGTGTGACTTTGCGAGACATCGTACTTTACAAAAGACGGCGGTCGCCATCTTGGTCCTTCTTTTCTATTTTTGGTCGGTAACGCTGAGCTGGTCTCGAGGTAAGTCTTTTTCCCCTCATCCGTCTCTCCCACGTACCCACACAACACGCAAACACGCGGGCGCTTATCTCCTGGATGCACGTTACACTCCCCCCTGATCTGATGATCACATAGAGAGCACTGGGGGGTGGCCTTTTAGTGCGTGTGCTTCTGCGAAGAGGTACATTCACTGTTTCAGATTCGGGATCTGGAAGGGGCTCATTGAATCCGTGCATCGGCAGCTCATCGCTAGACGCTTCACTGCTTTCTTCTGTAGTTGTATGACGCACCTCGGTAGCTGGGCGAAGATCTCGCACATGTCGTGGGGTTCCATCGACCAAAACAGACTGCTGGCTAATCACTCCAGATATGTGTCCTCGCTTAAACTTGTCGGTGCACCGATTTCCTGGAGGCCGCACCCACACTGGATCTCCCACTTCATATCTGTTATATGTTCCCTTGTCGGTTAGCTGCGTAGTGTTGATTCCCTTCACTCCGACTCGGTACGTGTAAATAGCATTCGCAGGTGCGGTTGAAGGGGACGTCCCGTCCTTTGGCGTAATGTTGTACCAATATGTTGCTTCCGCAATAGTACATCGCTTCCTGGCAGCAATTCTCTTGATGCTGCGATGGCTTCTTTCAGCAATGCCATTTCCTGACGGCACATGCGCACATCACAACCGTAGTCGGACGCCCCATTCATCTAACAACTGCCGGACTTGCTGGCTACAAAACGCTGCATCATTGTCAGTCAGGAGCTCTTCCGGCGCACCTCGCTCAAAAGAAATGGATGATAGGTGGCGAACAACATTTGCTGAATCCTGTCTGGTCATCTGCCGCCACACCGCAAATCTCGTAGGCCCGCAATCAATGAGAGTTAGAAAGGGCTTGCCACTGTAATGGGTAATATCCATGGCCAGCCGCTGCCACACACTCTCAACTTCCAAGCGACCCTTCTGCCATCGCTCTGGTGCAGGATCAATAGACTGGCAAGCCTCACAATTTCTGACGATCTGTCTGACATCCATCTTGGTCACTGCTGGGTATGCACGCCTCACAAAATAAAGGGTCCTCTTGATACCCGGATGTCCGCTCTGTGCATGAATTTTTTGTATTTGACATGGGTCGATTGCAACTGCACAAGATCGAGCAGTAATCTCCATTCCCATCTTCGCGGCTTCATACCATTTGTGAGGTACACGGGTCAGTTGGTCAGCACGATTACAATGTGATGGCACCAGAGTGACGCTCAGTGATAGCCCATACTCAGATACCAGGTTTTTTAGCGTGTCTAGCCTTCTCCGTATTAACATTTCGCTTGCTGCCTTGGTACGGATTCGTGTCCGTCCTGAAAGTGTGTCAGACACCCAGTGGTAGACACAGAGAGAATCTGTGTACAAGGTCAACTTCTTAGACTGCCACTGCAGGGCCAGATTTACCCCCTTTACAACAGCGTCCAGCTCTGCTAGGTTGATATGCTGAGAATCTGTTACGGGCCGCAGCCAACATGCATCCTCGAACACGTTTCCTCCTTGCTCCAACGATACTCCCAACGCCAAAGAACTGGCATCAACCCACACACCTACGTTGTCTCCGTTAACACACCACCGCCCACAGGCAGGGTCCTTCTTGTTCACTCTCTCCAGTGTCTCTTTAATCATCAGAGTTAGTAGGACATCATCGGATATGTCATCCCAACCCGTGGTTGTTAAATTTGCTCTTCGTTTAATCACACCAACAGCTGCGCGGAGCCAGCCACAGACCGGTAAGTGACCAACAAGTTTTCCACACCAAGAAAAAACGGTCCGCCTTGTAACGAGGTTGGGGATGCTTGGAATTTCACTGCCACGCCTCCATTGTAGGGTGCCATCTTCTTCATAAACATCCAATCCCAATACACGCGCTCCTTCCCTTAAACGTTCGGGATTCTTGCATTCCAGACCAAACTGAGCCAACTTTTCTTTGACACATGACGCAGACTGTACATCTTCATTGACGTATACGTCATCAATGTAAGCTGACGTTGAGTCCCTCATGGGCTTTTCTTGGGACAATACTGTGTTGACAATAGTCTTCATGATCTGTGGTGCCACATTTAGGCCAAAGCCAAGGCGTGTAAGGCAGTACCTCTGCCCCTGGAACCAAACTGTCTGGAACGGCCACAACGTCTCATCAACTCGCACCTGTAAATAGGCTTTTCGCAAATCCAATATTGAGACATTAGTGCCTTTCTGACGCCATTCCCTCAACTTACTGGCGCATACATCATCATCAGCAGTGTAGGCTTCAATATGCTTGTTAAGCTCCCTATAGTCCAGCACGGGCCGTACTTTCGACTTGTTATGCTGGACTACTGCCATCAAGGGTATTAGACCCTTCGGAGGCCCAAGCTTGTCCTCAGGGTAGGGGATTAACCAGCCATCTTTGATCCACGCCTTTAGTTCCCTTTCGTATTCTGCTCGGGCCTCACTGGGTATAGGGTACTCTGCAACCCCATTCTTGAGTTTAGTCGGTGCCATTCCCTCGGTCCACTTCCAAGATGCAATCCAGGCCCTCTTGCGCGAGTCGTAGTCCACTGTAAAATCCGGCCGATCGATATGGAGCGCTGCACACACTGGGGCCTCTAAGAATCGCACCTTTCCATCCCGATGAATTGCGACTCCCCCAGCGCCTTGATGGCATCGTATCCGAGCAACAGGTCAAACCCCAGGAGATTTCCTTGGGTCACGAGCACATTGATCTTAGTGGCTGCACCGGTGTCCGTGTAGATCTTGACAGTTCCAGCTCCACAGCATGTCTAGGTCTCGCCTCCTATCGTGGTGACTTTGATCTTCCTCTTAGTCCAACTTGGACACAGCCTGGTGCTCACTATAGTATGCGAACAGCCTGAGTCGAGAAGTGCTGAGCAGGGTATCCTGTTTACGTAGACGGTCATTACTGGTTGCGCCTTGTTCAAATTTTGCTCGGGGAGCAGGGCGGCGCTGACGTCCTCTCCCCTGATACGTTTCCCGCACAGGTTTGGGCTAGATGCCCCAAACCGCCACACTTAAAACAGCGCACACGCCCCCTGTTGGTGCAATTCCTTGCAAAATGTCCGCGTCGGCCGCAGCGAAAACATTTCCCATTGCTTGCAGGGTTCTGATTCGGAATCTCCCGAGCGCCAATCTGGCCTGTCTGTGTCGCCATCACAACTGGTTCCCCCAGGTCCTCCTCATCTTTGATTATGGCTCGAGCACGTTCCATCAAGTGTTCCATGGTCGTTGTTGAAACGCTGGTTGAGGCTCTCAGTAGCTGCTTCACCCGAGTGGGAAGGCCCGCCACAAACGCGTACGCGAGCGTCCGCTCCGACACCCCTCCACCGAACAGAACTGCGAGTTTCTTTAACTCAGCGAAGAAAACGTCCACGCTTTCCTCCGGTAGAAGTTTTCGGGAAGCAAATTTTTCATAGGCCGTACAAGGATCCATGGCAAATGCCTTGTACAGCGCAGCTTTAATTGCGGTGACATCTCCCTTTTCGGCAGCACTGAGTTGCTGATATACACTCAAGGCACCCACAGCCAATCTCAGGGGAATTACAGTGTGTACCCTTTTCACCTCACAAAGGTCGCACGTCAGCTCGACCCTTTCAACCCAGTCGACGATGGACGTGGACCCGTCAAACTCGGGTATGAGCTTTAAGTCAAATTTCGACTCGGTCATAGTCCTAGAGGCCAAATGGCCGAAATAGCTTGTAAGGAAAAAGTGTAAGGAAAAATTCAAGATGGCGCCCGACTCTCTCTTTAACACGGTAAGATATCCTCAACACGGCACAAGAAGCAACAGCCACACGATTCCCCAGCCAACTCAATCGTCACTCCCCCACGTCTTTCCCCTCACCCGCTTTTATCGTCGTTCTAGGCCGGCTAAATTTGCATATTCCGAGAATTCGTGTGACTTTGCGAGACATCGTACTTTACAAAAGACGGCGGTCGCCATCTTGGTCCTTCTTTTCTATTTTTGGTCGGTAACGCTGAGCTGGTCTCGAGGTAAGTCTTTTTCCCCTCATCCGTCTCTCCCACGTACCCACACAACATGCAAACACGCGGGCGCTTATCTCCTGGATGCACGTTACATTTGCTGTAACTGTATCATTTCTACTAGTTGCCTTGAAAGTTCTTCCATCTTGAAAATAGACTCACAAGACAAATCTGGGTCTAAGAAATGATAAACAGAAAAAACCACGACTTTACGGAGAAGATAATCCAAATTGATATTCAGGAAGAAAAAAAGTCACGTACATTTTACAGAAAAAATATTCAATTTTCCACAGGGAACAAAAGACAATAGAGAATTTATTTTTACTCTTTTGAGAAGAAAAAAAACAAAGTATTTTATCGTCCACAAGAATTCAGAATAAAAAGAATTGAAATCTTTCCGTAGCAAAAATACAGTCGAGTTGTTGTCCTAAATTCTCGTTATGGAATGAATGCGGTTTCAATCCTTCGTAGAGCTGATTTGTTTTACCGAAAAAACGAAATCATGCAGCCCTTTGAAAGAGAAATTTTTGGTCACAGTAAAAATAATCTAATATATGCGAATATGGCTTCTTGCAAAGAGGAAAAATTACAATATTTGCACAAGCGAAAAATTGGTCAGTCCACAAAAAATAGTTTCTTTTTCTTCCTTTTTTTTCTCTGTGTGATTAAGACAAAAACTGTTCACTTTTAATTTATTTTTATTTCGGAGTATTATTCTCATCTTTATTAGTTGTTGTTTTTGATCTTTTATTAGTTTTGTTTATTCACAACGTTTCGGCCAACTATTCCTCTGGGCTTCGAATCTCCTAACTGCATTCTCAGCCATCACTGCCATCCATAGTTGTTGTCGTCTCACCACATTTTGGCCAATTAACCTCTGCCACGCTTTGGGTGGGATTGAAACCACTATCTTCAGACAATGTTCATCTGGAACTGTAGAGATTCAACGTCTCTATCAACTGCGCCACGGGTCTCGAAGGGCGATGAAGGTTGGATTCTTTGATCTTATAAATCCACGTTTATTTATCTGATCAAAAATGAATTCCAATTAAGCAATATATATATATATATATATATATATATATATATATATATATATATATATATATATATATATATATATATATATATATACCAATCGGTACGGACCCGACTATAGAAGATCAGATAAATAAATGTTGATTGCTTATCCAAAGAGATCCTTGTAGGTTCTCTTTTCGAAACCATACGTCTCCAATGTTGTGGTCCTGGTTAGGAGTCATAATATTACGGTGAAAGGGTCCTGGTGTTCATACGAGCGGTTAAACTGCGTGTCTGTTCTCCGCTTGACAGCAGAAATGTCTGGCTTACATAGGACCAGAGGAATTCATATTATCAAGAATATAGGGGTGTTAACTACTCCATAACCGCATAGTATTGGCGGCCCAAATAAGATCACGGTGTCGCTCACCAACACTTGTTTTACGATAAATGGTACACCTTTCCCAAATGATGTTACCTCAAATAAAGCATAAAGTTGAATACTCCACCAGACAAGATAGATTCTTGTTCTAGACTCCAGTAAGACCAAGAAAGGTATATTATAACATATTTAAATGTTTAATTGGGTAATGGGAAATTATGTTTTTAACTTCTTTACTAACTCAGTGTTTGAGAGGCAAGAGAACTTTAATATAATATTCGAATATTCATGTATCGGATCTAAAATGGAACACGTACATCAAATCTGTTGCCAAGGTCGCTAGAAAAATGGTGGGATCCTTCTAGCGATTCAGTAGATATCTACCTGCTGATGCAATTCTCTACCTGTATAAGAGACAGATACGTCCAAGAATGGAGTATTGCTGTCACACTTGGGCAGGAGCTGCTAGAAAGACTTATCCTGCTTTGATAGAGTTCAGAATAGACTTCGTAGCCTTTTAGGAGATGACTTTTCTCTTCCTTACAACCTCTTTTCATAGAAAAGACGTTGCGAACCTATCTCTGTTTTATCGTTATTTTCATGGCAAGTGCTCGCCTGGGCTCCAATCTATGGTCCCCCCTCGCCAAACATTCACGAGAAACACTCGTCTATCTGAAAAGACTATCAATATTTTTCCTCACTCTTTATCTCTTCCATGGACAAAGCTTCTTTCTTAGAACTGCATACCTGTTTTCTATCTGACTACATCATTGTCGTCTTCAAGTCTAACGTAAACAAATTCTTGATAGGCCGTTCCCCTTAAGTAATTCAATTTACCAAATTTACACTTCTAACGATTACTATGATATTGCCCCTTTGATCACTGTACATTCTTTAACCTTTATCCTTGAGTGGCCTCTGGTGATTTTATTTGTAAAAAATCAGGTGTAGATTTCTGAGGACTTCGACTGAATTAAAATGAAACCATACAGATTATACTATCATTTATAATCCAACATTAATATAGTGTTTCAAATAAATATAGTGAATTATTGATTTAATTTTTTTACATAGACATCACCACTTATCAAGGCGAAGAGGCCAATCGAGGATAAGGGTTAAAGAGTGTACAGTAGAAATTGGACAATATAGTAATCGTTAGTAATGGAAATTCGGTAAATTTGTTAACTCTATATGGAACGGATCATCAAAATCTTGTTTACATTAGACTTGAAGACAACCATATTGTAGTCCGCTGGAAAGCAGGAAAACGGAAGACAATTCCACAGGCGTGCATTTCTAAAGAAGCTTTGCTCATGGAATCTACGTTTAGATAAAGTGTGGGGGAAATTAGTGATAGTGCTTTCTGCTAGACGGGTGTTTCTTGTGAAAGTTTGGCGAGGGGGGACCATAGATTGGAGCTCAGTCGAGCACTTGCCATGAAAATAACGATAAAGCAGAGACAAACTCGCAACATCTCTTCTGTGAGAAAGGGGTTGCAGAGAAGAGAAAAGGACATCTCCTACGAGGCTACGAAGTCTATCTTGAACTCTATCAAGGCAGCTCCTGCCCAAATGTGGCAACAGTACTCCATCCTAGGACGTATCCTAGGATATAGATTGAGAATTGCATCAGCAGTGAGATATCTACTGGATCGATAGAAGGATCTCACCATTTTTCCAGCGGCCTTTACAACAGATTTAATGTATGTGCTTTATTTAAGATCAGGAGTAAAGGTCAAGCTCAGAAGCTTGTCAAAGCATGAGACCTCCCCCGGACGAGAGCCATTCATTTCAATTGATGCCAGATGGGGATCAGAGCGTTGATGATGTAAAGAAAAAAGCTTGGTTTTAGATGCATTAAAAGTAACAAGCCACCTTGAATCAAGCAAACTTAGAGTAAATATTTATTTTCAATAAATTGCAAAAGTAAATTATTAATAAAAAATGTGGCCGAATTAGGGGAGAAGAAAGAGCCGGGCATGCCAAACTATTGTTAACTGTTCTAAAATAGTTAGTTTCTACGATCACTCAACATCACAATACCCAATTACTATATCAATATACTTTATTCCAAAAATAATGCATCCTATTCTTTAACCAAAGAAAAGTTGGAAAATTACGAATACGGGAGGGGCACATTAATGTTGTATTATGGTGTGGCTCCCAGGTTGGGAAATCGTAATAGTGCGTAGGACTCCCTGGCTGCGGTACATAGCAGTTTTAGTTACGTCGATCGTCCGCAGGTTCACTTGTTTACTAGGCGGTTGTGATGACAACGAGTTAAGACTAGTGAGTTATCTCACCTTAGACTGGCACTTTTTCTTTATCTTGCCTCTCGTCAATTGTCAAAAATGTCATAACAACGTTGAACCTGAAAACAAAACGGTGGACGACTTAGAACGATCAGCTGTAACTTAAAAACATGCATTAAAAGACGTAAGTCACAATTGTGTTTGTTTTTGTATAAAATTATATTTTACAATATAGTTACAATTTAAAACAGATCGTCTTTTTTCTTTTGGTGGTTCTGAAGTTCACAGTTAGCAGTTTTTCTCACAGTGCTCTGAGGAGGGAAAAATGACGCTTCGACAACACGGTCTTCAGCAACACATGCTTTTCCGTGTTTCTCTCTCTCTCTGCTCTATCTATCTGCTCTGCTCTGCTGATTCACCGTTTTTATTGGCATTTTGTCGCTTTGTTTTTCTATCCACGCGTCCTGTCAATCGGTTGATACATGTGTTCTTAAGTCACGTTTTGACCTCAGAAGAACATTCGATTTTGTCTAACGGAGCGACACGTGAATTACCCACTCATGCCAATATCTGTAATTCCAGAGCTTACGAGGAATGTTACGTTTCTTTGTTTTGTAAACAAAAAAATCGTCGTCCGATTTCTCTGTTTATGACGTAAGCCCTTCCTCTTTTCAACAGGTAGACAATCGATTATTCGATGCCCACTCTTTTAAATCTTTTATTAAAGTTTTTTCTTTTTAGTTATGTATGATGGTTCCAGCCATTCATTACATAACACCCCTCCATTAACCATTTTTTTTTTTTTTTTTTTTTTTTTTCAATCGTCTATCGGTCCATCGACATTTCCAATAATGTTTTTAATGTCACAAAATTTTTTTTTCATCTCTTTTACTGTATTTTTTTTTTCCGTTTAACTTAAAAAAAAAATAAAATAAAAATAAACATCAACAAGAAAAGCATAAGGTCTTCTTCGGTATAAGTGCATCGGCCGCACTTAACAGCAAAATATACGCTGCAAATTTACCAATTTTACCGAAGTGGTCGATTTGTCCAATATTCTCCACTACCTCGGCTCTTTAATTAATATGACTAATTAACTAAATACGAGTCTTACCTTTTAATGACTTGTTTAAAATGTGGGCAGCATATAGTACAAAAATTTCGACCAGAACGCCAGGATCCTAAATATTGGTGGCAACTCCGAACTCCCTATGATAAGGATGTTGCCTAACATCAACAGAGTAATTTTCTTAACCACTCCAAACATCCTGTTCCGCGCTCCCGACCCGCAGTTCGATTATAACCTGAGTTCCCAACCCCCGTGCTAACCCTAGCTACGGTTGGCTGATCCCTACTATCATAATCAACTCTGCACGACCTGGGCACTAAGTTATATATATCTTCCTTCGATATTTCATCAACTTCTTTAGCCCTTTCAGCCGTCATGCTACGCGTGATTATTTTCCGTTCCATCAACGGGACCCTGTTTTCCTGACTTGGGGATTCTCGTTGATGGCGATTGCTCTGTTGGGGATAATTTTCTTCCTCCCCACTAGAGGATTCTTGATCTGAACTACTATCCTCTACCGGTGCTGACAGGGTTGTTTTTCTACAGCCCTCTTGCTTGTTGGGGATATCCCATTCCTCCAGTTCTGCTTTCCAAAGGTGTTCCCCATGGGCTTTTGTTACTGCCCCCGTCAGTTGACTTCTAATTCTATACGAGACTGGCCCCGTCTTCTCTATTATTACGTAATATGGAGACCATCTTACGTCTAGCTTTCCCTTTTTTCTATTATTTTTATAATAAACTAAGTCGCCAACTTGAAAATCGACTGCTTTTGTTTTCTCGTTGGCCCTATCTATCATTTTCTTCCTAGCTCTCTTTACATTGTTCCTGACTAATGTAAAGGTCCGATGCATGTCCTGCAGAGCGATCTCATGATCCTCTTCCCCGTAGTAAATTCTACGCGGCCTCAGTATGTTGTCTAACGGCAAGACAACGTCTCTATTATAGAGCAAATAATAGGGGGAGTACTTTGTTGTTTCGCTGACATGAAACCTTACAGCAGCCAGCATCTGGTTCAAGTACATGTCCCATGAACGGTCATTGTCCCCTATTTTCTTTGCTAGTACGTCATGCATCGTCCTATGGAATCTTTCTATTTTCCCGTTACTTTGCGGGTGGTAAAATGAGGTGGTCACGTGATCAACATTAAGCTCTTCTAAAGCCCTTTTCATGATCCCATTGACGTTCTCCGGTCCGTTATCCGTAAGTAACTGCAATGGTGCACCAAATCTGGGAAATATTTCCTCAATTAAGAGATGCACCACTGTCTCTGCCTTTTTATTAGGTACAGCGAAAGCCTCAGGCCAACCACTATACATGTCGATGAACGTGACTATGTATTGATTGCCTGACAAAGTCCTCGGATAGGGTCCGGAAATATCCAATGCAATCTTAGCAAAAGGAAAAGAAGGCATGTCGGTCTCCTGCATTTGAGGTTGTTGCTTCCTCAAATTTCTGGTCTGGCATGGGACGCACTTCCCTATGTGTTCGTTTACCTTCTTGAACAAACCAGGCCAGAAATACTTCTGTTTAATGGAGTGGAACGTTTTCTCCACACCCATATGACCATTCTCATCATGGTATTGTTTCAATACCTTCATCCTCAAATGAGACGGAATATATAATCTAATTACAGGATCGTCGTCGGGTGTCGATAAATAATATACGATATCGTCCATTATGATGTACTTTTTTTCTTCCATCTTGGACGTTTTACCGCTCCTCATCCGTTTCTTTAATTCGACGATCTGACTATCGGCGTCTTGTTCTTTACACATATCCAAACCTGATAGTGTAGGACGCTCGCTTACTACCGGTGAGCCTTCGTCATCCTTATGCGATACAAACTCTCTTGGTTCAAAACGATTCGAGTTTATCGCACTCACCGTGTAATTCCTATCATCTATTTCTACTGGAGGATCGTCTTCATCCCGACTCGCATTTACCGCACGGGATAAGAGATCCGCACAGACGTTATCTTTTCCTTTTAGGTACTATATGGTGCAATCATAGCCAGCCATACTTAATGCCCACGTCTGTATCTTCCTATTCTGTATCGGAGATTTCAGCAAGTACTCCAATGGTCTGTGATCCGTGTAGATGGTGAACGTAGCACTATGCAAGTAGTGATTCAACTTGTTTAAGGCATAGTGAATCGCATATGCTTCTTTCTCTATTGTTGACCATCTAGTCTGGGTATCAGACAACTTATGAGATAGAAAATAAATGGGTTTCTCTATCTCCCGACCCTCCTCCGGGTCGTAGACCATTTGAGACAAGGTTGCTCCGATCGCATAATCGGAGGCATCCGTGTATAACCTGTATCCTTTGTTAGTGTCCGGGTATGCCAGCATCACCATCTCTGCAAGCTTCGATTTCAAACGATTAAAAGCAGACTGACACGCATCGTCCCAACAGAAACGTGCATGCTTCCTAGTTAACCGAATTAACGGTTCGGCGATTACAGAAAAATCCTTGATAAATCGCCTGTAATAGGATGTCATGCCTATAAAGGATCTAACCTGCTTCACAGTGGTTGGGGTCGCAATTGCCTGAATTGCTTTAACCTTGTCCCCCTCCGGCTGGATACCTTTCTCACTTACTCGGAATCCCAGATATTGCACTTCCTTGCCGAAAAACTTACACTTCGCCGCCTTTAACCTTAAATTATGCCTACGTAAACTACCTAACACCTTTTCTATATGCCTAACATGTTCCTCCTTTGTTTTGGAGAATATCAAAATATCATCCAAATAAGGCACGGCGAATTCTTCCTGTCCCTGTAACACTACGGACATTAGCTCCTGAAACACTCCCGGAGCGTTAGCAAGTCCGAATGGCATTACATTAAATTGGAACAGTCCTCTATGACAGGTGAACGCAGTTTTCTCTTTATCTTTTTCGTTCAACTTTACCTGCCAATACCCTGATTTCAAGTCCAACTTTGAGAAATATTTTGCTGACCCAAGCGAGGCCAGTATATCATCAATTACTGGTAGCGCTCGGGCATACTTCTTTGTTATCTTATTCAGGGCCCTAAAATCTACACAGAACCTCTTTGTTCCGTCTTTCTTTTTTACCAAAACTATCGGGAAACTCCACGGACTGTTTGACCTTTCTATCACCCCTGCCTGTAGCATTTCCTCTAGTGCTACATTAACTTCTTCTCGTTGTTTGAGAGGTGTTCTATACGGGTTTTTCTTTATGGGATCGTTTTTTCCTGTATCGATCCTCATCTCTACTGTGTCAGTCCGGCCTAAATATCTATCCTCTGTGACGAATAAATCAGTATTTCGTTGCAGGACTTTATTTAAAGCTTTCCTCATTTCTTCCGGCACTTTTATGCAGTTGAGGTTACTTTTGTTTCCCGACTTCTTTTGTTTATTTGGCTTTGATATTGCCATTACTACTTCTGTTCTTCTACATCTACCTATCTTGTAACCTTTCTTTAATTTTACTGTCTGGTTCGTGTTATTCATAATTAGCAAAGGAAAACTTTTCCTACCTTTAATTTTAACTACCGTGTTCGCTACGGATACACCACTTAGATCACTTAGGAAGCCTTTATCTATCTGCACTACTTCGTAATCTAAACCCTGACCATTTCTCATTTCGGCACGAGCTGTGCACGCATGTAAATGCTGCGGTTTCAGGGTGACATTGTGCCTTAATCTAACTATACTCGAAATATAAGCCTCCTCTTGCAGCGCTATGTACTCGCTGCCTAATCGGATTGCTCCTAAATCAAAGTACATTCTAACACTATTTTGCTTGAGCCAGTCTCGGCCCAATATGACGTTCCTTTTAAGGTTTTTCGTCACTACAAAATCATGTCGAATGTACTGGCTTCCTACTTTAATTTGTAAACGCGCCACTCCTTGCACTATGAGAGGTGACCCGTTTGCAGTCCTTAAATTCATCTCTATTTTCTTTATCTCAGGCTTCTCTCTGAGACCTTCTAATACAGTACTTTTTATTACAGAAATTTCGGCGCCAGTATCTACTAAAGCCCTAAACTTATTTTTCTCTATCTTAATAGGGATGCAATTAGCGGCGCCCATATGTCCTATGATCTTTGACTGTTCACCCCTCTTCCTCTCGCTGGGCGTCTTGCGAGTGGGGTCTGCTCGTTTCCCGACTTAGGGAAGGTGCAGTTCCTGGCTATATGGCCTTTTCTGCCGCAATTGTAACACTTAATCTCCGGCCAAGGGCGCTCTGTTTCTCTTGCCTTGAAGCCGGGTCCCCTATTAAATCCTCTATAATTCCTCTGCCCCCTATCTGGCTCTGGGAATCTTTTTTTCCTTATCGCTTCTATATTCCTCTGGCGCCCACTATAATTTATTTCCATAGGTTCTTCTTCTCGGTCATTGCCTCTTATGCGGTTTTGCCACCGATCCTCGATTAGGGCCTTTTCATAGGCTACCTTGAGGTCCGATGGTTCTTCCCTCATGACAGCGATTTTGACTTGTCTGTCATATAGCCCCTCGATGAAGAAACCTATCACTTGGCTTTTTATTACTTCATTGTTCGTATCTAGACTACCATACGAACCTATAGCCAAGTGCACTAACCTCTGCATGTAGTCCTGCACAGTTTCGCTTCTACCTTGCTTAATATTTGCTAACTCCCTAACAAACTTGGTAGGATCTGCCTGGACTCCAAAATAATTATCTAGAGCTCGCTTCAAGTCTACCCATGCCACACTCTCATTGTTGGCTAGTAGTCCTGAAACAAACTGTCCTATTTGGCCAGCCGTCGTAATTAACGCTAATTGGCATTTTTCTTCCTCTGTTTGGCTAACTATTCTAGTGTATTTATCTATATCATTTAGCCATCTTCTGTATTCCTGCGATCGTCTAGTGTCTAATGGTTTTATTTTTGATAACAACGCCTCCCCCCTCAGAGAGTTCGAAATGGCCTTCCCTACATTGTGTAGTTCAGCCCCTAGGATCTGAGCGAAATCTGTGAAAAACTGCTGTTCCATCTTTTACTATTATTTTCAAAATTATACAAGAAAGAAAGAAGAAAGAAAAGAAATATATATTAACTTTTTTTTTTTTTTTTTTTTTTTTTTTAAGAGCCGAGGTTTAGAAAAATATTGAAAAAATCAACTAATCTTTGCTTTTCCTCAGGTCCAGTGTTCTTTCTTCTTCTTTTTCTTGCTTCTGCGTTCGCGTTTCTCTTCGTCGATTGATTCACGTTGTGTTTTTTTTTCTTCTTCTTTGTTGTTGTGTATGTGGTAACCAAGTTCTTTTTGTGTAAGAGTTCTTTTTGTTTAGTTTTGTTTTTGTTAAAAAGTTCTTACTTATCACTCTTGCGGAGTGAACTGGTCATCAAGGCACCAATTAATACTATGTTGTATTATTGTGTGGCTCCCAGGTTGGGAAATCGTAATAGTGCGTAGGACTCCCTGGCTGCGGTACATAGCAGTTTTAGTTACGTCGATCGTCCGCAGGTTCACTTGTTTACTAGGCGGTTGTGATGACAACGAGTTAAGACTAGTGAGTTATCTCACCTTAGACTGGCACTTTTTCTGTATCTTGCCTCTCGTCAATTGTCAAAAATGTCATAACAACGTTAAACCTGAAAACAAAACGGTGGACGACTTAGAACGATCAGCTGTAACTTAAAAACATGCATTAAAAGACGTAAGTCACAATTGTGTTTGTTTTTGTATAAAATTATATTTTACAATATAGTTACAATTTAAAACAGATCGTCTTTTTTCTTTTGGTGGTTCTGAAGTTCACAGTTAGCAGTTTTTCTCACAGTGCTCTGAGGAGGGAAAAATGACGCTTCGACAACACGGTCTTCAGCAACACATGCTTTTCCGTGTTTCTCTCTCTCTCTGCTCTATCTATCTGCTCTGCTCTGCTGATTCACCGTTTTTATTGGCATTTTGTCGCTTTGTTTTTCTATCCACGCGTCCTGTCAATCGGTTGATACATGTGTTCTTAAGTCACGTTTTGACCCCAGAAGAACATTCGATTTTGTCTAACGGAGCGACACGTGAATTACCCACTCATGCCAATATCTGTAATTCCAGAGCTTACGAGGAATGTTACGTTTCTTTGTTTTGTAAACAAAAAAATCGTCGTCCGATTTCTCTGTTTATGACGTAAGCCCTTCCTCTTTTCAACAGGTAGACAATCGATTATTCGATGCCCACTCTTTTAAATCTTTTATTAAAGTTTTTTCTTTTTAGTTATGTATGATGGTTCCAGCCATTCATTACATAACATTAAAACGAACGACCTTTTGTTCCCCAGAATTTATTTTTCTACATAGTTACCGTTATTCTCAATACACTTTTGCCAGCAATGAAGTTATATCTATGCATTGATTCCTGCTTTGTAACCCACACATCTGTTTCCACGCTAAAATAAAGAAGCCCATGAATTTTGCTGGCATAAATGGCATCAACTTCGTAAACGTTCAACAGGCGTTAGTAAATAATTATCGGTTCAATTTTTTCTGCGTGGAGGAATTAAATGGCGCATCTTTGCTTCAGATGCACGTCCATGACAGGGGTTATTTTCTCAGAGCCTCATACCATCAATATTTGCAACAGAAAGAAATATTCAACTCATGAATGCATAAGTTCAGTCATCATAGCAATACAATTTACAATTCCGTCTGATTCATTCGGATAGAATAAAAAAAAAGGAGGCATTACATTTGAAACGCCCTTTTAACAATCATCAACAGAATTCATACCATAAACTAACTTATTTGAAACTCATGCTTGGCAATATGCAACAGGGGATGAAGGTGATATAACTATTTTCAATATAAAACAGGTGTTCGTAAAAAGTCTCCCTTTTTCTAAACTCTGGAAAATACGCCGATTTGCCAGTTGAAAAAGGTGACACGAGCTGGGACACTTTATTCAAATACATCATTTTTAAAAACTTCGAAAGGAGACTTCAATCTCTGACAAATTACACGGTATGTCATCTAATTGGGGATCGGTGTGGTTAATTAAAAACGTGAATTAGGGAGTAAAAAAAATAATAATTAGGGAGGGGGATAGACAAACAAAACGGTGGCTTAATGAAATCATTCATACACTAGCTAAGTTATGAATTGAAAATAATAACTCGCTTGGATGTTAATATTGTGATAAATGAAAAAATAGTTTGCATTTATTCATTTAGATATTTTATGAAACCCCTTTGCGTTTCAAAATATACGAATGACGTCACAAAGTGAGGTTTATTTTGGAAAAGTTGACAAAAGCTATCATTCGTCATTGATGCCATAATTCATTTTGAAGTAATAAATGAATTTAATTAAAAAACATTAAAACAAATAAAATAATAAAGAATTCACACCGAAAAAAAAAAAACGGAAGGGAAGAAACCGATATGAAAACGAAATTATCCAGTATTCGTGAAATCAATAAAATTAAACAAACAATATCTCAGTGAAGTTATTTATTCCCTCACCATCACCATGACAGGATGATGTGACACAAGGGTTTAAAAGTGGGATTTGAAAAGTCAGCACCTTGGAGGAAAAACACTCTGGCATGAAAAAATACCTAGGCAGAGGCATTTCGGACGATTAGCAATAAATTAAGTCCTTCTCAAAGGTAGAAGGTAAAGCCTGGAAAGGTGAACCTCCTAGAACTGCAGAGGTTTAGAAACACACCCCAGTAAACAGATAAAAAGGCGTCTCAACAATGGCGTAGATTCTGTTGGCTTTGGTGTTCAGAGGAAACCAACTCCCTAGTATCCCAGTAGCTGTTGCCCCTGATAGTAGCCCCCTACACCAAAGTGGCGATGTGCCTTGTTTGGGGTGAAAATGTAATAAAAAATATTTCAGTGAAGAATGTTTTTAAAAAGATCCAAATATTTAACTAAATATTTTGATTGGAACGTTTGAAAGCAAAAAGGAATCTGTTAAATGCATCTTCCGTTTTACAAAAACGGTAAGAACGGCAGCGTCCACAATTTTTATTATTTGACTTCAAATTGGAAATGTTGTTTAACTTTTCATTCAAAGCAAAAATGATAAACATGAAATTTGAAATCATTTTTTTCTAATACACCTTTCGACCAATAATATATCTTTATACTGGCTAAAAGCATTTAGCATGAAGCATCCTGGTTATGTCAGGTGTGTTTTGGTGTAATGTGGCACTGCTACGTTATTTGTAACGTGACATGAGCAATTTTTTTAGTTAGTACGTAACCCGCCATCGTTGTTTTGTTGGCAGAAACAGCTTGTACCTAGTTGACACGTCGTATGTAGTCGGCTCAATCGCTAATGACGTCTCTCTATAGTAGAGATTTTGATCTTTTTCTTGTTTTATCATTGTTTTTGTAATAATTGAAATAATAAAAAAAATTAACAAAAACATTATTTGATCTAGGCTGATTTATTTTTTCAGCATGTTTTTCTATATGATTGCATTCTTCTAGCAATATCCTGTAGAGGTGGTAGATCAGCTTTGAAAAAGACCTCCATTAGTTTCGATCTTTGCAGATATTGCAGAAGTAAGTGTTTTTTAACACTATTATTGCTAAAATTACTACTACAAATATAAATATTTTTTATTAATAATTAAAAAAAACTTTAGTCGTCCAAACTCTTGACGAGAATTGAAAGAAAATTCAAATTAATGCTTCGAATGTCTAACATTTAATAGGGAATCAGAATGATACTATTACTAGTACTACTGAAAATAATAATAATAATAATAATAATAATAATAATAATAATAATAATAATAATGGAAAACTAGAAACGCTTAATGGTTTATATAGAGGATATGGAACTACCTAACTAGATGGAGATGAGGGCGTTAGGTGATGATGACATTTACAAATATTTGGGTGTTCTGGAAGCAGACAATGTCAAATCTACAGAAATAAAAGAGATGATTGGAAAAGAGTAGCAGAGAATAAGAAGGAAACTATTAGAAACAAAATTATACAGTAAACATATAATTAAATGAATAAGCAACTAGGTAGTATCGCTAATAAGGTACTCTGGACCATTCATATGCTGAACCAAATCAAAAATTAAACATCTTGATCAGAAGACGAAGAAACTAATGACAATGCATTACGTCGAAAAGATGAGACCGGCAGGACGTGAAAAAGGAACAGCGGTGGAAAGAGGACAAATAAACGTAGAAGACTGTATAGAAAGGACAAAGAAAAGACTTGAAAAAGTATATTAGTCAAAACACAAACACAGACACCACCAGGAAAAACAATACGATATATATATATATATATATATATATATATATATATATATATAAGATTGTTGAATTTTATTTAGCGATTCCGTACTAATTTTTTTTTTCTCCCTGAACGTTCATTATTATAAGAAAGGAGTTATTTGCCCTTTGTTTACATTTTTTTCGCCGACATTTTAGGACGTATTACTTTTTAATCTTATTTAAATATTATTTATTAATTTAATAATTAATTAATAATTACTACGTGCATAAAAGTAAGTCATCTATAAACATGCATTTTTAAGAATTTACTCCTCATCAGTACAGCTAGACGTAAATGACAAGGATCGAACCTACAACCGCTCGATAAGTAGTCTAGTGTGTTACAACGCAACCACCGAGCCTTGCCAATGTTTATGCACAATTTTTATCGCTATAAATGCAAGATTGTTGAATTTTATTTATTTTTTTTTTATTAGCGATACCGTACTAATTTATTTCTTTTTCGTTCCCTGAGCGTTTATTATAAGAAAGGAATTATTTGCCCTTTGTTTATATTTTTTCGTCCCCCCCTATATATATATATATATATATATATATATATATATATATACATATATATATATATATATATATATATATATATATATATATATATATATATATATATATATAACCTGAGCTTCCTCAGCTATAATCGAAAGCAAAACCATGTAAATGTGACAGACAAAATAACACGCACGCTATCGTATTAATGCATGGATAGTAATTGCAAGCGAGAGATCATGGGTAAACGGTTTTTACGATAACGCAAAATCATTTGCAATGATTATCGAAAAAAGTGGAGAGTAATGTAAAATTGGGAGGATCTGTTGTCACTGCGAATCAAGGAAGTACCACCGTGTATTTTCAGTGAGTAATCACTCTAACCCACCCGTGTGCCCGACAATGACGGCCAGTATCCGAGCCTACTAGACCTTTTTCTCACAACTTGCCCTGAACTATGTTCAATTTCTGTTCTGTCTCCTCTTGGATCTTCCGAACACTCTGTTGTATCAATTAAGATAAAAATGAAATGTAATAAGTCCTCAGACGTACCTCTCCATCGTACAGTATATCGATACACTAAGGCTGACTGGGATAGCTTCCGTACATTTATAACTGATCTACCTCTGCATTCCATATTTAAAAAGGATGTATCCTCTATAGTATTAGACCTGACGGAATGGTTAATTGTAGGTATTGACCGTTTCATACCCTCGAAAAAGTTTCAGCAAAAACCTAACAGCCAGCCATGGTTCTCTCCAGAATGTGCTGCTGCCATTGCGCACAGAAATCACTTTTTCCACTGTTTCCAACGTAATAGATGTATGGAAACTAAAGTCGCTTTCAGGACTGCCAGCAACCATTGTAAGAAAGTAATAAAGAGCGCAAGAGAGTTGTATGCTCAATCTGTTAAGTCCAAAGTAGCTGAGCAGCGGCTTGGTTCCCACCAGTTTTGGCAAATAGCAAACAGAATTCTGAACAGATGCGTGTGCTCTATCCCAACTATCATCAATGGACCTGAGGTAATCTCGTCAGCATCAGACAAAGCCAAACTCTTTGTCAAGAACTTTGCAGCTAATTCTACCTTTTGCGATCAAGGCCGCCAACCCCCAATATTTCCTCCTGTATCTGAAAACACACTATGTGATATACGTATATCTGTACGTGATGTTGCCAAGCTAATCAAAAACCTTGATCCCAGTAAAGCAACTGGC
Organism: Euprymna scolopes; assembly: GCF_053919585.1. Classification (NCBI taxonomy): domain Eukaryota; kingdom Metazoa; phylum Mollusca; class Cephalopoda; order Sepiida; family Sepiolidae; genus Euprymna; species Euprymna scolopes. The sequence continues at coordinate 33,994,530 of NC_136482.1, forward strand.
CCGGACGGTATTCCAATTATAGTACTAAAAAAACTTCAACCTGAACTAGCACCCACACTTACAAAACTATTTAAACGTTGTCTTAAGGAGAATAGTTTCCCATCCCCCTGGAAAATTTCATCAGTATGCCCTGTATTTAAGAATTCAGGTGATCGCTCATCCCCCTCTCAGTACAGGCCAATAAGTCTCCTGTGCATCATGAGTAAGTTGCTGGAATCTGTGTTAAATACAGAAGTAATCAACCATCTCAACAAAAATAACCTTCTTAGTGACACTCAATATGGTTTCCGTTCTGCTAGATCTACAGCAGATGTGCTTACAGTTATATCTCATAGGATTAGCAAATCTCTCGACGGAGGCAACCTTTCTAGGGCAATTGCTCTTGACATATCTAAGGCCTTTGATAGGGTATGGCATAAAGGTTTACTTCATAAGATCTCTAGCTATGGTATAGCTGGAAATGTCTTCTCAATTATTAAATCATTTCTTTCTGATAGGTTCATAAGAGTAGTAGTTGATGGGCAAAAATCAGAAGCCCACAGTATTAATGCCGGTGTCCCTCAGGGGTCCATCCTGGGCCCAACTCTTTTCCTGATCTACATTAATGATCTTCCAAATCACATCCTTACATCATTTGTAGACATTTATGCTGACGACACTACCATTTATGGTATCACATCTAAGACAGTAAACGACCAAGTTCTCTCCAATCTCTCTCCTCTGATCTTGAGCATGTAGTACAATGGGGAAAGGAGTGGCTGGTTACTTTTAATGCATCTAAAAACCAAGCTTCTCTCTTTACATCATCAACATTCTAATCCACATCTGGCATCAATTGAAATGAATGGCTCTCGTCTTCAGGAGGCCTCAAGTTTTGACAAGCTTCTGGGCCTGACCATTACTCCTGATCTTAAATGGAACACGTACATCAAATCTGTTGCCAAGACCGCTGGAAAAATGGTGGGATCTTTCTATCGATCCAGTAGATATCTCACTGCTGATGCAATTCTCTATCTATATAAGAGCCAGGTACGTCCAAGGATGGAATACTGTTGCCACATCTGGGCAGGAGCTGCTAAAAAGGACTTGTCCTGCCTTGATAGAGTTCAGAATAGACTTCGTAGCCTCGTAGGAGATGTCCTTTTCTCTTCCTTGCAACCTCTATCTCACAGAAGAGATGCTGCGAGTTTGTCTCTGATGTATCGTTATTTTCATGGAAAGTGTTCGACTGAGCTTCAATCTATGGCCCCCCCTCGCAAAACTTTCACAAGAAACACTCGTCTAGCTGTAAACACTATCAATAATTCCCCCCACTCTTTATCTGTGCCTAAACCTAAACGTAGATTCCATGAACAAAGCTTCTTTCTTAGAACTGCACGCCTGTGGAATTGTCTTCCGTTTTCCTGCTTTCCGGCTGACTACAATATGGTTGTCTTCAAGTCTAACGTAAATAAGTTCTTGATGAGCCGTTCCATATAAGTTATCAAATTTAACAAATTTTCATTACTAATGATTATTATATTGTCCAATTTCTACTGTACACTCTTTAACCCTTATCCTTGAGTGGCCTCTGGGCCTTGATAATATGTTGATACCTATGAAAAAAAAAGAACAAGTCCAATGTGAACAAGTTCTAATTGAATCGTCCCGCCTAAGTAATCCAAGTTACAAAATTCCCACTGTTTACTATGCTAAAATCACAATGACTAATGTATACCTATTAACCCTTATCCTCGAGTGGCCTCTGGGGCTTGATAAGTGGTGACACCCATGTAAAAAAAAATCATAATATTACAACAACGACAAAATTGCGGAATAAACTCGACCATCACGTGATTAACAAATAATGCAATTCAGACGATTACAAGAAATATATTTAACATTTCGCAGCAACTTCTACATGTGAAGTTATTCTCATATAATTTTTTATATACTAACGAGTCACCGCTTATCAAAGCCAAAATGCCACTCGAAGATAAGGATTAATGAGTTTGTCAGGTAAAAATCCATTCTTAACATGAGGAGAGGGCATCAGAAAAACTCAAATTCGTTTAAAAGTTATTTTCTTTATGAAAGTAGCATTACTCGGTTATTTTACGTGATTTTTGGTGTGCGATATTATTCCCCATCATGGGCACATACAGCATACGAATTTTTCTTTGTTTTGTTTTTTCATAAGAAGAGGATGGTCTGAACAAGTACATATAGGTCAATTTGATACAAGTAATATAGGTCAATATGATACTGATTTAACCTTGCAGTTTTTATTTCTGGTGCAGTTGTTTTTATTTCTGGTACAGTTGCTTTAACAGTTGCTATTCCTCTCTTATCTAATCGAGGCATTAAATGATAATTCTTGTACAAGTTGAATGATCAGAGTTTAAAGATTTACATAACCAGTAAAGCGCTTTTAGTTACAATGTTTTGGATTGCATATTACCTTTTCTTTATGGTCCTTGGGTTTGGATCAGAGTGTAGTATCTATTCGGTCTTTAGAGGCTATTCATTCAAATATTACCCCCTCTTTTCGAATTAGATAACATCTTTATTGCCTTTGGTATTCTCCTTTCGGAATTGGGGAAATGCAACAATATAGTACTAATAAGAATTATAATAGAAAATAATGTTAAAAAATAGTTTCATTTAATAAAATGTTTTGCTGCTCTTCTCCTTTCAAATAATTATTTACAAAGTAAAATAATGATCAAACTTCGGCTCTTATCCTCTTATCATTTAATTATTTAATAATATTTTCGGAAAATAAACCGAAAACGTTAGACTTTAAATTAGATGTGTGAAAAATCTGAAAGTATAAAAACTTTCGCGAAACACCGAGTCGAGACATCTTGAATAGCATTTTCTTCTTCTTCTTCTTCTTCTTCTTCTTCTTCTTCTTCTTCTTATTATTATTATTATTATTATTATTATTATTATTATTATTATTATTATCAGTATCATTATTATCATTATTATCAGTATTATCAGTATTATCATTATTATCATTATTATTATCATTATTATTATTATCATTATTATTGTTATTATTATTATTATTATTATTATTATTATCATTATTATTATTATTATTATTATTATTATTATTATTATTATTATTATTGGCTCACATGGAGCTTTCACACAAGTCAACAAACGATCTGATTGGAAACCTTTGATGTTCTCTGGAGGCTGAGTGAAAACAAGTCTCCCCAGACGTCTAGTTCTCTCCACCTCCTTCGATAGCATTTGTAAATGAATTTGCATCATCGCAACAGCCTCTTATCATTGATTTTTCGTCGGCAGTGGCCATTGCTTTATACTGGAATTTGAGTGGCACTAAGCTTCCCCAAAGTCTCAATTCTCTTTGCGCTTGTCCAACCGCGGTCTGGCTGGCGGTCTCTCCTCGGTCTTTCAGTCCTTCTTGACCCTTCTCAGCTTTTTGGTGTCACTTTTTTATTGGGAGGAGCGGTGGTAAAACTATGGGAGGTGCATGATGGAGGTGTAGAACTTGTAGATATGCAGCTTCGGTGTTCTTCATTCCCTGTAACGCTTATTCGTTATATTTTCTTCTTGTATTATTCTCCGCATTCAAGAGTTTTCCTTAATATTTCAGACGTTTTCATTATCGTTAGACATTATACTTTTGCAGTTATTCCTCTGATTCCAATTTCTGACATTCTTTTTTCGAAGTTTTTCGGAATTGTTCCTAGTGCTCCTACTATTATTGGTACTATTTTGATTTTCTTCATCATCCAAATCCCTTTTAACTCTCTGGCTAACTCTGTGTATTTGCTTCGTTTCTCCTTTTCTTTCATACTCACCCTGTGGTCAGCTGGGACAGCAAAGCCTACGATTTGACAGGATTTTTATTTCTTATTAATTATTACGACATCTGGTCTTCTTGCTTGAATGGGTTTTCCGTCTGTATGTCCATGTCCCATAGGATTTTGTGGTTCTCATTTTCGAGTGCTGTTGCTGGTTTATGCTTGTACCATTTGTCTGTACGCTCAAAATGCAGTCGTTTGCACAATTCCCAGTGCACCGCCCTCACCACTTGGTCATGCCTGTTTTGGTATTCCTTTTGGGCCAGTTTGCTGCATTCACTTACTATATGGTTTATCGTTCCGTCTCTTTGTCCACAGAGTCTGCATTTGTTGTTTTCTTGTGTTTTATCGATTCTTGCTTTGATATGGTTGGTTCTTATCGAGATATCTTGTGCTGCAGTTATTAGAGATTAAGTTTCCCGGTTTATATGTCCTTTTCGCATCCATGTCAATGGTGTTTTCGTTATTATCATCTTTTGTCATTTTTATGAATATTCCGTGGAGTTATTTCTCTTCCCATTTCTCTTTTCTCGTTTGGTCATTTGTCTCTCTATTTTCTGTTTTGTTGATTTTTTTCAGTGTCTCTCGCTGCCATAATTATCCTTTCAGTGTTTTGTATTATGTATTTTTCTAGTTCTTTTTTCGTGTCCTTCACACAGTCTTCTATACATATCAGTCCTCTCCCGCCATCTTTCCTTTTCACGTAGAGCCTGTCAATATCGTCCTTTGGGTGTAGTGCATTATGCATAATCATGAGTTCCCTGGTTTTCTGGTCGAGTTGTCTCAGTTCTTATTTTGTCCACCCTATAAACGGTTCAGAGTATCTTACTAGTGATACTGCCCATGTATTTATACCTTTTATTAGGTTTCTGCTATATAATTTCGTTTCCAGGAGTTTTTTGTTCTCCTGAGGTATTCCTTTCCAATTTTCTCTTTCAATTCTGTTGCTCTGATGGTGTCCGCTTCCAGAATTCTCAAGTATTTATAGTCGTCTTGTTCCCCTAGTGCCCTCATTTCTGTTTGGTTGGGTAGTTCCATGCCTTCTGTCGTTTCCAGTTTTCCCTTTCTTATAACTAGTTGTGCGCACTTTTCCATTCCAAATTCCATTTGGATATCTTGGCTGAAGACCCTGGTAATGTTAATTAGTGTCTCTAGCTCTTTTTCGGTCCTTGCAAAATGTTTCAGATCGTCCATGTACATTAGGTAGTTCATTTTTCCCTCTATATTGGGGAACTTGTATCCGGCTTGGCACTTTCTCAGAATACTGTTCAAGGGCATCATGGCTATGATGAACAGTAGTGGTGATAGTGAGTCTCCTTGGAAGATACCTCTTTGTATGTTAATTTCTATGTGTTGTCCATCAGCTGTCAATTCCACTCTCCATGTTTTCATTGCATTTTCTATTACATTGGTGATCCCGCTTGGTATTTTATACATTTTTAGACATTCTATTATCCATGCTTGGGGGATCATGTCGTACGCTTTTTTTGTAGTCGATCCATGCCATGGCTAAATTCTTTCTCCTCCTTTTTACTTCCTTTAGGATCTTTTGATCTATATATAACAGGTCAGATGTTCCTTTTTTCCTTTTTGGCATCCTTTCTGCTCCTCGGGGATGAGTCCACGGTTATTCAGTGAGTGGTAGATTTGTTTCCTCAGTTGTGCTGTCAGTATCTTCCACATAGTTGGTAAGCACGTGATTGGCCTATAGTTGCTAGGGACGGTTCCTTTCTCCGTATCCTTCTGTAGCAGTGTGGTTCTACCTTTTGTCATCCAATCTGATACGCTTGCTTCCTGTATACACCTTCTAAGGTTTTGGGCTAGCCTTTCGTGTAAGGTTATGAATTTTTTGAATCAGTATGCATGTATCCCGTCGTGCCCTGGTGATCTCCAGTTTGCCATTTTTTCTATGGTTTTCTTAAGGGTTTCCTTGCTGATTTCATTCGCTGTTCCTTTTTCTATTTGTTGTAACTCTTCTTTCATGTCTTTCAGTGATTCGGCATTTCTATTGTGATCTCGTCGCTCTTCCCATATATTACTCCAGCAGAGTTTTGTTTCTGTCGGATTTGGTTGTTCTGTTTTTGTTTTTCCTCCGTTCACATTTTGGTAGAATTGGCTTTCATTAGTTTCAAATGTTTTATTTTGTTTGCATTGTTCAGATTTATATCTATATCGTCTCAATCTCGCTTCTTTTGCTTTTATTTTTTGGTCCATTTCTTCATGTTTCTTGTTTAGCCTCTCCCTCCCAGTTACATTTCCAATATTCCGTTTTCTCCACATTGTTTTCTTCATATTGATCATTTTGGTTTCATTTTTATGTTTGTGAATTTGAGTTTTATAGTCTTACTAGCGAGGGGTACCCGGCGTTGCCCGGGTGTTTGGAGGTGTGTGTGGAAACTCCGGGGTGGGGGGTTAAAAATACAGTAAGTATGAGGATCGAACCCGAACTCTTGAGGCAAAGTTGTAAATTAAATTGTGAAAAAAACAAACAAAAAAAACGTGTGACATGCTAACGGAAACACGTTTGAATTTATTTAATTACTTGGATTTAGCAGGTGCATGTTTTAATGAGGTAATGAGCTCAAGTTTGACTGCGGGATAGTACCTTCATTTACTGCTGAACGCTTCCCCCCCCCAAGATGTTATAGGAAAAAGACTGACCCACATGCGGCGAGCGACAAATGTTGAATATTTATCTTTCCGAAATCAAGCAAATTACATAGACAGGCGAGCTTCGTTGTTAACTGTGAGATATTACGATTTATATGTGATATAAAAAGTTTTAAAAAGTTGTGAAGCGAGCGACCGCTTCTCTGAAAAAAGCCTTTTGTTGACATACAAAAAAAGCGAACACACATACATACATACATACATACATACATACATACATACATTTTCACTTTTATATATATAGATTTCCCATCCAACTTTTGGCAGTCTGCTTGTCCCCGGTTGTTTTTCTGATTCGAGATTCATACTTACCATTTTGGCGCCTGCATAAATCAGGTTGTTTAATTCTGTGATTGTATTTGTTGGGATGTGTGGGAGGAGCTTGTTAACCTTCTCTGTTTCTGTTTTTAATTTCTTCTGCTCTTGGTTCCTTAACGATGGGAGTTTTGTTTTTTCCTCGTTCATCAGCTGTATTATTTTATTTACTTCATTTGCTTCATTCTCTGTTAGTTCTGTTTCATAGTTCTCGGTTTCCACGTTTGTAGACTTCGTTCTGTGTTGGTCCTCGGCCTTTGGTGTTTTTACTTGTGAGGCTTCAACTTGTGGGGTTTCTCTACGTGCGGTTTCGTTGGAGGATGCTTCTTGTTCAGTTTAGAGAGCCAACCTTCTTGAGTATATGTCTTGCTTCGTCCGCAATTCTTTGTTCTGTCGTATGGTATTCACTGGATAGGTCCCATAGTTCTTTCATTCGTTTCCGATAACCTCCATATCTATATTTAGGATGACTTATTATTATTATTATTATTATTATTATTATTATTATTATTATTATTATTATTATTATAATATTATTATAGTTATTATCATTATTATTATATTATTATCATTATTATTATCATTATTATTATTACTATTATTATTATCATTATTATTATCACTATTATTATTATTATTATTATTATTATTATTATTATTATTATTATTATTATTTCTGTTCCCACATTTTCATCTCGCTGTTGCTATTGCCAATGTTATGCTGATAGGCAAATCATAACAGATGACCATATCAACATCTTTTCTGAGGCCTCTAATACTTTCCGCAAGATTCTAACGGTTCCCAACAAGGCAGTCCTCTGAAGCATTCAAACATTGCAATGGATCCCAATTTACTCAACCCACTTATGAAATCCTTTTGTCATACTCATCAATCTGATACTGAAAAAATCAACTAAAACATAGTTTTAGAACTTTAAAACTATACATGTCGGCAGAAAATTAAATTTTCTTGCGTTTGTTAAAAGTTATTTGTTCCATATTGTCCTTGATTCCGATTTCATGGCTGTTCACCGTACTGTATGAATATCAATAGTCCAGTTCGATGTAAAAATTAATAGACATGTTGGATCAATTGTTTCTAAACAAAAGTTTTAAATTTTTTCAGCAAAAGATAGATTTATGGCAGCTATCACTCTGATTCTAAAGTATCCCATTCCTTTTCAAAGTTGTTCAGTATTGTTCCTAGTGCTCCTACTATTCGTAGGATTATTTTGACTTTCTTCATCTTTCATATCACTTTGAACTCTCTAGCCAGTTCCGTGTATTTTCCCCGCTTCTCTGATTTGATTTTCACTGTGGTTTGCTGGGACGATAAAATCTACAAGCTGGCAGGACTTTTCCTTCTTGTTAACTATTATGATATCCGGTCTCTTGCTTGAATGGATTTATATGTTTCTATATCCATGTTCCATAGGATCTTGTGAGTTTCATTTTCCAGTACTGCTTCCGGTTTGTGCTTGTACCATTTGTCTGGATGTTGAAGATGCAATCGTCTGCATACTTGCCAGTGTACTGCCTTCCCCACTTGATAGTATCTATTTTTATATTCTGTTTGGGCTAGTTCGCTGCATTCACTTATTATTTGATTTATTGTTTCGTCTCTTTGTATGCAGAGTCTACATTTGCTGTTTTCTTGTATCTTGTCTATCCTTGCTTTGATGTGGTTGTTTCTAATTGCAATTATCTTGTCCGACTGTTATTGGAGATTCAGTTACCCTATTTGGGTTTCATTTTTGTAGCTATTCCTAAGTGTTTTCATTTGTTCTATTGTCCGTAATCCTAATAAATCATCCGTATAGCTGTTTCGTCCACCATTTTTCTTACCTCGTCTTATTCCTCATTTCTTTTTATTTTCTATTTTCTTTGTTTCTTCCGTGTCTCTTCCCACAGCAATTATTCTTTCTGTGTTCTACATTACGTATTTTTCTAATTCATTTTTGTGTGATTGTCTTCTATCCAAACCAGCCCAATTACTCCGTCTTTCCTTTACACATAGAGTCGGTCTGTATCATCCTTTGGGTGTAGTACGTTGTGCATCGTCATGAGTTTCATGGTCTTTTGGTCGAGATTCCTCAGTTCGTCTTTGGTCCAGCTTATAAATGGTCCAGAGTGTCTTACTAGTGAATTATTATTATTATTATTATTATTATTATTATTATTATTATTATTATTATTGTTATTGTTGTCGTCGTCATCATCATCATCATCATCATCATCATCATCATCATCATCATCATCATCATTATTACGCTTATCGCTGCATCCGTTATCATGCTGTGCATCCCTAAAAAAGGGTGTAAATATAAAAAAAAATTGGTGTCGCTGTTGAGGCAATGCTACTAAAAATGATTTGTCTTTCTTGGCCTTTTGACTAAGATCAAAGTGTAGTATCTGTTCTTCATGTGCTACATTTCAATTTCTTCTCTCTCAGTGACAGAGAAATCCTTTACGACTAAAACAATTTTTTCTCCACGTTAAAAAGCAACCCCAGTGTCTAAATTTGTCTCGTGGGGAGGCATCGTGAATAGGTACTATGTTTAATGTAACAAAGTTTTAATATTAAAAAAGTAACTGGAAAAAGTTATTTCTGATTTAATTATAAAATACCCTGGAAATGTCACTTCTGATTAGTCATAAAATACTCTGGAAAATGTCTGTTCTGATCATTTTTTTTGTTTACTTGCCTCCCCAAAAGGGCGGAATTGGACATGAGGTCGGTTATAAATTTAGGGGGAAAGCAGCTTCCCAAAAAGGGCACTCTGATCAATAACAAAAATAAAAATTGTATCAGTAATGAAGGAGTTTCCTCCATTAACCAAGACCAAAAAAGGGGGGATTTATGTCAGTGGCATGCTGAAACTGATACTACACTCAGAAATTCATGTTGAAGCAATGGTTGCCTAATCACTAACCGTGTTAATTTTTTATGTATTACTTTCGAAAAGCTGCTGAAACAGTTTATGATTTAAACATTACTTTATTTCAAGTATATTTTAAGCAGTGGGTTACGGTATATGAAGACAGTCCCAGAAATTACTCAAACCGTTTATGATTTCAACATTACTTTATTCCATGTATATTTTTAACAGTGGAGTGGGGATATTAAATCAGTCCCGAAAATGGGTGACCCGGGATTGCATAAGATAGGTGAAACATATATACTATGAGAATACCAGAATTGATTGATTTATTCGTAATGAAATAATCAGCCTAGGCTATATATCGAAGTTATTATTTAAGTAAGGGAGAGCAACATAGTGGGTAAACGTTATGAAAATTATTGTCGAAATTAGTAACATATCCAAGAATTATGAAAAATGATGAAATGTGAGTTACTTGATTGGTGTGTTTGCAATGATATAATAAGCCCAGACAATATATCAAATATATTATATAAGTAGGAGGGAGAGGCATAATGTGGGTTTTTAATTATAAAAATTATTGTCGAAATTAGTAACATATCCAGGATTATGAACGAAGATTAAATGTGAGTTAATCGATTGTGTGTTTATAATAAAATAATCAGACCAGGAAATATATCAAAGTAATTATGTTAGTAAGAGAGGGCGATAAGGATGGTTTAAATTATGAAAAATAATTGTCGAAATTAGTAACATATCAAAGAATTATGAAAAATGTAATATGTTATTCAATGAATTAGTGTGTTTGCAATGAAATAATCTGACCAGACAATATATCAAAGTTATCATTTTAGTAAGTGGGGCGATGATGTGGGGTAAAATGATTAAAAATGACTGTCGACATGACTAACATATCCAAGAATTATGAAAAATGACAAAATGTGAGTTAATTGATTGGTGTGTTTGAAATGAAATAATCATCCCAGATAATATATCAAAGTTATTATTTTAGTAGTGGGGGGTTGATAATGTGGGTTAAAATATTAAAAATAATTGTCAAAATGAGTAAAATATCCAAGAATTAAGAAAAAATGATGAAGCGTGAGTTAATTGATAGTTGTTGTTTTTATGAAATAATCAACCCAGACAATATATCAAAGTAATTGTTTAGTAAGAGCGGGCAACGAGGGTAGTTTTAATTATACAAAATTATTGTCGAAATTAGTTACATATCTAAGAATTGCGAAAAATGAAGAAATGTGATTTAATTGATTGGTGTGTTCATAATGAAATAATCAGCCTAGACAATATATCCAAGTTATTATATAAGTAAAGGGAAAGGAGATAAGGAGGGCTTAAATCACGAAAAACTATTGTCGAAATTAGTAACATTTCCAAGAATTACAAAAAATGATGAAATATTAGTTAATTGATTGGTGTGCTTGTAAGGAAATAATCAGCATAGGCAATATATCAAATTTATTATTAGTAAAGAGGGGTGGGCGAAAATGTGGGTTAAAATTATGAAAAATGATTGTCGAAATAAGTAACATATCCAAGAATTATTAAAAATGATTAAATGTGATTTCATGCATTAGTGTATTTGTAATGAAATAATAAGCCCAGACAGTATTTCAAAGTTATTATTTTATTAAGGAGGGGGCGATAATGTGGCGATAAATTATGAAAAATGATTGTCGAAATTAGTAACATATCCAAGAATTATTAAAAATGATGAAATGGAGGTTAATTGATTAGTGTTTGTAATGAAATAATCAGCCCAGCAAATGTATCAAAGTTATTATTTTAGCAATGTTGGGCGACACAAAGACGGAGTTGGGCATGAGGTCGGTTAAAAATTGGGGTGGGTGGGGAACCAGTTCCTCAAAAGAGGTACTCTGATCAATAACAAAAATAAAAATTGTATCAGTAATGAAGGATTTCTCCTCCATTAACCAAGACCAAAAAAAGGGTGTATTTAAGTCACCGGAATGCTGCGACTGATACTACACTCAGAAATTAATTCTAAAGCAATGGTTGCCTAATCACTAAGCGTGTTAATGTTTTTATGTATTAATTTCGAAAAACTGCTGAAACAGTTCATGATTTAAACATTACTTTATTTCAAGTATATTTTAAACAGTGAGATGGGCGATATAAAGTCAGTTCGGGAAATTACTTAAACCGTTTACAATTTAAACATTACTTTATTTCATGTATATTTTTACAGTGGGGTAGGGGATATGAAATCAGTCTCGAAAATGGGTGAAACCGTTTACGCATTAAACATTACTTTATTTAATGTATATTTTTAACAGTGGAGTGGGAAATATGTAGTCGATCCCGGAAATGGCTGCAACCATTTACGTTTTGGACATTACTTTATTAAATGTATGTTTTTAACAGTAGGATTGGAGATAAGAAGTTGGTCCCGGGAATGGCTGAAAAATTTTACGATTTAAACATTACTTTATCTCATGTATATTTTTAACAGTGGGGTGCAGGATATGAAGTAGTCCCGGATATGCTGAAACAGTTTACTATTTCGACATTACATTATTTCATGTATATTTTTAGCAGTGGGTTGGGGGATATAAAGTCAGTTCTGGAAATGGCTGAAACAGTTTATGATTAAAACATTACTTTATTTCCTGTATATTTTTTAACAGTGGGGTGGTGGACATGAAGTCACACCCGGGATTGAATGTGATGAGCGCAAATATATACTAGCAGAAAGCGTCGCACAGTATTGAATGAGATAGGTGAAAACATATAGTAGCAGAATACCCAACATCGCCCAGGATCGAATTAGATAGGTGAACGATATATACTAGCAGAATATGCGGCGTCACTCGGGATGGGATAAGATTGGGGGAACATAGATACTATGAGAATACCCAGAATTGATTAATGTGTTTGTAATTAAATAATCATCATTAAATAATCATCAATATATGACAGTTATTATTTAAGTTGGGGGGGAGGCGGCATAGTGGGTTTAAGTTATGAAAATTATCGTCGAAATTAGTAACATATCCAAGAATTATGAAAAATGATGAAATGTGAGTTATTTGATTGGTGTGTTTGTAATGAAATAATAAGCCCAGACAATATATCAAATTTCTTATATTAGTAGGAGAGGGGCATAATGTAGGTTTTTAATTATAAAAAATGATTGCTGAAATTAGTAACATATCCAAGAATTATGAAAAATGATTAAATGTGAGTTATTTGATTGATGTGTTTGTAATGAAATAAGCAGCCCAACAAATATATCAAAGTTATTATTTTAGTAAGGAGGAGGCTACAAGGCGTGTTAAATTTATGCGAAATTATTGTCGAAATTAGTAACATATCCAAGAATTATGAAAAATGATAATACGTGATTTAAAGAATTAGTGTGTTTGCAATGAAATAATCAGACCAGACAATATATCAAAGTTATTATTTAGGTAAGGGTGCGATGATGTGGTTTTAAATTATGAAACATTATTGTCGAAATTAGAAATATATACAAGAATTATGAAAAATTACGAAATGTGATTTCATGCATTAGTGTGTTTGTAATGAAATAATCAGTCTAGAAAATATATCAAAGTTATTATTTTAGTAGTGTGGGGTTATTAATGTGAGCAAAAAATATAAAAAGTGATTGTCGAAATTAGTAACATATCCGAGAATTATGAAAAATTATGAAATGTAAATTAATAAATAGTTGTGCTTTTTATGAAATAATCTGCCCAGACAATATATCAAAGTAAGAGAGGCCGATGAGGATGGTTTACATTATAAAAAATATTGTTGAGATTAGTAAGATATCCAAGAATAACGACAAATAGTGAAATATGAGTTTACTGATCAGTGTGTTTATAATAAATAATCAGCCCAGACAATACATCAATATTAATATTTAAGTAAGGGGAAAGACAACAAGGAGAGCTTAAATCAGTAAAAATTATTGTTGAAATTAGTAACATATCCAAGAATTACGAAAAATGATGAAATGTAAGTTGATTGATTGGTGTGTTTGTAATGAAATAATAAGCCCAGACAATATATCAAAGTTATTATTTTAGTAAGGGGGAAGCTATAAGGTGTGTTTAACTTATTAAAAATGATTGTCGAAATTCGTAACATATCCAAGAATTATAAAAATAATGGAATGTGAGTGAATTGATTGGTGTGTTTGAAATAAAATAATCAGCCTAGACAATAAATCAAAGTTATTATTTAGCAAAGGTGAAGGTGCAAAAATATGAGTCAAAATTATGAAAACTGATTGTCGAAATAAGTAACATATCCAAGAATTAAGAAAAATGATGAAATGTGATTTCATGCATTAGTGTGTTTGTAATGAAATAATAAGCCCAGACAATATATCAAAGTTATTATTTTATTAAGGAGGGGGATATTGTGGGTACAAATTATGTGAAATGATTGTCGAAATTAGTATTATATCCAAGAATTATGAAAAATGGTGAAATGGAAGTTAATTGATTGGTTTGCTTGAAATGAAGCAGTCTAGCAAATATATCAAAGTTATTATTTTAATAAGGTTGGACGATAATGTTGCTTAAAAATATTTTTAAAAATATTGTCGAAATTAGTAACATATCCAAGAATGAAAAATGATGAAATGTGAGTTAATTGATGTCTGTGTTTGTAATGAAATAATCAGCCTATACAATATGATAAAGTTATTATTTTAGTAAGGTGTGCGAAATGGTGAGTTACAAATGATGAAAAATTATTGACATAATTAGTACCATATCCAAGAATTTATTACATATGAAAATGCTGCTGTGGAATTTTCGCAGGTCCTGCTAGTTAATCATCATCATCATCATCATCATCATCATCATCATCATCATCATCATCATCATCATCATCATCATTTCTTCTAAAGCTATGTATTAAAATCAATCCAAATATTTCCGATTGCAATTTACGGAACTAACCGGAAATGGCCTGAAACAGTTTACAGAATCCATGAACTAATATAGAAAGGATAACAACACTAAGCCATACAAATAAAATACCAAGGCAAGTTAGGGTTTAGGGTAAAAAATACCCTCCCTTATCTAAATTCTATCTAGTTCTTTTGATTTACGCCTTACTCTTGTTTTCTCATGCCAGCACCAATTTCAACTCTAAATCTACAATACCATACTTTTATTTATATAGTTTTAAATTTGCGAGTGAAAGAGTGAAAATAAAAGAAAAAGGGGACTGATACAAGTTCGCATTATTTTTACGTTTATTTGTATAACAACTTTAAACTACAAAAGTATTCCATCAATTCAGATTCACTTAAATCTGTTAAGCGATGATTTTAAAAGATTGCTTTAAGATTTTATTATTTATATCTGATGAATGTACGATAAAGCATGACAGCAGCTTATGCTGATTCTCTATTCTTAAATACGATATTTAGGCGCGCCAATTTTAGTTATGAACACATTAAACAAGACAGAGTAAAGCACAAATTCTCCCCGCTGTTTTCTCCGATATAAGTCTTTGTCTATTTGTGTGTGTGTGTGTGTGTGTGTGTGTGTGTGTGTGTGTGTGTGACGCTGTTTAAGTCATCCTACAGGCAACCCACCTAGGCAATTTAGGTACCAAAATGAAGCTTATGACCCAGCGGATGTTTTAGTGGTATTTATATCCATGTTTGGTGTACGGACATGAAAAATAAATGCAAAGAAATGCAAAGTAGTAGTGGTGATAGGAGTTAAATAGGGGGAGTAGCAGCAGAGACAAAATAGTAGTGGTGATAGGAGTTAAACTGGTAGGAGTAGCATCAGCAGCCGTTAGGCAAAGTGGTGGTGAGAGTCATTAAATTGGTGAGAGTAGCAGCAGTCAACGATTAATATTGGTTGAAAAATACAAGATTTTTTTATTAAAAAAAAATGACTTCCATTTTCTCCGTCTGATTAACAAAACAAAAAAGGGACTCTTTCTGATTTGCAACCATAAAAAAACAAAAAAAGAAAGTAAGTAAAATGGTTTCGATTAATATTGGTTGAAAAATACAAGATTTTTGTTGTTCACTTTAAAAAAAAAAATTACTTCCATTTTCTCCGTCTGATTAAAAAACAAAAAAAAAAGGGACTTTCTCTGATTTGATCAGGGTGGTCAGTTTAGACCACCGGTCATTAAATTAAATAAAATAATACTTTTACCCATATATCTCAGATTTTTTCGTTAATATTGGTTGCAAAAAATACAAGAATTTTTTTTTTCTTTTTAAAACTAATTACTTCCATTTTCTCCGTCTGATTACAAAAAAACAAAAAAACAAACAAAACAAAACAAAAAAAAACAATGGACTTTCTCTGATTCGACCAGGGTGGTCAGTTTAGACCACCGGTCATTAAATAAAATAATACTTTTACCCATGTATCTCATATTTTTGTTTCGTTAATATTGGTTGAAAATACAATATTTTTTTGTTAAAGTAATTCAAGGAGACATCTCCTCTGTAGGAGACCGACAAAAAATAAGTAATTGCTAACTTTATTTTCGTAAATATTGGTTGTGCAAATACACTGTACTTACTCGCTTTTCTTTCACAATATGCAGCCATCTTTGTATTATTTAGATTATTCGAAATGCTGTTGTCCCATTCGCTGTTAATCTCACAACGTTTTAACCGTTTCGTTATTCTTCGGGTGCGCCTTGTAAAACTTGGCAACCTTTATGTCGAACTCGGGAATCTATACGGAAGTTAAATTTAAACCATTATTTCATACACAAGTTAGCTTGCTTTCATTTCATCAGTCATGACCGAGTAGAAGTCCGCAAGGATCTGTGGTGCAACGGATAAAAGGGCTAACTGATAATCAGTTCTAAGCGACAGTCTTCTGGAGGTTGAAGGTTCGATCCTCGATACGAGCAATGGCAAAAATACAGTTGCGAATTACTTAAGACTATTACTCGATCATTGTTGACCGTTGAGAGAAAGATATTTTCGTGGATTATATAAAGGTTTCAGTTCGAAATTCCGAAAAGATTCCCGAGTTCAGCAATACACACCCGAAGAAGATCGGAAGATGAGATTAGCATCCCAGATGAGAACAGTAATCTAAATAATACAAATTATCAATCTTCATAAAAAAAAAAAAAAAAAACCGAATCATAACAAACCCTAAGATCAAATAAATACAGTGCCAAAGAAATGAATTGATATTCTGCTGTGACACGTGGGCAAACTTGCAGGTAGGGAAATGACAAAATTATAAAGGGGCAATGTACCTGTTCGCATCAAGCATTTCTAAATATTCAGGTTTATAATTTCCAATTTTTGCACGAAAGATATCGACTCCCATGAAACTACTTAAACGATTCAAACACTGGCTAGCGGCACTCGAGGTGAGACGATTGTCGCTGACCAGAGCATAGAACATACAATCAAAGAAACTTTCCAACTGAAATTTGAAGAGACGCTTTCCAATGCCACTTGCTATGATTGGCAATTTTTTACAAATAGTTTCCAGCAGATAGACATGTTGCGCATAGTGGTGATATGATGCTGCTTTGGCCACAAGAGGAAGGAGCTGAGTAATAGAATCAGTTATTTCCGGTAGAGACGATAGTTCTGCGATCAGATGCACGCAGCCATCTGCTAACTCCCACGGCTCACTAGGTTTACGGAACTTGTGGTAAACATAGTCGCCGACAACTGGTACCATTATCGGAGCTGGCGAACAGCAAGGATATATCTGTGTATCGGTGTGTGAGTTCATATCTTTATCTCTCACCTCTTTAGCAACTTCGCCTGTAGCATCAATCAAATGGGGATACTTTTCAGCGTTGCCAGGTTGATTTTCAATACCCATCAGTCCTTCCTTTATTATCTTAAAGCCAGCCTTCTTTATTTCAACTCCATAGATGTTCATGACGCTATAGAGTACACTAGCCGCGCCTTGGCGAACTGAAGGAATGCTGTCTTCGAGATTGCCTAAAAATAGAGGCAGAAGAGTATTCAATTTTTTCCCGGAAATTACTGGAAAATATACGATGAAGTTTCCACACGCCAGACAAGCTGCATCCCGGACAGGCCAACTATAATCCTGAAAACACGTGAGCAGTGCAGTAAAAAGAGTGGGGACATGGGGCTCGATTATCGATTTTTCAATTTTGCATACAAGTTCTGCAATGCACGCGCAACTAGCCTCCCTTGAAAAATGGTTATCGGCGTTGGTTTGTTCAATGTAATGCCGAACGATATGAACAATGTGTTTTCCAACGATCGTTCTACCATTTCCGTCGGTGATAAGGCGCCAGGAATCTTGCGAATAAAGGCGAACTCTTTCTACAGCATAGTAACGGTTCATACACATGGGCGGAATTAAAACGGGAAAGAAGTTACTTCTAGTCTCGAGCGACGGAAGACATAAAAAGAAATGGCGAACCGCCACGGAAGCTGCTAGTCTCACCTGCATCCAATTATCCGAAAGCCCTTCTCCTATATGAAACGCTAATTGGTCACCGTAAAGCAGAATAGCGTTATCTTCAAGAAAAACGGGATTCTCTCCATCAGCGTTCACTCCACATCTGACAAGAACAGAACATACGTAAAAACCCGTTTCACGGACAAAACGGTTTGTATGTCTAAGTGCTTTAAAGATAAGATCTAACAATGCTTGGTCGATATAGGGGTTGAAACGATAGCTACATGCTTCAATAATATATTGTAGGCATTTTAACAAAGTTTCTAAAGACTTCCACTCATCAGTCTCATGGAATATGTATTCTGTGCTATTCAACCGGGTGTTGGTTATAATATGCTCGGGGGTAGATTCGCTCATTTCATCATGGCGCATGTCATCTTCCGTGTCGACGATAGACGGTTGACGTTCCAAATTGGAAGATATCCCGCCCAGAATTATATCCTTTGAGTATTCATAAATTTGGCATCCGCTCACTTCGCATAGGGCGCCCATAAGTTCCGCCGACGCCATTTGAACTCGAAATTCATCATCTGAAAGAAGCTTCAAGGCCAGGTTTCGTCCGTTCATCACAAACGGATCGGAAGCTCTTGCGCTTTGTAGGATCACTTTGCAACCCATCAGTGCACCATGCTTTGTCTCCCACTTTGCGTCTGCGTTGCTCAACAGACCAGTGATGGTCTCTTCTAGTTTTCGGAGTTCTTCATGTGGCAAATCACCAATATTCTTCTGAAGCTCTAAAATGCCTTTAACGCGCTCTAACTTGGTAGAGCTGCACAGAAGGTTCAAAGTTTGTTCGTCCATTGTTGTCATGACTCTCTAATAAACAAACGCGCCATCTGAATTATCGCCCTTGTATTACTGTACAACAAAGTAAATTAAACACAGACGTGCCACCTAAATTATCGCCCTTGAATCTTGTTTTGTTATATTACTGTTCAACAAAGTTAATTAAAAACGTTTCTTCTGTTTCTGCCTTGGTTGTTTCTTAAGTGTCTCTTGCTGTGATAATTATTCTTTCGATATTCTGCATTATGTATTTTTTCTAATTTTTTCTTGTGTCATTTACAGTCTTTTATACCAACCAGCTCTGTTCCTCCATCTTTTCATTTCTACATAGTATCATCTTTTGGTCAGTATCATCTTTTGGGTGCAGTGCATTTTACATAGTCATGAGTTTTTTGGTCTTTTGATCTTCTGGTCGAGATTCCTCAATTCTTATTCCGTCCAACTTATAAACGGTTCAGAATATCTTACAAGTGAAACTGCCAGTGTGTTTATACCTTTTATTAGGTTTCTACTATCAAGTTTAGTTTCTAGGAGTTTTCTTGTTCATCTCAGGTATTCCTTTCTAATTTTCTCTTTCTTTTCTGCTGCTTTGATTATGTCTGCTACCAGAACTCCCAAATATTTTTAGTTATCATATTCGCCTAGTTCCCTCATCTCCGTTTGATTGAGTAGAACCATACCTTCCGTTGCTTACAGTCCCCGCCCCCGATGATCAGCAGTGCGCACTTTTCCATACCGAATTTCACTCGAATATCCTGGCTGAGGATTTTAGTTGTGTTTATTAGTGTCTCTAGTTTTTTCTTATATTTTGCAAACAGGTCATCCATGTACATTAGGTGGTTCATCCTTTCATCTGTATTAGTGAATTTGTATTCAGCTTGATATTTGTTTGACTATATAGTTAAGGGGTATTATGGTTATGATGAACGGTGGTGGTAGTAGAGAATGAACTAGAAAGATACGTCCTTGTATTGTAGTCTCAGTTATGTACTACCCATCAGCTGTCAGTTCAAGTCTGCATGTTCTCATTGCATTTTCAATCAAATTGATAATCTTGACTGCCATGACTATGTTCTTTTTGCTACTTTTTATTTCATTATTATTATTATTATTATTATTATTATTATTATTATTATTATTATGTTGCTATAGCTGGGAACTTATATCGACCCAAATGTTTCAGATTGCGATTTACGAGACAAATCAGAACTAGCCGAAGCAGCTTACGGAAGAAATATAAAATGGGAGACGAAATTAAAGCGTATCAATTTAAAACCATATTAGATTAGGCTAGGTTGGGGATAGAGTTGAAAAGAAGTAATATTTCAAATAATTAAAGTTGAAAAAACCCTTTACTAATTCCAAAGAAATTAGTTAATCCATTCTAAATGCGGAAGGAGTGGAATAATTGACTATTATAATACCTATATCAAAACATAGTGATCGCATTCATAAAGAGATAACAATATCTAAGTGAGAACGAAAACCAAAGCAACTTAAAACCAGTCCTCTGTTTATTATTTCATTGTAAAGGTTGTCATTGACATTCGACTATGGGTAATATATGACTAATTTTCTCCGTGAAACAAAGGTTTAAAATAATTCAAGTGATATGGAAAAGATATAAGCATTTCGGTAAAAAACATTGTCATTCATAATTTCTTCTCAATCAAGGGGTATTAATGCTTGAAAAAAAAAAAAAAAAGAGAAGAAAACACTCGTTGGTTTCACTTTAATTGCGCATCCATACAAATAATTTAGCGACTCGACAACATAGCTATGTAATGACATCCTTTACTCTCCAACACGCACCCACATATTAGCAGAATATACCTATATCATTAGTTTAAAATTTATATATTTTCTTTTGTCGAGGGGAACAGAATACAGCGTCGGGGACACACCCCATAAATGATGAAGTTTACATGAAATATGTTGTCTAGAATACGTATACCCAAATTAATAAGTTCATTAGGTAAGGATATATATATATATATATATATATATATATATATATATATATATGTGTGTGTGTGTGTGTGTGTGTGTGTGTTATAACCCTGTCTAGGGAGTAACAAGGAAAACAGAACATAGGAAGAGAGTAACAAAATTTATTGACAGGAACGTACAAAAGTTGGAGTTGTTCGTCCAGCTGACACTCCCAACTTACGGATTTTCCTTCCGTTATTTATTGTAATTAGATCAGTTCATTCTTAGGTAACACAGGTAGTCCACCACAACACCTCCTCGCAAGCTGATTGATTGTTCAAGACGAATTTTTTTCTTCTGTCCTGTAAGAAATTTTTTTATTGCCATTCTCATGTATTACTCGCGAGAATTTAATAAAACAACTGATTACTTGCATGGGTAAGCTCCGCCACAAGTAATTACGGTTCAATAAATCCGCATAACACCACGCTTGTAATAATCCATCAGGCAAAGTGATATTGTCCCAGAGGATTTCCGCTAATGTTGCTGACCCGATGAACTGTGTATTGTGAAGAGACGTTGGATAAAACTGCCCGGCAGTTCTTCCATGTTGTGGGAAACTGCTTGTGTACTATGCATTTGCTACACGCAATATCCTTGGGTGACGTTGACTGCCGGTAAATAATTCTTCAATTCTGGGAAAAATAAGATTGCGCCCGGTACCTGTTGCGGTGTAGTTGAAGTTTTTGTATCTGGCGAACAATCGCCCAAAGTCGCACAGTCACTTATGACTGAGTCGGTTGGTGAGTGTCATCACTTTAGAGCTAGCTGCATGTTTTTAGTTTCTTGGTTTGTGGCCAGGCGCTGTTCTCGCTAGGGAAGAGCTACGTTTGTTCGGTTTACAACAATATCGGTTTGTTTGCATCTTCATTTTGGTTCTTTGTGGGCTAGAACAAGAAAAGTTTCCTTTTAATTTGTTTTTTTTTTCAAAACTTGAGCGTCTGTTGTACATTTTATCTTTGTTTTGCAAAAAAAAAAAAAAAAAAAAAAAAAAAAAATTCGATTGCCCATAATTTAAATTCATGTATCCAACCTGAACTGAGAGATTCGTGGCATTCTTTCGTACATAGATTTTTCATTTTTTAAT
The DNA here is from genome assembly GCF_053919585.1 of Euprymna scolopes. Taxonomy (NCBI): domain Eukaryota; kingdom Metazoa; phylum Mollusca; class Cephalopoda; order Sepiida; family Sepiolidae; genus Euprymna; species Euprymna scolopes. The sequence goes on from NC_136482.1 coordinate 34,016,533, forward strand.
TTTTAACAATAGTGTCATGTTGCTTAAATAATTCTCTTTCGAAGTTAATTTGTGCACAGTTAGCTGCCATTGTCATTGCATTTTTATTTTTTTATCCAGAATTTTTGCTGTGACATATTCGCAAAAACCTTTTTTATTATTCAGCTGAGACAATTTTTTATTTTTGTACCTTTTCTCCACGTTAAAAAACGACCCTGGTGTCTAACTCTGTCCCGTGGGGAGGCATAGTAAACCATTAAACGAATACGGAATTTTTGCGTTCGCTTTTTTTTTTTTTTTTTTTACATGCCAAACATTTTTTGACAGATATGGGTAATCTTTAACCTAATGTAGATTTCCATGTCGATTAAAGATGACAGAATCTTCAGAACAAAAATTATTTTTTAGAAGTATGCGGATATGTATGCCCATTTTTATTTTCTGGCCTGTGTTTTATTTGTTGCGTGCGTTTTAGATTTGGTTACTTTTTTTTACATGTGTCAATTCAGACTAAATATCTTTCAAGTCTTTTTTACTTTTATTTTATAACAGTCTTCTATCAATTCTTGTAAAGTTAAACTCGGTTCGGTTTAACTTTAAGTATTATTTGTTTGCGCCTTAATTGTGTAACAGAGAGCGTATGGACCAATGTGAAAATATTAGCAGCAATCGAAGAATAGCTGGCTAGCGAAAAATTAGCAGCAGCAGCCGTTAAAGCATGTATTCAAATTAGCAAGTGCGCGCGAGCTTACATCCTAAGAAAAGGAGAGAAAAATACACCATATGCTCGAGAGAGAAACAAGTTACGCTACTGGGGAAAATGGACATGTAAAGTCGAGGGCGAAAAAGCGCTAGCTGATGGCCGGCGCGAGGTGTCAAAGAGAAAGACTTTTAAAAAGCACACGTGTGTACAAAGGGATTTCTGTAAGATAGTGAAGTGCGTTGTTTTAGCGGAATCATGAATAAACGCATTTCATTTGCACTTGACAAAGTACCAAGTCGGATTTAAAAAAGAATTATTTCGTTAATTTGCAACGGTGCCGGGTGGCATGTGGGTCTAAGAAGTTTAGAGTGTAATGACACAGTTAAAGAGTAACAGGTTAGGGTTGGAATATTTATTGTATTTGCGGTTGCTTTTACTGCTATTGATAGTAGTTGGTAATAATAAAGATTCTTTTTAATATTTAAACCGTGTTTTAAGCTTTTAATCGCTATTTACTCTAAAGCAAAAATCTTTTATTCATAGAAGAAAAAAATTACACCGCATTGCGTTTGAAATATGTAACAGCGGAGACAAAAATAATAAAAAATGGAGGAAAAAACAAACACGAAAATCTGTGTCTTCTTTTCCGTAACAACTATTGATTTTTAGTTAACTGTAGTGGACGAACAAAGAAAATGACAAGACAAAAATTCTTTCTCACCTTTTTTTACGAACTTTTTAATTTTATGTTTTCGTTCGGTTTAAAAACAATGACTTTGTTCCTACATGAAGGAAAGGTCTCTCTGAGTAACAAAAACAAAACGCAGTGTTTCTATTTTGTCTGCGTTATAATTGCAAACACGACATTCGTTATTAGTTTGTTTTTCAATACGAAATGCTATGGTTTCGTTTATAGATATAAAAAAAAAACACTGTTTATTTTCCATTATGGTACGAATCTTAGAGTATTAGGCTCGTGGGGTTTTCGAATTCTTGCATCGCTAGTGTTATGCAACCAGTGATGTAGCTAAGGAAGTGGGGGCGGTCCGCCCCGGGTGACAACCGGAGAGGGATGACAAAATTGCACCCTCTAAACATTTTTCAGTTTAAGGTGTGAAAATAGTGGGAAATGATTTTTTTTTATCAAATGTAATTTTTAAGTTTTTAATTAAAAAAAATCTTTTCTATAATATTACTAACCCTTAAAATATTAATTAGTGATTGGAGAATTTTGCCGATTTTTATTGAAAACTCAAGACCCTGTATTTTAAAGTTTTTAATAGTACATTTGAAATCATTTGCTGACATTTATTTCATTTTTTTAACTGTGAAAAAACAGTAGAAAGATAGGATTAAGTCGTTATATATAGTCATGAGTTGATACATTTTCCCCTTACGATATGAAGGAATTATGATTTATTACACAAAAGATAATATTAATTATCCAAATAATAGCATATAATAAAAATATAATAAAAATAATTATTAATAATAATATTAATTATAACAAAATAAAAATACTTAAAATATTATATAATAATAATAAAAAAAATAATAAATTACTTAATTAAAAGGAAATAACAATAAAAGAGTATATTAAATAATAAAAAGTATTACTTAAGAATTTGAATGAAAAACGTTTTTTCTTGCGTCTCTGGAGACTTTTAAATACTGGAACAAAAAAGCATTCTTTTTTGTTCTTTCTGGAACCTTCTCTAGCGATAACCATAAATAGCGGACGACCGCAAATTATAATCAGTTATCACACGACGTTGGGACGCAATGAGAGGCGACCACCTATTATAAATCCGACCGAAGGAAAACACACAAAAAAAACTCGAGTCATTAAAATAACAGATGAACCAAACAAGATGCAGAGAAAAATCTCTTTCATCAACAAACTGATAGATATAGATTTTTCTGAATTATATTTGACCAAAAAGCATTTATATCTAAAGATACAAACAAAAATTACTATAAAAATATTGACTTCTATTAAAATGGCAATAACTAGAAAACATAATTATTTCCTTTACACTATCGATTATAATCAGCTTATTAGACATTCGTTTTTCTTTACTATTTTTGATTTTGTTTCCCTTTATTTTGTTAATAAAAGATTGTTTTTCTTTTCAAATTATCTTTTTGTAATCTTTTATTTTTCATTGATATGTTTGCGGTGTTCCGATACCCCTAGACTAGGAACAAATCCGTAATATATATATATATATATATATATATATATATATATATATATATATTATAATATATATAAAAATGATTATAATTATAAATTATTTAAATCTTTGTTAAATCCTATTTCAGTCACCTAAATTGTTTTCAACATTACTCACAAGCAACTTATTTTTCTTATTAGTATATTTTAGTAATAAAAATAAAAACTCTTCGATGAAAGCCAGGAAGGCCGAATAATTTATCATACCTCATATTTTCAAACACTCTTATTACAATTTTCTAATGTGGATCTATATTAAACTTTGTGACATATCTCCATCCTATGGAGGCCAGACGCGGACGCAAGCTCCATAATTTTATTAGACCATCTGTATTTAATCTGAAACATGTTTATCAAAGCATACTTATGTCGGTAAATATAAAATATAAACATTATATATATATATATATATATATATATATATATATATATATATATATATATAAACTAGCCTGGGTGCCCAGCCTTGCTCGGGTGTTTGGAGGTGTGTGCTAAGCAACCCCCCCCCAAAAAAAATAAACGTGGTAGTAGGCAGCCAGGCTCGAATCCGTACTGCACAGGAGGAAAAGAACGTGAAAAAAGTGACGTCTTTGCCGTTGCGTCCATTGCCAAACTGAAAGTGGCGTAGGTTTAAATTAAAGCTAGTGGATCAAAAATAATGAATGATTTTCGAAAATATGGGCGAACAAAGCTACCCCCTTGTAGGAAAGTGCCCAGTTGAAGATGAAGGAATTAATGTTTTCAGCCAATTTTTCGATATTTGTCGTCCGAAGGGTTGCGCTTTAAAACGATACAGATCTCGAGAAAATCCGTCGCCTCTACTGAAAGGAACCGGACCACCTGCAGAAGACATATGCAAAGACACTACACCTCGATGACACCCCTACACACATAACTTTATTTCATTCACTGAAAATAAAACATTGTTACATATTTTTGTAGAGGAACGAACAATCGATTTGGAAAAAATATATGAATACGCGGCAGAATATGTTACTAAATAATTATAAAAATCATTTTATTGTAAAACTTTTATATCACGTGAAAGAAAGAAGATTTAAGAAAATTCCAATGCTTTTCTTTGTTAAGCGTGGAGTAGGTCCTAGTATGGTTTTAAGAGTAAAGAGAGGATGGAGTAAGTTCGGAAAAATTCTGCGTTTACTAACTAGGAGCGTTACCACTGTCTACGAAGTGAATAGGCATGTGAAATAGGCATATGATAAAAATTTGGCCAATGAAGTTTGGAAAGAAATATGAGAATGATACAATGGATGTGTAATGTAAGTTTTTACGACGGGTGTGTTTCTAGCATCCAAGCAAGATTAAATCTGGACAGTATAGACAGATGCATGCAGAACAGGAGACTTCGATGGTATAGTGCAGTGTTAGAAATTTGACAATTACATCGTGCCTCTCATTGTATCTGTTTTGGACCAATCAGATTAGTCGATTGTATTTTCTGCTAGGTTCGCCTTGGCGGACTTTTGCATGCATGCCTCTTTTTTTCAGTTCCACAGATGCAGCCAACGATGAAGGACTGGAACTCCAACTCTTTGAATGAGGAACATTACGCGCCTCTTCCCGTTTGTCCGTTTGAGACTTTTATTTAAGCCTAAATGAATATGCCAAGTTATTATATTGTGTATCCTTCAGACTTTTATTTTAACACTAAATAATTAGGCTAATAATTGTTATTATTATTAATTATAAACTTCTGTAATATCGTCTCAATGCGAGAATTGAAGTAGAAGACATCATATCGACCCCCTTCAAACGGCTGTAAACTTAGATCTTCGAAGACAGATGAACCTACTTCCAGTTTCTGTTGAAGATGAAGGGCTAGCAGTGTCAGAAATTTCGTGAAAATAGTGAATAATTCCACCCCATCTTTCCAAGCTTATAACTCCTCGAAAAATGTAATTCAAGCCCTAATTATTTTTTCAATTAAAGGAGCAAAGACTAAGGTTTCATTAAAAAAAAAAGACAAAAAAAAGACAAAAGAAAAACAATGTGTTCTTATAAAATAAAGTTTTAAACTTCGGACTTTACAGGTAAATTTCTAAATAAGCGATTTTTTTTTGTTTTAAATTTGAATATATTATTTATAGACCTTTTCTCTTCAATTTGTGATATATAAAACTCCCCGACATAAATTAATTATTTACTTTTTAATAGACATTTCAAAATGGGTGACACTTGGGGGGGGGGGCGTGAATTAAAAAAAAACGTTTGTCTAAAATATTATACTCGGTTTATTGGAAAGAACATAAAATTTCACATTGACCCTGAAAATATCGTAAAAATAGAATCAATAGAAAAATTTTGATAGATTTTTAAAGTTTAAAAATTGAAAAATATTGAGTTCGGAAAATTCATTACTGTTTTTAAAAAAAAATATTTCTATTACTTTTAAAACAACTGTAATAGTTTATTTTGGAAGTATAATCCATAAAGAAAATAAATAACCCACTTTTAACAGAGAAATTACGAGATTTTTATATTGTATTCGCAGTTTCGTGTTAGGGGTGTCAAAAATTCCTACAAAAATTCTGATACTGCTAATGAAGGGCTATCACAATTCGAGGTTTTTACCAGGTCTTTTCGTAGGCAAAAACGGGCATTCCCGAGAATCTAATAAAATTTGTATTGAATTTTAAGATAAGCCTTGTTGTGTTTGTCCTATTTTGCCACTGTCATGGAGCAAAAAGTAGGCGAGACAAAATATCTCACAGCAGAGCAGGAGACTTCGATGGTATGACCACATTGAAATAATAGATCAGAAATTCTTGGGTGAGTAGAGATGCAAAACAGTTTAGATAACAGATTCAGTTCAGAGGAAGTGATAAACATTTAGCCAAAAGACCGAGGGATAAATAAAGGCATGGCCAGACATAAGTTGGTTTTGAAGTCAATTCTTAAAAACCATTCAACACATTCTAGCATGTAAAATGGCCGATAAACTGATGATTATGCTGCTGCTGGTGATGAAAACCATAGAATCCAAAACATTCTGTTTATCTTTGAATGGTAGTTGTCAAATAGCAGGGCGTGATGTCATAATAGATGAATGGTTATTATAAAAAGCAGTGTGACATCATAAATAAATCTGTGAACGTGTATATTATTTAAAATCAGCAGCAGCAGTAGTGCAGTAGCATTATGTGCGCATTTGTTTGAAAGCAGCCGTAAATGCTTGCTACTGCTACATTATAAATATTGAAATAAAAATATAATAATAATAATAATAATAATAATAATAACATTATATATATATATATATATATATATATATATAACAAATACTGGCCCATCGGGTCAATGCTGGTCGAGGCCACGCTGAAAAATTGCTATGACGTCATAGTTACTATTCATCCTTTATGGCATCATACAGTTTCAAAGATATATATATATATATATATATATATATATATATATATGTCATCATTTAAAAAAAATCCCGCCGAGTTACTTCCCATTACATATGTTATATTTTAACGTTCATGTTATGAGAAAAGTAAGGATAAGAGTCTTAAGACTGTTCCTGGAAGTAAGAGATCTTTGAGGTTCATGTGTGTGATCATGTTGTGAGAAGAGATGGGAGATATAGAGACATTAACACATTAGTGAAATATATATAAATAGAGAGAGAGTTTATAATTGAGCGAGATTGCATATAAATACATTTTGAGAAAGTGTTTTCATATCTAGATAGACAGACCGATAATTGAGAGGTTTGCATTTATGCCGATGGATTAACAGGTTGGCATTTATGCTTTGACAGTTCGTATGAACGGGAGTGTTTGTATAACATAAAGAGACACATTTACTTTCTAACACATATATTTTTTAGATGATGAATTTCAAATAGTTTGTACACATAAATAGACAATACCTTTTTCATGTAATGATGGACACAGGAGACGGCAGTATAAAAACACATTGAACATTTATTCTTCCCTGACCGGTTGGGGCTTTGCGTCCAAGAATTTAAAGCTTCACATATTAAGTTTCAGAAGTGATCGTCTCGCTTCCAGACGATTGAAACCCATGTCTGCACCCAGACTATCGTCTGTCGATCTCAAACTACCTCTGAGTTTCTCACTAACTAACTCTCCAACTAACTAACTAACTCTCACTTCCTATATTGAGAAATCCATGCATGTCCGGCCACGTGACCAAACTCACGTGCCACCAACATGCGCGAGTCGCACGTTTCCCGAACATTCTGATTTTCCAATAACCTATTTTTTCTTTGTTATTTTCACAAAGGAATTCAACCTACATATCTAATTTATTTAACCCATATTTTATTATCCACATTCTTTCTAACAATTGAATAGTTTATTTATTATTTATTTTATCAGAATTAACAATTTACTGGACATTCCATTTAAACTTACTGTTCTTTAAAACTTATATCCAAGGTTCGATTTCTGCTTTCTCTCATTTTATTTTCATTTTAAGTAATCTCTCTATTTTTATACTTACATGAAAAGGGGACAGACTTTATCATGTAACACATATGCATAAATATCCCCCCTTACATATATATTATCACCCCATTTTTAGGGACATATATATATATATATATATATATATATATTATTGGATTACTTGACATATTATTATATATTTAAACTTTAAAATTGATTTTACAACTAAGCCAAGAATCGTCAGTATTTTTGTTGATTTTTTTCTTTATTTGTAATTGTTGTCAGCGGAGATTTGTGTACAAAGAGAGAGAAAAAGAGGATTGTATATTTTTTTTACTTATCGTCTGCCTGAAAACAGAAATGAAAAGAAGAAAAGGGAGAGACTATATAAAAAAGGCAAAAAAAAAAAAGGACAGACGTTTAAAAGAGAAAACGAGGACACAATTGTCAACATGCGCACACGCGTAAACAAAAGTATAAAGAGAAAGAAAGGGAGAAAGATATATTATGCAGCACGCGTGTGAAAGAAAAATGCTCTGTGATGAAGCAGAAGAAAGAAAAGGTTGAGGATTGCTGAAAAGGGGCAGTTGACAGTGACCGACAGAGAGGTCAGGTAGCAAATGCCTTTTTCCCAGGCGATAGCAAGCGGTTATATGTGAATGAAAGAGCGAAGAAAATAAATGGCAAAATTTCTGGTCTTTTTTTAAAAACGAAATGAACGAAAAATATGTTTTGGACTACTAGCAAAGCATACGAAGAATGTATAGCGTATATATATGTCCTGATATTACGAAAAAAAAAAGAGAGCAAAGAAACAAGATTTATCAACACAAACTTGCTGCGACATTGAAGAGCAAAATCGAAAAATTACAAAAAGAACGAACAGTGTCAAACTCCACATATATAGTTGTTCATTTGAACCTGAAATTATAAAAAAAATTGTCCATCATGTCATAAACAATATACATATATTGTTTATATATATATATATATATATATATATATATATATATATATATATATATATATATATATATATACTGTGTAAGCAAAATCAAGACTTCAAAAAAGGTGTTGATGGCAACAAAAAGTGTATTTCGTTTTACGTTACAATTGTTTCCATGTCCAGTCGACAATTTCAAACATTATATCGTTTGAAAATTTTCAAAAACCAGCATTTCTTCAGACTTTATAAATAAAAACACTCTTGACAATAGAACATTGAAAAAAAAAAAAAAGAAAGAAAAATTCCCTTAACGGAAAAAGAAGCATGTGAGAAACATTTACCCTTGGGGTAACTTCCGTAGAAAGCCCATTTAAATATTTATAAAAACGAAAAAAAAAAGAACATGTGAGTTCGTCCACCTTTTTTAATCTCTTTCGTTAACAAATAATTTTTCATGAATCTTTTGACTATTGATGCAACATATTTTGCTCAGTGGATTTGATTTAAAAATAAGTCTATTGCGAAATGACGTGATTATCCTCTCTTTTCTTTTGTTTTTCTTCCTTTTAATTAAATAACATTGATATTACTTCAATACTTCTGCAGTTTAAAACTCGTTTTTCCGTGAGCCTTGCTCGGCAACGCCCAGCGAACGACAGAAACCGCAAGCGAGCAGACGGTAAACATTGGAAGAAGAAAAAAAGAAAGAAAGGAAAGAGTTAAAAAGGAAAAGAAAAGAAAAGGCAGAGTATCATTGCGCTTCTTCAAGCAAGATTATTGTGACAAGGAAGGAAAATAACGGGGCGGGATACTTACTCAATTCGAAGGGAATAAATAAATAAAATAAATAAATGAAATAAGGATGAAGGAGATGTGTCCAAGCTGCATTTTCCCTTAAAATAAGAATTATGAATATATTCATCTATATATGACAAATGCATTTTGGTGTCTGAAGAAACGCTATTTTCTAATATATATATAAATACAATTTCCGATTCTCCTATAAATCTCCTAATATCTTACTATAGAATATTTTTTTTTCTAGATTACTGTAAAAGCACACGTTAAATGTGCATATATCTTCTCAAACGTAAAAACATACTTGTAAGAGGTGATTTTAGTTTTACTGGTAGTTGAAAATCAAAAAATACTTATTATTTTATCCTTAATATCATCTGTGGAAGATTTTACTTTAAACAAATTCAAATAAAAAGAAAATTAGAAGAATCATTTATGGTATCGGAAAATAGGTACAAATTTTTCCGATTCCGATATCGAATGCGATACTCGGAAAAGTTCCAGCTTTTCCGATTCTGGATTCCGATTCTGATTAATTCTCGCAACATTAACATATTATTCATTCGAAGATAAATAGTTACATTTGGTCGTTACAAACAGCCACGTGTTTCAGTCAATGAGACTTCGTCAGGCGACCTTGAACCATTCGCCGCTTTAGAAAAAAGTGAGCTTTTCAAAAAAAAAAAAAAAAAAATCAGAAAAATTGCGAGCTCTCTAAAACAGAAGGATAATGGAGAAGTCGTATTTCAACCTTTTTGGTAAATCGTTTGAATATTAGCATAACTCACATCGACAACGGGACATATAGACAATGTAAATTTTACATTATTAAAGTGGTGCGTACTTTACCAGAACAGTAGGTTGTGTTACTGGGTGGGGGTGATTAAACTGAACATCGAGTTTCAGTAAGCTTGTCTGTTGATAAGCTAATTCTTGCGTGTTGCAAAAAGGGTTTGCAGGTGTATTCGCTGATCAACTAGTCGCGTGTCAGAGAAAGTTGAAGGGTTGGGAGGAGGAGAGGGTTTAATAAAAAAGAAATAAAGAAAAGTGAGACCGAGTGACTAGTTAATAACGAATTGAATATGATTATGTAGATGTTTTCATTTGTTTTTGTTAGCAATACTTTCTGAATGAATTCCATTATTTATACGAAAGTGCATTTTTACCTAAATGCGAGTTGGGAATAATTTTCCCTTTGACCAATTTGGTACCTCCTAAAGGGGGTATATATATTATTTTTAAAATATAATTATCCACTCACACATGTTTCGGCGTATACGACTCATCAGAGTGGCTGAATCTACCGAGATTCGAAATCGAGACCCCATGCTAAGAAGCCTAAACCTCTACCACACGGCTACTCTCGCACGACTACTAAAGGTATCATGTTTTTATTGTAAGTAAATAATTGAAAAATATTAAATTTATAAAATGAAGTTATTAGTTAATTAATTATATTTAGATTTACGATCAAAGATCGTTATGGAGTTATTATGAGGATTAAAAATTTAATCCGGATACATATAAACGCACACAGACATATACGGATATATAAATGCGTACGTGTATTTATTGCCACCCAAATTCCAGTGAAGACCAATGGTCGTCGCCAATGAGAACTCAATGGTAAGCGGCTGTTGCGATAACGCAAATTCTTCTGCAAAGGTTATCAAAAGAGGTGGAGAGTACTGGAAATCTGGAGAGACTTATTGTAACTCAGATTCCATGGAACACCACAAGTTGTTCTCAAAGAGCAATCTTTGATGATGGCTGAATACTCCTAATGAGTAAATAATAATAATAATAATAATAATAATAATAATAATAATAATAATAATAATAATAGGCTGGACCAAATAGCACTTGGGCATTTTGATTAGAGGACTAGGAAACTAATTACAATGCACAGTGCATTACATCTAAAAGACAGTACTGACCGAGTCTATGTAAAAAGGAACAAAGGAGGAAGAGGACTGCTAAATGTAGAAGACTGTGTAGAATACACAAAAAATACTTGGAAAAGTACATGAGCCAGAACACAGAAAGATTGACAACAACAGGAAAAACAATACAGAAAATGATGAAACGAAAAACAAAAATACAAGAAAAAGGGGAAGAGAAAGCACTAGATGGACGATTCATAAGAATGACAAAAGAAGAGAATCACAAAAACATCTGGACGTGACCTCATGAACAGAAAAACAGAATCTCTACTGACAGTTGCACAAATCAATGCAATTAAAAAAAAACACATTAAAGCTAAAATAGATAAGACTCAAGAAAACAGTAAATGCAAACTTTGTGGACACACACACACACACACACGCACACACACACACAAAACAATAAACCATATAATAAGTGAATTCAGCAAATTAGCCCCCCCCAAATATAAGGACAGGCACGACAGCATGGGGAAGGAAGTGCACTGGGAGCTTTGCAGAACAACTGCATCTCGAATATGTAGACAAATGGTTCAAACACTTACTGGAGACTGTACTAGAAAATTAAAACCATAAAATCCTTAGGGATATAGATATTCAACGTCCAAGCTAGAAGACAAGACGTCATAATAATCAACAAGAAAAAAAAACAACTTGTCAAATTGTAGATTTTGTCGTTCCAACAGGCCGCCGGGTGAAGATCAAAGAGACAGAAAAGCGAAGCAAATATATGGAACTGAAAAGAATTTGGAACCTGAAGAAAAAAAATACCAATAATTATAGGAGCTTTAGTAACAGTCCCAAAGAACTTAGAAACAAGACTAGGAGAAATTGAAATCAAGGGCAAGGCTCAGACTATACAACGGACAATAATGCTGAAAACAGCTAAAATCTTGAAAAAAATCTTCGAAAGTGGAACTTAATCTACAAGAATGAAAATCGCCAACCGGGCATATAGAAAATGCAACAGAAGTAAAACATGAATAAAATAAAAAAAAAAAAAAATGAATCTTCAAAATTTGAAACCGACTACTACCTCCCTTTCCCATCTCCCTCTCCTCTTCCATCTCCCTTCCCGTCCACTCCTACTCCTTCTTCCCTCCTCCTCCCCTACCCATATTCCTCCCCCCCCCAAATCTAGTACAGGCATCAGATGGCACTACACTAAATAGCCGAAGGATCAAGGAGGATGAAAAAAACCGAAGTGAAATCACTTACCAGACCTCCACTAGATAGGCGCGGAGGGGACTAGAACGTTGGGGGAAATATTGCCATTCAAATTCTAGTGACGACCAATAACAAGAAATCAACGGCAAACGACCTGCAATAATAACAAATTATTTGCAAAGTTTGTCGAAAAAGGCGACGATTGCTGGGAATCTGGGGAGACTTGTTGTCACATAGACTCTAGGGAACAACACTGGTTTTTATCCGTGAGCAGTTTCTGATGATAACTTTTGTGAGAACCTCTAATGAGTGAAATAATAATGAAAAAGTGGAAAAATGACGTGCAGCGTGAGGCTAAACAAGAAACAGGATTAACTAAGGCCGCAAAAGAAAATATTTGTTTGATAATCTCATAAATAACCTATTAAGATTTTAGTTCACATTCTAACTTAAAATTATTGGGAAAAATTCTTCATACACCACCCCCGCCCGAGCCAAAGATAAGATGCTATCAACCATAATTTTCTAGTCAGCACTCAGAATGTTCTCGCGTTACCTAAACCAAAATTCAGATAAGTAAATCAACGAAATTTCTGGGTATGTATGACACTATAGAAGTAATTTTCTGCGAAAGTTTAAATTTTATTTTGAGGAAGACATATCTTCTAATTTATGATATAAATACCATCTATCTCTTTAAATGTATGTATGTATGTATGTATGTATGTATGCCTAAAACTTACGACAGAGGCAACAGATTTTCACGGGATTCATATCGATTTGAAGCTCGATCCTTCGGACGACAAATATCGAAAAATTGGCTGAAAAGACAAATACCGAAAAATTGGTTGAAAAGACAAATACCGAAAAATTGGCTGAAAAGATTAATTTCTTCACTCTCAACTGGGCACTTTTCTACAAGGAGTGGGTCGTTTTTTTCGCCGATATTTTCGCAAGTCATCCTCTCTTTTCTTGACTAGCTTAATTTAAACTTTCGCCACTTCCGGTTTGGCGATAGACGCAACGGCAAAGACGTCACTTTTTTTTCATGTTCTTTTCCTCCTTCGCGGTACAGGTTAAAGCCTGCCTGCTTACTGCCACTTTTTTTTTCTTTTTTGATCAACACACACTTCCAAACACCCGGGAAACGCCGGACACCCAGGCTAGTATCTCATAAAAATACTTCATGAGAACTTATGTTTAGTACAATACTTCGTTGTGTGTGTGTGTGTTTTGTACCGCGTGTTATTATCTGTTCGTGTCTTTTATGTACGTGTGATAGATGTGTAGATGAGAGCTAAACACTATCCATGTGACAGAACCACTGATAAAATAATTATTTGGTGTTCCCACAAATAATCACAAAAAATGTCTCAAATAGATAATGCACAACATGGGATTCAGAAAAGATATCTGGATGTCATGACCAGTGAGCGCTTCCTCGGTGGTCAGTATGGGGGATCCAGTCGTCATCCTGTGAATTTGGCTTTTTGAATTTCTGAAACAAGAATCTACAGACATGAAGCTGGCCAAGTACTTCCTTTCATTTCAAGTGCCAAAATAATACAAATCAAAGACAGGATAGCAAAAGTAACCAACATAAACCAAACTCCTGGAGGAATAAATGGACAACAAAAGAGAATAGGCTAATAATGGAATGCTATTACAGAGTTCATTTCAAAGAAGAAGGCCATTGGAAACGGATGAAAGATTTATGTGACTACACTACTTTAAATAGGTGTGGAAGGTCAAGGAGGATGAATAGATCGAAGAGAGAAAGCACTAAATAAACCTCCACTGGATGAGTGCGAAAAGGACTGGGACCTTAGAGAGGCTTATTGTTACCTAAATGGTAAATGGCTGTTGCGATAACATAAATACATTTCCAATGGCTATCAAAAGAAATGGAGAGCACTGGTTATCTGGGTGATTTTTTGTCACTTAAACTCCAGAGAAAACTAAAGTTTGTTGACAGACAGAAATCTTTGATGAGCGCCTGTGTGAAAACTCCTAGTGACTACTACTACTACTACTACTACTACTACTACTACTACTACTACTACTGATAATAATAATAATAATAATAATAATAATAATAAAAAAACTAATACACAGATCTTGCCAGAGAATGGAAAGGAATGTAAAACATGAGGAAAGTCAGTATAATGCCAGTAATTGTATGGGCGCTAGGAATAATCCTCTATAATCTCGAAAAAAAAAGACTAGAAGAAATTGGAATCAAAGGGAAAACTGAGCCTCTTCAATGAACTGCAGCAGAAATAAAACAACCCAAGGAAATTGAAATTGCCAACGAAAAATCAATAGTAAACGGCTGTTGCAATAATGCAAAGTCATATGCAAAGGTTATCGAAAGAGGTGGAGACTACTGGAAATCTGGGAAAACTTGTTTTCACCCAGACCACAGAGAACACTATACTGCCAGTGAGTAATCTCTGATGATGTCCTGTGTTAGACATTCTATTGATTACATAATAATAATGAATTTAACGGCAGACTCACAACTCTCGATATTCTTATTTTGACATTTAGTTCTCATATTCCATGGACTATGTTTCTGACAAAGGGTGTTCAATTGTTGTTTGTTGATTTGAAATTTATCTATAAAACATTTATCATTGGCTAAAGTTTTACCTTAAAGTATGTTATTGTTGTAAGCACATTACATCAAGTAGCTTCATGACATGCCTGGAGCGATTTCAATAATAGTAATAATAACAGAATTCAAACTCAACTTCGAATCCATACATCCCGTTTCTCACAGTCTCTCTCTCTACTCTATCCCTAATTTATTGAAAAGCACTCCACTAAACTCAAACATTTTGCCCCTTTCTTGTAAGACATTCATAATATGAACTCGTCTCTTTGCCACAAACATTCCTTTCTTACTCAATGTGTTTAACATCTAGTGAAATTTCAATTAGTAATGGCTTCTCGTCTGTGGGACACAGTGCCACGGGGCTGTTTCCTCGTATAAAACAACCTCTTCAACTTCAAAGCCAATATCAACCGATTATTGTCAAACTGTCCCCACGGACTTTGTCTTGAAAATTATTCCACCTCATTAACCCTGATATTCATGTTGCATCAAGTGGTGATCAATTTGTTATGAAAAACAAACAAGCAAATGAAACCTTAATTCTTTTGTTAAGGAATTAGTGAAGAGCAAGTAGGAGTAGGATTTATTATATCGTCAATCTTGGACGATGAACAGAGACTAATGAGATTAAAAGAACTGATGAATACAAACGCACAAATCGACAACAGCCCGGACGTATATAGCGATTGAAAATGCAACATACAAGAGTGTGACGTTCAGTCTTTCAGATAAAGTATAGTAATCGATGTTTACACATCGACGTACAAAATTAAAATGCCTGAACGCGTTTGCGCGCATGTCATATTCGCATGCAACACTCTGAATAAAAACAAATAATAATTGTCTTTTGGAATAATCAGAAAACTTTCTGAAGGTATTTGAAATAGTTTTTTTGGTAATCAGGTAAATCGTTTATAAAGCCAATTTTTTCTTCAATAAACTAGTTGACCCGAGTCTATGGATCGGTGTCGCTGGGCGCGCCACTGTGGGCGCTTCCAACATCTTTCTCCACACACACACACACACACACACACACACACACACACACACACACACACACACACACACACACACACACACACACACACACACACACACACGCACGTATGCGCGCGCACACATATATATAAACTTTAACGACCACACAGACACACCCAATTCATCGCATTACTGTTTTCATTTTGTATAAACTTTACTCATTGAAATATTCCCTTTCTCACTAAACTATCTTATTAATATAAAAACAAATGAACACTGACTCTTATCAAGAACTTCCAATGAATTACAATTTATATAAATGAGCAGAAAATATTTTAAAACTCACAGCTCTTAATTAATCGATTTATACTTCTTCACTGTCTTAGCTAATGAATTCCTCGTTGTTTTTATAAGAATTCTATGTTTTTTCCTATTGCTGTAAACTTTCATCTTAAACATAAAATATCTCTTTTCTGAATATATGCCTTCTGAACTCATTTTTTTGTTTGTGTTTATCATATAACACATCTCTCGTTTTTCTCACGATTCATTATAAACCCTGCAAACCCTTTCATTGAAAATATTTCTCTGAATCCTGCTCATCCAAAAAATACTTCTCTTATTAAAAAAATGCTTAAATAATACCCCAAAACTGGCGCGAATACGCCCCTAAAAACTAATGACCGAAATCCTTAAAAAAGCTACAAATGACCAATAAAAATAATTATATGCTTCTCAAACACGAATAAAACAGAAAGAATGCGTTTTCAAAGTCAGAATAGGACATTTTCGTGTTTTCTTTATTTTGGGTCGTGATAAATAGCAACAAAAAAAACAAACAAACAAAAAAACCTAATAAATAAATAAATAAATAAATAAAAAACAAACATAAACAGAAGCAGAAGCGTGCAGAACAAAGAAAGGACAACTGATTAGCAAGTCACAACACTGAACTCGGTTTTTATCTAACTTTAAGGAGTTTTTTTTATTCAAAGTCATGTTCTAGTATTTGGTTATACATTAAGAGCGGCGTGTGGCAATTTGACTACTAAAATTTGAATGCATTGTGAAGTAAAAGACAAAATGGTTCGCGTTTCTCAAACGCTAATAAAAACGAAGTAAGCAAGAATTGTTATTGTTCGTTATTTTTCTCTCGTTAGAAAGTACACGAAGAACAGCCACAAGAAAAATAGCAACACCAAAATAGCATACAAAAGAATGAAATGGTGCAGATATAAACTAAAGAATGTGCCAGTGAGACAACAAAATGGTACAAACCAGACATTGAACCACATGTTCTCACACGGAAGTATCATAGCGAGCCATACTCTTCCCCAATGGTTCAATTTAAATTGTTAAACTTCCATTGCACAAAGACATTATGCATACAGCCAATTCGTACATCATAAGACTACAAATAGGTAAAAATATATAGATCCTAGAAATCATTGTAAGAGTGAAATAGCAACAGTTAAAATAAGTTATGCTGAAATAACCAGGAACCGCATAGATTCGCAGAAGATAGAAACTCGTGATTTCTGGAAATTTTATAATAGTGTAATAAGTAAAGGACAATCAGTATATCCTCCACTATCGAACAACCAGAAGGTCGCAATGCACGGCAACCTACAAGACTAATCTGCTCGTTAGGTGATTCGCTTCCAACTCCATTGTAGAGCCAACAAACTCTCTCCCAAATTTCCCTATGCGGACAGAAGCCACACTTGAGCTGAAAATCATCCCTTCTTATGATCCCTTTGTATGTGTGTGTGTTCGTTCCCTAAGGACTCGAAAACGGCTAGGTCGATTTTTATGAAATTTCTACACGAAGATATTTTATGTACCTGAACGTGTTCTTAGAGGTTGCATCGGAATGCCCTCGATAAGTATCAATAATCGAAATAATCCGATGAAATAAGAAACAGGCAATTTTGACCAAACTTAACACCTTACGCAGCCTAACATCACAAATGCATTTGAGAAGTTTTATTACGACACAAGCCGAAAGGCCCAACATATAAAATCAGCAGTAAGCCCTTTGATATGACAGGGGCGCGTTCAAAATGAATGTTTTTATTTAAAGCACAATTGCAGCATGATACGTGACTTTTTATTTTAAACTTTAATTCAAGCCATTATCACCGCACAACCAGTACGTCCAGGAATATAAAATCAACAGTAGGTTCTTTGATATGACATGGGCGCGTACGAAATGGATGTTTCTGCTTAGAGTACAATTGAATCTTGATACCTGACTTTTGCATTTTAAGCTTTCATTTAAGACATCTCTCTATGTAAGCTATATATAAAAATAATTTTATAACATTAACAGTAGGTTCTCTACAGTGCAATGTAGACTACAATGTATTGCGGACTAAGTCACTGCGGGGAGATATTTTAAGCTTCTTCTCGGTGTATTGCGATGGGTCCCCATCTAGAGCAGACAATAAATTGATTTGACTGAAAAATGGGGGATTTCATCGATTTCGATGACAATAAAAATATGAGAGTGTGAAACATTCGTTGATCATCATTCAATCCTGGACAACCTTGGGTCTTCTTGCTAGAAATTAATAGAAGTAATATCATAACTTTGGCTTCAGACGAACATGTATCAAATCTCCATCAGTATTAGATAATAAAATATTAAGTTTAAAAGCTTGACTGCACAATGTAAATGCGTTAGACCAGACGGCCCATCCCAAATTAATATTGCATAAAGTAAAAAGATAGATTTACTTTTATTAAATGTTAACTTTTGTTCTAACAACCGACTTTCAAATGATTGCAGTTTTCGTGTTTTTCTCATATTATTTCACGGACGATTATGTATGCATGCACATTAATAACCTATTTTGAAAGTATTGCAACTCACAGCCAACGCACCCCAGTAACGCATGAGAAGAGATTTAGTTAAATAGATGACATATGTTCTTTTACTATTTTAATAGCGCCACCTGCTTGCAATGGGTCGACATTATACATCATAAAACTTATTTTTATTTAAAAGCATGTTCTATTTAAAAGAAAATAACCTTGAACAAATTTTATAATGGAAATCGCTCCAGACAAGGCGAGAAGCCACTTGATGTAACAAAAATGAAAACTGATTATTGCAAATACAGTAGATGCCTATTGAGCATAGTCTTGAAAAAAAAAGCTATAGATAGGAGCAAACGGTGAACATGAAGAGAGTTCCAAAATCTTGAAGTTCTTGGAAAGTAGCTAGTGGAATAAGAAGATAATGAGGAATCAAAACAGCGAATTGATGGAGACCACTAGATCACCGACTCAGACGAGCTAGAACAAGAGAAGCAGGGAAAAAAACACATTACATAATAGTATTTATAAAAAAAGGCAGAGACTAGCAACATCACGTCTATGCGAGAGGTTATAGAGAGAATAAAGGGTGGCGGGGTCAATCAAATTAAAAATACGTTTCTATCAAGAACCTTCAAATAAGACAGAGTTTGACTAGTCTAAATATAATAACAGCATTCCATGCATGGTCTGAAAGTATTAGGTCTATGCGCAAAAACTCGCGGAGCAGTGGTTGGAGTATTTGAAAAGATCAATTGTAAAAGTGATATTCCTTTGAAGGTTCAAATCTCAGTGTAGTCGAATAAAAAATTACTATCTATCCGGTCATGTTAGACGGAACGAACACGTGCTACCCTGTGAAGTAAGTAAAGAGTTCCGTTCGAAATTCAGTCCAAGTTTCTGAGTTTGACAAAACACACCTGAGAAGTTTGGAGGTTACATCGACCGAAACATTGTTAAAATCACACTCAGAAAAAGAACAGTAGCCCGAAGAATCCAAGTAATACGAATGACTATATTTTATTCAGCAGTTCATTAGTACGAATGTACAAACACACAAAAAATATTTAATGTTATTTAATATTTTTGGTGATACCTTTTTTATAAACAATAACACCAGGAAGATTTTTTTAAATAAAAATCTATACAGCTTATTATGTAAGGGAATATTTTTACATATTCATGATCACGGAATTTACTCATAAATTAACTAACAGGTCGTTGTAAGTTTTGGGGGAAAACAAAACTTCTAGGCGTAAAGTAGGTAATGTGGGATATATTTTACTTAATTTAATTTTATACAAAACAAAGTGAAAGACTATTGTAAAAATTCAGATCTGTTCGATTTTTTGTGAAATCTTAACAAAATATACTAGACATCTATTAATCAATATTACCCAAGCTTTTCTTTCTGTGGAGTATTCAAACAAATTTAAAAGTTAATAAGGACACAACCTTCACTATAAAACTAATTCAAATATTTCAGCTATACATTAAGTTTTCTGGAAAAGGTCAACACAATTGTTGAGAAAAGGTCACGGAGAGAAAGAAAGAAAAAGTGGGGAGAGAGAGGAAGTAAAGATTTATTTGTTGATTAATGATAAAAGAAACCCCGTAACAGTTCCGGCTAATATGGCATCCAGAGGTCCCGCCATAGACTACTGCATGGTCCAGATTCCATTCATCAAACGGGTTATTATGAGTACTGGAATATATATTCTTATATATTCTAAAAAATATATAGTCTAAAAAAAAAAATAAATTAGTAGATTATTTTTTCGGGAAATGTTAACATGCACCGAATCTATATTCATATATTTATATATTTTTTTAATTTTTTATGAAATAGTCATTATAAATTCTGAAATGTATAATATATTCACCGCAACTCGGTGAGTAATGTGACACATTAATTTTTTGTAAACTTTATCATATCGTAGTTAATATATATATATATATATATATATATATATATATATATATATATATATATATATATATGTATATATATATATATATATATATATATATATATATATATAAGGAACCCTATGTGTGTGTGTCTGTGTGAGTCTCTGTGTGTGAGTTCGTTCCAAGTGGATTCGAAAATTTTTATGAAATTTTACACAAAGGTACTTTATGTGTCTGGCAGTGATTTTAGATATGTTTTGTACCGGAATGTGTCCGATAAGTATCAATAATCAATAATCGAAATAATCTGATGAAAGAAGGAACAGGCGTTTTTAACCAAAGTTAACACCTTACACAGCCTTACACTACAAGTGCATTTGGGAAGTTTATTACCACACAATCCGAAAGGCTCCACATATAAAATCAACAATAAATTCTTTGATATAACGGCGCGTTTGAAAATAAATGTTTCTGTTTAGAGCACAATTGATGTATGATACTTGACTTTTGCATTTCAAGCTTAAATTCAAGCCATTATATATAAAAATAATTTTATAAAATCCACAATAGTTCTCTACAGTGCAATGTAGACTACAGTGTATTGTTAACTAAGTCACTGCGGGAGGCATGTGAGTTTCCCTCTCCATCGCATTATGTGTCGCTAATCTATGGCCGACTGTGACAACATTCATAGTTCTTTTTCGATATACCTCTCGACTCCATGTTAAAAAAAAGGATGTATCCTCTATAGCAGCGATCACCAAACTGTTTTACCGCGGGCAGGATAACTGAAATAATGACGAACGTGGGCCGCATATTCATTCTATTCAATACTTGCAAACCAGAACGGAAGCTCTGGAAAAAAAAGACGAAGAACTAAGTTTAGCATTCCATATTAATCATAGCTGGTTCGCGTGCAATGAACAAAAAACAAAAGCCACCAACATATTTATTTACCAAACATTTATCAAATAAAGCGATACCAGTAAAAAGATAGTTGCATAAAATACAATGGCCACATGTCCTAATCTTACAAACTAAGCATCAAAAAGGTTAGTGAAATTGTTGAAACTGCTTTTAGTAGCCATAATAAAAGGTGAAAAATAAAACAGAATATGAAAATGAAAAAGACATTTAATTCGAAACTTAATCAAAATCCTGTTGAAACACAAGAAAAGCAGATGATTTAGGGATCACTGGTGAATCTACGGCTCATACTAAGGTAGAGGAAAGCTGGGAGAAATAACATGCCTAATTAAAAGAACAAAGCAATCAGGAGGTTTCCGCAAGTATGAAAATCTAGTCTTCTAAACATAATATTCAAATTGAAATCTTATCACAAAGTTTTGTGTTTCATACGTTTTATCAAGCAAATTCAATTAACATTGGCGGGGCGAATTGACTGACGGCGGGGGCAGATTTGGCCCGAGGGTCATAGTTTGGTGACCCCTGCCTTCTAGCATCCGACTTGATTTGATTTGCTAACTATTGGCATAGACAGCTACATACTCTCTAACAAATTTCAATGTATACCAAGTAGCCAAGCATAGTACACCCCTGAATCTACAGCTGCTATTGTGTATAGAAATCACTATTTCCATTGATTTAAACGGAACAGGTTTCCTAAAACTAAAGTCGCCTGTAGGATTGCGAGCAATCACTGCCCTAATGCCGTAACAACACGAGAGATTTTTTTGCCCTAACGGTTAAGACTAAAATAGTGGAGCAGAGGATAGGTTCCCACGTGTTTAGTGTACAATAAATAGGGGTTTGAGCAGATGCATCCCAACCACTATCAATGAACGTGAAGTGATTACTTCAACATCTTACAAAACCAAACTATTTGCTAAGAACTTAGCAGCAAACTCTATCCTGTGTGATTACAACTGACTCCCCAGGACTAAAAATACTCTGTGCGACATTCATGTATCTGTCAAAGATGTTTCCAAACTTATCAAGAACCTTGATTCCAGCAAAGCAACTGACTCTGACAACATTCCAATGATCGATCTCAAAAAAGCTGCAACCGGAACTGGCTCTAATACTTACAAAGCTGTCCAAACGCTGCCTTAAGGAAAGTTGCTTCCCAATACCATGGAAAACCTCAAAAGTTTGTCTAGTATTTAAAAATACGAGGTATCGTTCTTCTACATCTTAGTACACACTAATCAGCCTACTAGCTTCATAAGCAAGTTGCTTGAGTACGTGATAAATAGAGAAATTTTCAATCACCTCACCAAAAACAACCTTTTCAACGACATTCAATACAGTTTTCATTCTGAGAAACCCACAGCTGATGTGCTGACAGTAATATCAAACATGACTAGCGAATATATTAACGGCGGTTGATAGAACCAATTTCTCTCAAAAGTGCTTAATACAATGAAAAAGCTTTAAAAATAAACGTGTATGAAACTTATAACAGACTAAATAAAAATTCGATGTTTGTACATCTCGTCTGGGCAATAAAATCAGGTAAATATTAAATTTTATGTTTTCCAAAAACATCACACAGTAAAACATAATGCATAAAAAATATAAAAATTAAAATTAAAGCAACAAACTTTTTACAAAATGGGTGTGTAAAAACGTGCCGTTTCCCCGACCAACTCAACCAACCCCACCTCGTGTTACCTAGACATAGTAAGCTCCTTCAGTCTTGGACAGACTATGGATACCCACGAAGGGTTACCTGTGCGTGAAATCTTTTGTAGCAGGAGGTGCGCAATATCCAACCACACCTCTCCTGAGACGACATTGTTAAATACCAGTGGAAAGTGAAGTACAGGACGACTGGAAACAAATGTCGAGATAAGCGGAGAGTACTTGTAAACAGTTCATCAAATCTCCACACTAACGTAATGTACTTGCAATAACCCTTATCCCTGAGTGGCTTCCGGGCCTTGATAAGTGGTGATCACTGTATAAAAAAACAAAACAAAAAAATATACAACGCATAGAATTCCCAAATGGTCACCCATCTGGTACTAACCAGGCCCAGTGTTGCTTAACTTTGGTGATCTGACGAGAACCAGTGTGTCAACGTGATTATGCCGTATATTATACCTAGACATATATACAGGCATAACAGACACGTATACACATGGTCTCTGAAAGAAATAAACATTATACCGGTTGTGATAGGAGCAACTGGCCTTATAAAAAAGAATCTTTAGAAATACTAAGAAGACCAAGCTGTAACGAAATACTGATAGCAGCTATAAAGGGAACAAAATCTATCTTGAAAATATAAATTTAAATCGTAATGGAATCAAGTGATCCCTTAAAACGAATTATTAGGTTCATGCAAAAATAATGTCGTTTTTTCATATGAAGTTGAACATCAATAAAACATTATTTTTGCATGAATCTAATAATAAAAAAAAGAAACAGCGAAACTTTCCTACTGTCTCCCTACCCTTGCACGGCGCAGATGTTGAGTATACTAATAACCAATAGAAGCAAACTCGACTTCAATTGAAATCAATAACTCTCTTATTGACCAGACATGGGTAGACAAACATCCACCCATAAATATATCTCACCATATACTAAATGTTTGCATACAAAAATCATAGGTAAATAATTTGTAAGAGTACAGACACACACACGCCTTTTTCTTCCATTACATATTTACGTATACATCTGAAATTATTTATGTCGGTCCCACGACAGAATGATCTGATACAAGAGTCGGAAAGTGGAATTTGAAAAATCAGTACTCGGAAAAAACACTCTCGCCCGCAAAAATAATTGATTAGCTTCATCGGAATTTCTCGGTAAAAGCACCTTAGGTGATTAACAATAAACTAGCCCCTTATCAAAGGGCTAAAGCAAAGCCTGGGTGGGCTGACCTTCTAGAACTGCACAGGGTCATAAATCTACCTCAGTCAATGGGGAACAAGTTGTTGTGAGTTTAGAGCGCTAGTGCGCATGCGCACCAGATGTTTACAAATAGAACGAAATTGGCGCCTTTTCCCAGCTTAGTCGTTCGTTACCGACCATGTTGTTGTACCTGCTGAATTTTATGTTGAATAAAACCTTTCTAATATTTTAAAAGGTCTTTATTTTTCATTACAATTTATTCAACATAAAATTAAAAATTAACAGCAACAATGGACGTACAGTAGCTGTAATCAGAGTTTTTTTTTCTGTCTGTTTCGATTTACTCAAAACCGCACACACCTCGTCTTCTCATGTATCGTTCTCTTCTTCCTCTTGCTCTTTTCCTTCTTTTTTCTTCTCAGTCGTCAGAAGCGTCGTCTTTGTCTTGACTACGTTTTTCCTTCTCCCTTCTTGCTCACAGTGACCCGTTTTTATGCTAAGCTGAACTCTCGTGTGTGCGAGAGAACACGAGATTTTGCGTGATTACTTGGCAATATTAACCGGCCGCCGCCATCTTGCCATTTTTCTTGCGTTTGTCAGGTAAGCCGCCATCTTGCTATTTTTCTTGCGTTTGTCAGGTAAGCCCGTCTGTTCGCAATTTATTACACACTCCCCCCTTATCTCATTATCACAGAAAGAGCAGGGAGGCAGTGGCCTTTTTCTTCGAGTGCTTCTTCGGAGAGGGGGATTCGGGGCTTCATCATCGTCTGCGCTGTCTTCCGTGACACGAAGGTCGGCGAACCTAAAGCTGAGCATCGCAGTATCACTGTCCGGGTCTTCATCATCAGCAGGAGGGTCAGTACTTTGAAGGCTACCACTCTCAGTGTCGCTGTGCGTTGAAGCCGTCATGAACCAGAATGATGGGTCGCTGGTCACGGATTCAATTTCACTATCTTCGTCAAACGGCAGCTGCGTTTGGAATACTGATCTTAAGTCTTTAATATGACGAGGTACTCCATCAACTCGCACCGCCTGCGGGCTGATCACTTCAGTGACATGACCGGTTCCGTAGCGAGTCGTGCACTGGCCTCGGGTTTTTTTTTAACCCAGACGACATCTCCCTCTTTTATGTTCTTTTGTGGTGGCTCCGGTTCGGGTAGTGAGCTGCTCTCCAAACCTCTCACCCTGACACGGTATGTATGTAGCGCGTTGGCTGGCGCGGTGGAGGGTGAAACATCGTCCTTAGGGGTGACGTTGTACCAATAGACTGCTTCAGGTACCGTACACCCCTTCCGCGCTGCGATTGTCTTAACAGTTCTGTGATTGCGCTCAATAATCCCGTTTCCACTGGGAACATGGGCACACCGAAAACGCAGATGGACACCCCAGCCATCTGCAAACTGTTTAAACGGCTCACTAACAAAAGCGGGGCCATTGTCGGTGAGTATCTCAGAAGGAGGGCCACGCTCTAGGAACACACCTTCCAACTCATGGATAATGGCAGCCGCGTCCTGCCGGCGAAGGGGCCGCCACAATGAAAACCTAGATGGTCCACAGTCGATAAGCGTCAAAAAATGGCTCCCGTTGTAGTGCGTTATGTCCATCGCAATCCTATCCCAATTACGCTTCACACTGAGTATTCCCTTCTTCCACCGGACAGGTGCTGGGTCGATCGATCGGCAGGTGTTGCAGCTTCCCACAACAGATTTCACAGCCCTCCGAGACACAGAGGGGTCAACCAATCTGGCGAAGTAAAGCGTTCGGTTTACACCGGGGTGCCCGCTTTGGCAATGGACATCATTAATATGCTCCGGGCTGAGTCTATGTCCCACTGCAGCGCAATTTACAGGTGCTGACTCGTTCACTTCTTTTGACAGGTCTAGCCAACGGCGTGGCACTCTGGTCAGACGATCCGCCTGATTCAAACAGGACTGCACCAGTGTCACATCTATGACCAAGTCGTATTCCTTAGTGGTTTCGGTTAGGGTAGCAAGCCGCCTCCGGATCAACATTTCGGCCGACGCCTTCGTTGTCAGACGTGCTTTTCCGTTCAAGGCATTGGTCATCCACCGATGCACACACGTGAAATCCGTGATGATGTGAAGGATTCTAGCCTGCCACTGAAGCGCTAGATTGACTCCTTTCAGTGTAGCATCGAGTTCAGCTATGTTTATATGCTTGGCGTCACTCTCCGGCCGAAGCCAGCAGGCATCTTCTATTATCCTTCCGTCGACCGCCAGAGCAACGCCAAGGGCAAGTGAGCTGGCGTCTACCCAAACTGTAAATTCACTCCCATCGACGCACCAGCTCCCCCGTACAGGGTCATCATTGGTCACTCTGGCCACAACTTCCACCAGCATGCTTCGCAGGGCAGGATCATGCACCTCATCGTCCCATCCAGTTGACATAGAAGTTGCCCGTCGCTTTATGGCCGCTACAGCCACTCGGAGCCACCCACACACAGGGAAGTGACCCACCAATTTTCCGCAAATGGAAAACGTGCTCCGACGTGTGATGGTAGATGGGATTTCCGGGATTTCACCACTCCTTCCCCATTGAAGGCCATCTGCAATTCCGCTCACCTGCAGTCCGAGTACTTTCGCCCCGTCCTGTAGCCGCTCCGGCTCCTTGCACGACAATCCGAAGTGCTCGAAGTGTTCTTTGACCGCCTGGGCAGACAGGAGGCTCTCATTGACAAAAATGTCGTCTATATACGACGATGTCGCATGTTGCATCGCTTCAACCTGACGCCGGATCGCCTGCATGATTGCTGTCATGATGTTAGGGGCTACATTCAGGCCGAATCCTAGCCTGGTCAAGCAATAGCGAGTTCCTTTGATCACCACCATCTGGAACGGCCACAGCGATTTCTCAACACGTATTTGCAAGTACGCTCTTCGCAAGTCCAGTATGGCTGCTTCCGCACCCTGCCGCCGCCACTCCCGTAGTT
Organism: Euprymna scolopes; assembly: GCF_053919585.1. Taxonomy (NCBI): domain Eukaryota; kingdom Metazoa; phylum Mollusca; class Cephalopoda; order Sepiida; family Sepiolidae; genus Euprymna; species Euprymna scolopes. The sequence continues at coordinate 34,043,839 of NC_136482.1, forward strand.
TATGAGCACAGATATCAGCCCCCGCAGTGTGTGGGTCAACGTATTCATTAAGTTCCCGGTAATCAAGAACAGGTCGAACTTTCTGCTTGTTCTCTTGTCTGACAGCCATCAGGGGAATTAGTCCCCGCGGGGGCCCGAGCTCATCCTCTGGGTATGGAACTAACCAGCCATTATCCAGCCACACTTGAAGTTCTGCCTCGTACTGCCCCCTAAGCCACGCAGGAGGGGGATACTCTGTAAGTCGATTCCGCAATGACACTGGTGGCTGGTCGTCTGCCCATTTCCAGGACGCTGTCCAAGTGTTTGTGCCCTTATCGTATTCTGCATGGAAGTCGGGCTCATCGAGAGTGATTGCTGCACACATTTGTTTGTTTGGTCGAGAGAAGCTCACATCACCGGCGCCGTTCACAGTAATTCCGCCTAGCTGTGTGATAGCGTCCATTCCAAGGAGAAGGTCATATCCGAGCAGCTCCCCATCGACCACTAACACCGTCACAGCAACCGGAGAGCCATTGCCAATGCTGATATGAACAACGCTGACCCCACAACACACCAATGAGCCTTGGCCGACAGTAAGTACAGGGATCCTTCGTTTCTTCCATGTGGCGCAATATTCCTTTCGAAGAAGGGTTTGGGTACAGCCGGTGTCAACCAGCGCTGAACATTCACATCCATCAACTTGAACTGTTACTGCAGGCAGCGCTTTGTTCAATGCCGCGTTGGGGAGGGTGCTAGCGCTGCGGCGTCCTCCCCTTGCCCGTTTCCCGGACAATTCCGCGCTATGTGGCCTGGCTTATTGCATTGGTGACACCGTATTACTTGTCGTGCTCCATAATTAGGGGTGCGCCTTGTACCGCTTTTGCAGTCTCTGGAAAAGTGGTTGGGGCCACCACAGGTATAGCATCGTAGACCCTTCGTTGGCGAGTCCAGAGTGTCAACAGCTGCGGAGATTAGTTCTCGATCGTCTTTCAAGATGTTTCGTGCTCTCGCCAATAACTCCTCCAATCCAATCTCAGTGAGTCTTGACGATGCTCGCAGCAGTCGACTTGCCTCATCCGGAAGTCCCGACAAAAAGGCGCATGCCAATATGCGATCACTTGCACCGCCGAAGGGAGTGGCAGGCTTTTTCAAGTCGGCCATGTAGACATCCACTATCTCCCCCGGCCCAAGTCGGCGTTCGGAAAACTGACTCCAGGCGACAAAAGGGTCTGTACCAAATGCCCCGTATAGCGCTTGTGTAATCTGCTCCATGGTCGGATCCTCCCCTAGCTGCTTGTACACGGCATAAGCCCCGTTAGTGAGTCTCAATGGGATAACCATAGCTGGGTCTTTAATCTTGCACAACCGGCAAACGCGCTCAGCCTTTTCCAGCCATTCGACCACCGAGGGACCAGTGGGGGAGCCATCGAATTCCGGAATTAATCTGATGTCAAATTTCTCCATACCAAAGCCGAGATAGCTTGTAATCAGAGTTTTTTTTCTGTCTGTTTCGATTTACTCAAAACCGCACACACCTCGTCTTCTCATGTATCGTTCTCTTCTTCCTCTTCTACTTCTTGCTCTTTTCTTCTTTTTTCTTCTCAGTCGTCAGAAGCGTCGTCTTTGTCTTGACTACGTTTTTCCTTCTCCCTTCTTGCTCACAGTGACCCGTTTTTATGCTAAGCTGAACTCTCGTGTGTGCGAGAGAACACGAGATTTTGCGTGATTACTTGGCAATATTAACCGGCCGCCGCCATCTTGCTATTTTTCTTTGGACGTGCCCGCTTTGCAGAGTGCACACCTCGAGCGTTTGTCAGGTAAGCCCCTCTGTTTGCAATTTATTACACAGTAGCATATTTTTCCAGAACCCTAACGCAGTCAGAGCGTCGACATTCAGCAGTGGAACGTGAATCGGCAGCCATTGTAGAATCTGTGCGTAAATGGCGTGACCCCTTACTCGGTCAACAATTACTATAATAACGTTATCAGAATAATAATACATATGAATAATAACGCTATCAGAATAATAATACATAAAAGGATAGAGTTCTAGTTTCCGTTATTTGTTCCATCAGTAATTGTTCCTGTCTATCCAGCCCATTCCTACTTCAGATATATTAAACCTCAGGCATGCCCACTGCAATCTCTGTGTGACGTAATCCCATGGTCTCTAAGTTCAAGTTTCCCAGTTTCTGTCGATCCAGACTTTCCTGATGTCCAGGTTTTCTTGTTCCAGCCTTTTTAGCTGTCCACGTTCTAGAATTATCTATTCTTTTTGATCCAGTCTTTCCTGCTGGCCAGGTTACAGAATTGTCAGTTCCTGCTTACAGTTTTCGTCATTCCTTTCGATCAACTCTTTACTGCTGTCCAGGTACATCCACTACTTGCAGAGACGTCATCAATCAACTTCCTCCAGTTCTTCTACATTATTTCTTTTTGTATTTACGGTGCAATAAACACTTTACAATTTTTAATCCGCGGTTGACCTTTCTACTTTGCTATTGCCATTATTTCTTACTATTTCTTAGTTGTAAAACTGAAAAAGCCGATAACTGGAGTAGCGGTATTGTATAAGTGTCGCCCTGGCGCTGCTTAAACATTGGCCCAAATTCCCAAAATAATTGTCCTCTGCAACAATCAATACAAAACCTTTTCCAAAAGTGCTGACACATTAAAAGGACAAGAACTATTCTGGAAGAATAAAACATTATTGGAGGAATATTAATGAATACAAATAAAAACTTCCAAACTGATTCTGCATGTGAAAATGATGGAAGTTCTGGGACCAATGAGTTCAAGTGCGACATAATCATGTTGACGCACCAGTTCGTATTCAATCGACTTTCTGATTATCTTGGTATTGCTTCAGAAAAAGTATGGTTAAGAATTGCTCAATCTTTGTTTCACAATTAAACGTACAGCCTTACATCTCAAATCTTACATTTCAATGCTTCCGTTCAGTCTCGAAAGACAAAGGATACCCCTTGTAGGGGCAGCTGCGCATATAATTATGAGGCATTGTTTGAGTCCAGTGGCAAGGAAAAGTCTCCAGGACGACTGGAAACAATGCCGAGATAAACGGAGAGCACATACAGCACCTGAAAGTTCCAAATGGTCACCCATTTAGTACTGACCAGGTTCAATGTTGCTTAACTTCTGTGATCCAGCGGAAACCGGTGTGTCAACGTGATTATGCCGTACAAAAAATCTTACATTACACATCTCCAATCCTTACAAAATAAATTTGGAGAGGTCAAGGGTAAACACAAAAGTATATTCTAGCCAAAGGACAAATCTCAGTATTCTAGTATATACTACACGTGATGGTACAGCCTGAATAGGTCTCTTCATATCAAGTATGTGATACATTTTCGGCAATCGATCCAAAAGAGCCTGATTCATTTTTAAGTAGATTATGATTGTGGATCAGTCGAGCTGAGGTACAGTCTTGCACAGTTCCACAGGGTGTACCCTCAAAGGCTTTGTATTCTCGGGTTTTGGGAAGGGAGTAAATAATCGCTTAAAGCGCTGTTAGTGTGTAATGTGAACGGGGCTGTTAAGACAACTTTTTATGGACAGAGCTTACGCACCTTTTGCGTGCTGGCTTTTTAATTCCCACCTTCAAACTTTTTGTCATATCTTCTTGCAGTAAATACCTACCACACGTGATAACGTCACAAATGGTTAGTGACCTTAATCAGTTTTTATCATTGATATGCATTCTCCATCGTATTTTATTTCCATTATCAGTTTGTTTTATAAGGAGATAATACAGAGATAAATACAACCAGTTTATGTTGTGTAAAACACATTTATTTCTCTGAAAGCTAAAAAAGGCAGAATCAATTTATAAGTTTTTCTTGTCGAAGTTTTCAAAGACATTCCTCCAGCCATATTTTATTCTTCCAGAATGGTCCCTGTCCTCTTAACGTCTTCACAGATATTTGAACTTTTGGAAAAGCTTAACGTGCTCGGAGACAAGTCTTTTCAGGTTAGTTTTTGTATTATTATTGTTATGAATGTTTTGTATATCCGCAGAAAGATTTACAAAAGCATAAATTGTAACAATCTTTTCACACGCTTACATATTTGTTTCCCGCCCACATGATGTGACACAAGAGTCGGAAAGTGGGATTTGTAAAGACACTGCCATAGATGAATAGATGAAGAGTACGCTGGCCTACAAAAAATACCCGGACAACATCGTCGGCATTCCGCTGTAAGGGCGCGTCGGGCTATTAGTAATAAACTAATCTTTTCTCAAATGGAGAAAGCAAAATGGGACACATATATCAAATCTGTTGGCAAGATCGCTGGAACAATAGTTGGATCACTCCACGGTTCCAGTAGGTATCTGCTAATGCAATCCTCTATCTGTATAATAGCCAGGTACGCCCTAAAATGGAGTATTGTTGCTACATCTGGGCAGGAGCTGCTCTGCGCGCCATATACAGCCTTAATAGAGTTCAAAACCGGTTTCAAAACCTAGTAGGTGATGTCCTTTTCTTTTCCCTACAACCTCTTTCCCACAAAAGAGACCTTACGAGCCTGTCTCTGCTCTATCGTTATTTTCATGATAAATGTTCGACTGAACTCCAATCTACGATTCCCTTTGCTAAACTTTCACAAAAAGACTTGACTAGCTACAACCACTATATACGATTACTAATAATAACTGATGATGCTCTCTGGAATCTGGGTGCCATGTTTCGCTAGATTTCCAGTACTCTCCATCTCTTTCAATAACCTTTGCAGATGACTTTTCATAATCACAAGAGCCGCATACCATTGATTTCTCACTGGCAGCGACCATTGATCTTTGCCAGTATTTGGGTGGCAACAAGCCTCTTCAAGGCCCTATTCCTTTTTCCACTTTGTCAGAGAAGGTCTGATTAGTACTTTCCTTCATCGATCTTTCCATCCTCCTTGACCCTTCACCAATTTTTTTATGATAGCAGCCGAAACTTATGGCTTTTTACAAATGTATTTTATTTTTTATTCATTTATTATTTATTTTATTATATTATTTTTCTTTGCGTATAAGATGAAATGTTTTGCAGTTTCAATTTACCTGGGTTTTTTTTCTGTTTCTTTGTGGCTGGTTAGTGCCCATAGTGTATATAAGTTGGTTGCTGCAGTTGAGGATTTTCCTTGAGATTTTATCTGTGTTTATCATTGTGCCTCGCTGTAAAGTTTCAGTCTTCCTGTTGGTTTTAATTTCTCCCATCTGTTTTCCATTTTTTAGAACACTGTTCCTAGTGCTCCTATAATTATTGATATTATACTGACTTTCTTAATGTACCATATTCCTTTCAGTTCTCTGGCAAACTCCATGCATTTGCTCCGTTTTTCGGTGTTTTTGATTTTCACCTTATGAACGCCGGGACGGTAAAATCTTTTCCCCTCTTGTTTACTATGATGACATCTGATGGCTGCTGCTGCTGGTTACAATGTTTTGATGAAATCTGATTGGTTCGAGTGGATATGTGAGCAAAAATTAATGAAGTGTGTTCATTTCTGTCACTTGTTACTTGTTTCTTTCTAAATATGCCCACTTATAAAACGAGTACATCAAATATTTGCTCATAGATCTGCAATTCTTCCAATAAGTTATTTTATATATTATTTTCCTTATTAACGTTTTTCTTTGTACATATGCAGAAAATGCGTTAATACTATCAATTAGAGTGCAAAAAATTATAATTATCTCTTCAAGGTTGTATTGACTGATTATAGTCTTTGATTACAGTTCACTATCAATACATGCTTATCAAGCAATCCTTTTACATAACCCTTTTTTATTCCTGTTCAACGTATTAATAGTTCAGCACCAAACAGACAATCTCATTAAATCTCATTTCAAACTTGATAATGCTAACTCATTCATATAATACATGTATATCTATATGTTAATTGTACTCTGGGTTCCCCCAACGCAAAGCGAGACACAGAATTAACTATCCTCTTATATGTAAAACGATGTAGCTGCAATTTAATTTAATATTATCATCATAACTTTTATAGCATTTAAAAGCAGAATCTTGAAATAAATAGTAATATTTAAAAAAAAAACAACTTTTCTACAGCGTACGAAAATATTGAAAATTCGTGGCCAAAATAGTGTTTGCATTACCGACGCCTAAAAAGAACGTCCCTATGTAGTGATAATTTTGGTATCGTAAACGCGCCCGTATTTAAAAATTTGCAAAATTCAACTAATAATCCGATTTTCATGAAATTTTCGATACATCATTTACTTTTAAATTAACTTATATTTTAAAAGCAGTTTTCCTTAAATATGTGAGGAAATAGTTTCCCCCCCCCCATATTTCATGTTACAAAAACTAAATAAAATCAATTTTGGCCCATAAAATTTGCAACATTTTATAATGCTGAAGAGTTTGAATAATTAAAAAAAAATGGCTATATATATATATATATATATATATATATATATATATATATATATATATATATATATACATATTTCTTTCTAATAAAAAATATAATAAATTCATAACTTAAAATATTGCCGCATTAAGAATTGATTATATAATGTTATTAAAAAAATTATTAATGCTGCAATATTTTCACTTATAAATTTATTATATTTTTACTAGAATATCTTTTTCTTTGTCAGTTTTAACAACTAGTCTTTTTCTTTTTCAGTTTTAACAACTAGTCTTTTTCTTTTTCAGTTTTAAAACTAATCTTTTACTTTTCCATGTTTAAGCTTAACCACATTACTTTTCATGCTCGCCTTTTTCTATTGTAATCCATGATTTTTCCAGGTTTCCAATAAATTCACTTGTTCTTTGTTTAATTCCAGTCTTATTTTTTTGCCCCCGTAAACACATATGTAATAACAATGTAAGGCACTCATCTGCTTTCAATAAAATCCCTCCCAATTATCTCCCTGTCATTCTTTTATTCTCTGTTTCACATGTTACTTCTCTTTTCGAGACAGCAGTGAATTAGTAGCAACATCAGTCGCTGAAGCGACATGGTTGCTATGGAAACCAGGCATAAAAAGCGTCGCTCACATCCTTACAAAGTTTGACAATTTTGAACACCAGAAAATTTATCATAATTTTTTGTTTTACTGAACGAAAATTGAAAAAAAAAGAAATTTCACAATATAGCTATAAACTGTAATAAGTATTTGAAATTTAGTCGAAAAATGAGTGAGTGGTGAAGCTTTAAAGCAGTTCTAAATGACTAAAACTGCCACTTAATCATATATTCAAACACGGTAGTGTTTGAATTATATATATATATATGTACTAGCAAAAGTACCCGTCGTTGATCGTTGATTGGGTTCAAAAACAGCCTACAGAAAATGGACTCTGATTTATGAAAGTATGATAGATTATGAAAAGGAAGGGTTGTAAAGTGATAGCTTCGAATTTGGTGGTATCAAAACCAATTCAAAATATGATGAAAGTAAAAATAAAATAGATAAACCCCATAATTTATTATACCATACTTGTTCACACTGAAACACTTATCATAATATTCTGTGGATCTATATAAAAAAACCTTGTTAAACTTTGTGACATATTTCCATTCTATGGAGGTCAGGTTCGAACGAACACCCCATAATTTTATTATACCATATTTCTTCAAACTGAAACATAATTATCAAAGTATACTTACACAGATAGATATGCAAAGTCTTTAAAGTTTGTGCCTGTTTCCATTCTATGGAGGCCAGGCGCGAACGCAGACCCCACAATTTTATCATACCATCCCTATTTAAGTTAAAACATACTTATCAAAGTATTCTTATGTACATCTATATAAACAACCCTTGTAAACGTTTTTTTGTCATTTTTTAATTTTTTATTTCCATACTTTGTGGACCAGGCGCGAACGCAGACCCCACAATTTTAATGGTTCGCCGTTCTATCAGATTAAACATGCCCATTCCTGTGTCTCGATAATATTCTATCATTATATGTGATCAGTTTTCTATAATAGTCAACCATATAGGAGCCTATTCGTGACCACACACACACACACACACAGACGTTCAGGTTTATATATATATATATATATATATATATATATAGATATTCAAGCAAATATTATCAAATCCAACGGAGACACTTTGCTTTATGGTTCTTTTTTTAATTTTTCGATTTTCCGTATAATCTTTTGTGTATCAAAATCAAAAATATTAATAAACGTTCCGTAGTTGTTGCTGTCACGAGCGCTTTCGATTCGTCCACGAATCATCATCAGGTGTTGAAGAAAAAGTCGGAAGGAGCGAAAATGAGAATTAAAAGTGAAAACTAAAATATACAGTAAACGGTGATAAGTTAAAATATATAGAGTCGATGAAAAGTCGATTAAAAATATAGGTCTATGAAATTCAAGTATTAAAATCAACAAGTCCGTCCAATATGAACTACGCAAGACATTTTAGAACGTTGCTGCTTTTCTCGAATGCGATATCATTTATCGTGCGTTGAAGGGTTCTAATATATGACGCTTCAAAAAAAATTTTTTTAATAATCATTAATATTTGCTTGAATGAAAAAATGCTGCCTAAATATACCAATATATATATATATATATATATATATATATATATATATATATATATATATATATGATCCCTTTACTTATTTCACCTTTAAGTTGTAAATAAAAACGTGACATGAAATCAATATTATTATGTTAAAAAAAATCAACTTTTTTCTCAATAATATAATCAGTTAAATTACAATAAAAGTAAAACAGAATTCTAAAAAGTAATTCATTTTTAAAAGATTTAAATAGAATAAAATTCCAATATTCCGCGATGTAATGTTTGAAACATACATTTATTGAGTAAGATTTTCTGATTTACAAAATAACTATTGATAATTATAAAGTAGCGAATTCAAGTACGACTTGAAATTATTTTCATTGTTAAAGGATTTTTATTCGTGGGGTAGAAAAACTTAATTTTAGCGCCTATTTTCCAAAAATGTACGAAGGTCTCTGATTGATAATATTAAAAAAAAAAAGAAGTCCATTCTCTGATTCAAGTAAAGTGACTATCGTTATCCATAAAAAGTATGCAGAATTATAAGATAGATAGAAAATGATGAAGTGGTTGATAGTGACTAAAACGATGGCGATTTCACACAACAATTTAGAGAACCTCATTGTACTAACAGAGTTCATCAGCAGAGATTACTTACTGAAAATTACGGATGATGTTCCCCGGAATCTGGGTGAAAACAAGTCTCCTCAGATTTCTAGTACTCTCCATCTCTTTTGATAACATACGAAAGTCATTTGTGTTATTGCAGTAGCCACTTACCATTGATTTTTAACTGGCAACGATTATTGATATTAACTGCAATTTGTGTGGCGATCTGTCTTCTTTAGGTTCCAATACTCTTCGCATTTGTCCAGTAGAGGTCTGATTAGTGCTTTTTCTCCTCAATCCTTTCATCCTCCTCGACCTTTCACGAGTATTTTGTGATGTATTGGCTTTTGCGTATAACTTTATTTTGGAGGGGTACAATTTCTAAAATTTCTTGTAGTTTCAGTTCTTTTGGGTTTATGTGAGGTTTCTTTTATCATTTTGTTTTACTTCTGCTGCTGTTTCCATTGTTTGTTGTTTATGTGGATTGGTTTCTGCATTCAAGAATTTTCCTTAAGATTTATGCTGGTTTCATCATTGCTGTCCGCTTGAAAAGTCTCAGTCTTCTCTTTGGTTCCAATTGCTCCTAGACATTTTTCCTGATTTGTTTTTGGAGGGGGGGGCTGTTCCTATTTCTCCTACAATTAGCAGAATTATATTGACTATCTTCATGTTGCATATTCCTTTCAGTATTCTTCCAAATTTCTTTGTACTTGCTTCATTTTTTCTGTATCTTTAATCTTCACCCTATGGTCTGATGGGGTGGCAAAATCTACAATTTGGTAGTTTGTTTCATTTTTTTTCCTCAATTATTATGATGTACGAGCGTTTTGTTAAGCGGGGTTTATCTGATTTATTTCCATATCCCTGAGGAATTTATGGTTTTCGTTGTGCAGTAGTGTCTCCGGTTTATGTCTCTATCATTTGTCTGCGTGATCAAAATGTAGTCGTTTGCATAGTTCCCAGTGCACTGCTATCCTCACAGAGTCGTGTCTGTTCTTATATTCTTTTGCAATGTGTTTGCTGCATTCACTCATGTATTCTACCGTTTCGTCTCTTTATCCACAAAATCTACATTTAATGTTTTACGGTGTTTTAACTATTTTAGTTTTATGTAGTTAGTTCTAATCGCGTTCTTTTATGCAGCTGTCAGTAGCAGTTTAGTTTGTATGTTCAATTGTCTATTTTTGAGTCATGCCTATATGTTTTCGTGATTCTCTTCTCATGCTGTTCTTACGAATCGTCTATGTAGCTGTTTTCCCTCACTTTTATCTTAATGTATTTTTTCTGGTTTCGCAGTTTCAAGTATTGTTTGTTTTTTACAATGTCTCTTGCTGCAGAGATCAGTCTTACTATGTTTCTGAGTTAGGTATTTTTCCAGATCTTTTTTGTGCCTACACTTAGTATATCCTCTCTTCAATCCTTATCATATAAAGTCGAGAAATATCACTTTTTTCGATTATTATTATTATTATTATTATTATTATTATAAAAAAAATGAAAAAATGTATGGATTTTTAAGGTATGTTTTACTGTTGACAACAAACGGAAAAGTGATAAATAAACAATTATATAACAACTAAATATTATTAAAGACAAGATAATTTACTCTTTTCCGTACCTGGATAATTTTTTTGTGTTTTACTTTATTTTAAAACGTTTATCTAATTCATAACACAAGTAGTGCCAGATTTGGCAAGTTAGAACGATCACTTAACAGTGGAAAAAAATGACGCCATCTTTGAAGTCGATAATCGCTCAAATCTCGGAAATGAAGGAAAATACCAAGAATCCAGCCAACAAATGTCACCGTGACATTTACTGTTTAGATTTCTATCAGTATGTTTGTTTCTTTATCATTTTTTTCGGTTCGTAGTCTACATTAAAACATGTCCAATTTTTAAATAATTTCTAACTGTTTTCTTTTTTTAAATATATATCTTTTTTTTTTGCGTGTTAATAAATAGATAAGAAGCACACTCCTGTTTGAACAGCGATATCCATCCAAGCAATATCAAGTGTGGGTTGACCTCTGGCCAGAATTTACATCAATACTAATAAAGCAAAGATTATCTGTAAGTATAATTTTTAAAACGTTTATTTATTTACTTACTTTTTTTTTACTTGAGGGTTACTGTTTATCAAGGCGCAAAAGCGACTCTGGGATAAGCGTTAATAAGTGGTAGCTAGATGATGAGACAGCATGATCAGTAAAGGTGGAACTTAAGTATGGCTAGATTATTTAAGAGGACAGCTAAAAAGGAGCTTATTCACATTTAGAAAATGCCTATGCTATAGTCAGTCGGGAGCAGTCCCACGGTATTGTGTTCCACAGACTGGCAGTTCTAGGAAAGAAACTTTTATTATGGAATTTTCGTTTAGTTTTAGGCACGGATAGAGAGTAAGGGAAGTTGTTGACAAATGTTGTAATTAGACTTATTCGCTGTATAAGAATTGCCCGATATGTAGCAAATCATTTTATTTTTATTTTATTGTATGGTTTTTATAATGTAACGCTGCAAAAAAAAAAAAAACAATAAAAAAAACGTCTGCATGTACGCAACTAATGAATATTAAAAACGAATTGACGAGAAAAGCATATCACGAAGACAAACTGCAAGACAAAAGTAGATACAAAACTAAATTTTAAAAGAGTTATATGCAGTGCGTGTGATGGAAAGCATACAAAAGAAGATGTTTCTTTAGTGCTAAAATATGTTTTTATGATGGGAGTGTATGCCATAAAAGTCCCCTTGTTCTAGCAAAACAAAGACAAGTAAAAACAAAGTCGCAATCAAAGGTGAAAATTATACAGATAAATTAAACAAATAGTTTTAATGGCCGATAATTCGTTATAATATTCAAATGAAAATATGAGTTATACTCTTTGCTGATTTTTATCTGTAAAATATTTCAGATTATCACTCGTCAGGAACGGTCGGAATATTTTTGCAAGAAATTGTAGTGAAGTATATTATTTTACTGCCAAAAACATGACACGACAATAACTAATGAAAAATGACTAGTTAGAAGCAAAGTTTGATTTGTTAGTTGAAATCAGTGGTTCCCAACATTTTCAGGTTTGCACACCTCAAGAAATTTTCCGCAAACGTCGCACCCCCCCGTAAAATTTATGTTGTGTTCTATGTTTATGTTTTGCGAATTTCGACTAATATTTTAGGTATTTTTCAAGATCTTTTTTGTGCCTACAATTAGTAGCTCTTAACTTTATTCTTTAATATAATTTGCAAGGGAAAATTACTTATGTAACCAAAAAACAAATCATAAATTAATATTGGAATTAACCTTAAAGTAATATCTTACTTGAAATATTAGGCGATAGACAGGGTTATCACCCGATTAACCATGTATTAACTGTTTTAATAGGAGCATCGTCACGATCACTATTAGTTTCTTATCCTCTATCAGAGTGCCACACTAAAATATTTCCATAGTTCTCTCACCGGGTTGACTAGCAACCTGTGATGTGACGTCACCACCGAGAACTGAAACCAAAACGTTTAGTTTTTTCTTTTTCCTTTGACGTTAATGTCTGAGCTATGAAGATATGTTTGATGCAAGGCTAAAAGTTAAAACATGAATCAATAGCTCTTACGTTAGGCATGCGTATTCGTAATGTCGTCGCTCGACCTTCACCTGGCAAATTTCATTTTTTTTTTAATTTTCACACTTTTGCACAGATTTTCCTCGACTAAAACACAAATATAAAGTTTTCCATGGGTTCAAATATCGTATATATGAATTTTCATGTCTGTAGACCAAGAATTCGCAGAGGAGTCTGTTATGCAATTTAAAAAATATATATATATATATATATACGCATACATAAATATATATAGAAAGAGGTTCATATTTGCTATAACATTTTTACGCAAATGTTACGCAAGTATAAATCATGTAGAATATCTACATGAATATAATAATGCGTAATATTTAACTAAAGATGATCATCCCATAAAAACACGAAAAAAAAAAAACTAAGGAATTAATTAAAATGAACGTTTAAAAGAATATGCACATTAGCTAGATCTTTTGCAGATGAATGCACTTCCACGACCCATATATAACAAAGTTGCATTTTCTTTTTAAATAAATAGAAAAAAGGGTTTTTAATATGAATATCAATACATAAAAAACAAATTTATACAAGTATATATATATTCGATTTCGATGCATGATGTTCCAACAACTTATTGTTTAAATTCATCCATGCTTCAGCTTTAGATGACATTTAAGTCCTGCAAGAGACTTAAAAACGAGTCCACACATTAGACACGTGTGTAGACGCAGTGATGCAGTTGTTAGTATAGCTGCTGACCATTTAGCTCTGTCATTTTTTCCACGTAGATGATTCCAACTGTCAGAATGAAAACAGCGAAGACCCCCAAAACAAAGTGATTTCCAATATATATATATATATATATATATATATATATATATATATATATATATATATATATATATATATATATATATGTATGTGTGTGTGTGTGTGTGTGTGTGTGATAAGAATAATGGAAAGAGTATTTCGACGAGATAGAGATAAAAAAGGAACAAACCAAGTCACTCATCCATCAACGTTGTGTCTTTATTGTAAGACTTCTTCTGGTTTGTTCCTTTCTATCTTCCCCCCTCTCTCTCTGTATATATATATATATATATATATATATATATATATATATATATATATATATATATATGTGTGTGTGTGTGTGTGTGTGTGTGTGTGTGTGTAGTCTCTCTAAATCCGCACAGATGATCTGTTGCGATAAATGCTCCCTAAATAAAATATCTTTAAGTGAATCTTTTTCATTTATAGGAAGAATTGATTCCTATTTACTATGTTTTCACATTAGAGGAAGAAAAACTGAAGATGCTGTTGGAAAACACTGATATTATGGAATGGGAGCACGCGATATTTCGAGGTAAGAATCTAATCATTATCATCATTATCATATCGTATGAATCCGAAAATTCTACTAATGGCATTGGTTTTCCCGATATTTTTATAGTCAGACTTATTTCCAGAAAGACATTGGTGATTACAGGAAAGAACTATATGAATATTGTCAATATCATAGGTGAAAGTGATTTTGTGCAACAAAGTGGGTTCGAACTTGGCATACCCAGGTCGCCAATCTGTGTCGTAAACCACTAGATCACCGTCACCTCCCAAGAGTCTTATTATAATTATTAATCGTTTATTCATAAAAATAAAAATTGATGAATATAAATAAAAACTTGTTCTTTTTATTCATTTGATGTTGTTAGCTTCTACTGCTAACTTTCAGTCATAAGGTTCTTGAAAACAAAAAAATTCTTCTTATATATGTATGGAAAAATGAAAAAGGAAAAGCCAAATTTATTTATAGATGAATCGGAATCTCGTCTTTATTTAAATAATTCTTCGGGATGATTGATTTGAAGAAACAAAATGCAAATACAGAATTTAAAATCTTTTTATGCGTTTGTAATATAAAAAGAATAATTTTGTTCTTTTATTTGAACGAAACATCACTGTTAAAATTCAAAATATGTAATGCGTTCATGACAAAGAACGAGTGGGGTTTTTTTTCCAAAAGGCATATAGCCATTGTTTTTTTTATTATTATTAAATCAATTTTCTATTACTTGTACTAAAATGATAAAATGCTAAATATTTATTCGGGTTAAACTAATAGTAAAACTAAAATGTATATATTAGCTTACATTTGCGAATATGTATGCATTAAATAATGTACTTCTATTTTGCCATGAAAAAAAATACTTGTTATATAGTTTTTCGAACAAAACACAGTCTTTAGATTTTTTTAAATGGTATAGCTGCATGAGTGCAGATAAATAAACTTACATAAATATATAAAACATTAATATAGATTAAAAAAGAATTACGCAAGGTCATCAGTATTTCGATGTTAGTGCATTGCTATGGAACTGTAATATCAACTAAATATTAAATTGTTTCAAATAACATCAGGTAGAATTTAATTGCGTAACAAAAATTACCTTCTTTACAATGACACATCTATCAGGGTGGTTGAGATAATAATCTTTGAGACGTGTCATTATAACCGACCAACGTACTCTAATCCTTACCTTGAATTACCCGTATGCAAATTGTGTAATGAAAGGGAAGACACATAAGCGCATATCATATCAAAATGCCTTATGCTAGTTCAACACCAATATATAAAACAAAGACATGATAAAGTAGCTGGAATATATGTAGATTCTATGAATTTAGATGTAGAGTATCTGGACATGAGTCAAACATTTTAATATATATATATATATATATATATATATATATATATATATATATATATATACGTATGTGGAACTCTGTTCCGTCTGCCTGGTTCCTACCGGACTACAACTTGGATGTCTTCAAGTCCAATGGGATAAGGGTTATTGCAAGTACATTACGTTAGTGTGGAGATTTGATGAAGTGTTTACTTAAGGGGGCGGTTCATTAGGAATTTGTTAACATTGGACTTGAAGACATCCAAGTTGTAGTCCAGTGGGAAGCAGGCAGACGGAACAGAGTTCCACAGGCGTGCAGTTCTAAGAAAGAAGCTTTGTTCATGGAATCCGCGTTTTGATTTAGGCACAGATATAGAGTGGGGGAAATTTTCACAGTGGATTCAGCTAGACGGGTGTTTTTCGTGAAAGATTGGCGAGGGGGGACCAGAGATTGAAGTTCAGACGAGCACCTGCCATGGAAATAACGATAAAACAAAGATAGGCTCGCAACGTCTCTTCTGTGGGAGAGAGGTTGCAGAGTAGAGAAAAGGGCATCCCCCACTAAGCCACGAAGTCTATTTTGTACTCTGTCAAAGCAGGAGAGGCTGTTTTTAGCAGCTCCTGCCCAGATATGGCAACAGTACTCCATCCTTGGACGTACTTGGCTTTTATATAGATAGAGAATGGCATCAGTAGTGAGATATCTTCTGGAGCGGTAGAAGGATCCCACCATCTTTCCAGCGACCTTGGCAACAGACTTGATGTACGTGTTCCATTTCAGATCAGGAGTAAAGGTCAAACCCAGAAGCTTGTCAAAACACGGGGCCTCACCCAGACGAGAGCCATCCATCACAATTGATGCCAGATGGGGATGATGAGCGTTGATGATGTAAGGATAGGAGTTTGGTTTTGGATGCATTAAAGGTAACCAGCCACATCTTCCCCCACTGAACCACGCGCTCGAGATCAGAGGAGAGAGAATCAGAGAGAACTTTGTCATTTACAGCCTTTGATGTGTTTCCATAGATGGTCGTGTCATCAGCATAGATGTCAACGAATGATTTAAGTATGTGTTTAGGGAGGTCATTGATGTAGATCAGGAAGAGAGTTGGGCCTAGGATTGACCTCTGAGGGACTCCAGCATTTATATTGCAGGCCTCCGATTTTTGTCCATCTACCACTACTCTTATGAGCTTATTGGAGAGAGATGATTTAATGATTGAGAAAACATTTCCAGTTATACCGTAGCTGGTCATCCTTGAACTGACTGTTAAAACGATAAACCATCATGTATTGACTGGTAGGGATACCAGCCTTCCGAAAGGAAGGAAAAGCATTTCTCGTCCCAAACACCGTTCGAACCTTAGTTGGAAAATAGCAACGCAAAACGACTGTAGCAATTTTGTGTGAAAACTCCTGGCTTTTAACACTAATCCAAGGAAGCTTCAAATAAAATTCTACTAATTACAAGAAACCTTTTCTACCACCAATAGCAATGGCTAAAGACTCTTTATCTGAAAGCACATCTTTTAATCTCCTCGACCTAACGTTCACAGGAA